>NC_092503.1:47379938-47696688 GCF_047511675.1 Marmota flaviventris | reverse complement strand
TTTTGTGGTTTCTTCCTTTGCCTGTAAACTCCCAGAACTTTCCTTCTCCCTTTCCTGGTATCATTGCTATTGATGATACAGGATAAGCCTAAAAGAACACACTATTTCTATTATTTTATGCTTTTGGATCACCTCTTACTTTATCCTTTCCATAATTATCAAAAATAATTAAAAATTGCATGCATGGCTCATGGGTCAACACATGTCTAGTCTTTGATCACTACCTGGCCCCACCATTCTTAATAGAGAAGCTTTTGGAAAAGTTGTTGACTGATCCCTCTTCCTAAGCTCTCATTGACTTATCAGTCTATAACAGATTGTCTTCTTCTCCCTACACTTTTCCAAAACAGCTTTTACCAAGGCCTCTCTGATCTTTCATTTAATGGTGTGACTCTTTTTTCAGGTCTTGTTTTACTTAACCTCTGTGATGAACTTGATCTTGTTCACTTCTCTCTTTTCTGGAAGATACTTCTCCCCTTGTCTTTGTTACTCTGTTTTTCCTGTTATTTTCCTACCTCTGGTTACTCCTTTACATCCTTTGGGTCCTTGTGTTCTCTATGTAATTTACTCATTATATTTTGCTATTTCCTAGAGTTATTTTGTGGCTCCCTTTTCTTCTTGCTCCACAGCCCTCCCTGGGCATCATTTGCCAGTTTCCATACCTCTTATGGGCCACATCTCTCTGTAAGCCCCAGACACACATAAACAACTTCTTCCCGAATGTCCTCACTGTATGTTAGCCACCTCAATCCCAGCATGATCAAAACTGATCTCCTCACTTTGTATCTTCCAACCTCAAAAGTACTCCTCCTGGTTTTGCTTTCTTTTCAATCTTCCCTGCAGGTTATCCTGAAATCTAAAAGCCATTCTTAAATCATTTTTCTTAATCTTGTCCCTTTCAGCCAATTGACAACCTCATCTTACCTGTCCTACCTTCATAATATTGTTCTCTTGGGTCTTCTCATTTACATCACCACTGGCAGGATTTCTCCAGGTTTACTTAATGGTATCATCATCATCCGCTTCCTGTTCATCTCCCTCCCCCCAAGTATTCCCTCTTGTGCATGCTCTGTGGTTGACAAGGGAATGAAATTCCTAAAACAAAAATTTCAAAGTATCTTTTCCTTGTTTGTAAACCTATGCTGGCTCTCTGATACTTTCCACGTAAAGGTTTGAATTCCTTTCTTTTATCCGGCTTCTTATGACAATCTCTGTCTGACTCCTCATGTCAGTCATACAGAGATAACTCCTTGTTCTTTGAAAGAAACAATCTCTTGAGCCTCTGCACATTTTGATTCTTTGCCTGGAATATTATTTTCCCCTGCTCTCCTTACCCAGAAGCTTCACTTGGCTCCAATTTTGTCTTCAAAAGCTGGCTCAGAAGTCCAGAAAGTTTCTCCTGCCCCATATTCTCCTATAGCCCTTTATCACACTTCTATACACTTACAACTTTTCTACTGTACAGAAAAAAATTTAAGGGCAGCATTGGTATCTTATTCCTATTTGCATGTTCAGTGCCTGACACTTAATAGATGCTACTAGGTGTCTCAGTTAAACCAATGAAAAATTCAAATTCAGGTGTGGCAATCAGCCTCCAAAATGGCCGGCAAGGATCCCCACCTCCTGGTACTTATGCCCTCAGGTGGTATCCTCCCATGTTGCACCATGGGTGGTGGGTGGCTACACATGCTGCCGTGTTGTGATTAGATCTACAGAGATGTCTAATGTGACAAGTGCCTTCAGGAAGCCCAGAGCCAATGGCCAGTAAGGCCCTGAGGCTATCTGAGAGAGCTTGGGAATAGAATTTCCAGTTTCAGCTAAGTCTTCAGGGGCTGTAGCCCTGGCCAACAGCTTGAATGCATTGTGTTAAGCTGTGAAGAATTTGGAGCCACAACAACCCCAGCTCAGCTGCTTCCAGGTTTCTGATGCTTAGAAACTGTGTGAGATTATAAGGTGTGTTATTTTAAGTTGCTATAGCTATATTTTGAGGCAATTTGTTACACAGCACTAGATAACTAATACACCTGGCAACATGAAGTATGTGCTTTACCATTTCCAGGGCACCTCGGATAACCCCACAGAGTAAATTGCAGTAGCACAAAGAAGATCGCCCAGCAGGGAGCTCTTCCACAAACTCCGCCAGAGGATTCTTGTCTAGAATCAGGGAAAACTCATTTCTGCTTGCATTGTTACAGGTGACACTTGGTGTAATTCCCAAGTACATCTTGAAAGCGACCTAATAAAGAGAAAAATAAATTATTGCCACTTGGTCTAGAACAGATATGTATTAGGACAACCAAATACCTGATTATAGGTGTTATAGCACAAGGGTTAAGCATAGGACATTTGGGTTCAACTTAGTTTTGCAATTTTTGACTCTATGCCATGTGAAAATGTAAAATCCTTTTGTTTTATGGAACATCCTAAGGGACAAGTTTCCGTGAAAATTACATAGCTTTATTTTCAATAATGTTTTTTAAAAATATGTATATCCTCTAGGAGGGTAAGAAACTAAAATATTATTCATTGTAAACATATTAACATGGTATTTGGCACACTGATCATAGAAAATGATAGGATCCTGAATTAGAAGGTATCTAGGACATATCTGCCACAATAGGAAGGTCATGGTCAGAGCAACAGATGCCGAGGGCAGATTAAAGCCAAGGTGTATTTGGGGTTGGAGAGGAAATTATATTACTGTAGATAACAAGTCTCTGAGAAGGAGAAAGGGATAGTGGTGGGATGAGAAAAACATAAATGAGTGACAATGTTATTCTCAAAAATTGTTTATATGTTACTGTATAACCAATGTGATTCTGTAACCTGTACACCCAGAAAAATGAGAAATTATACCCCATTGGATTCAAATGTATGATATGTCAAGATCATTGTACTGTCGTGTAACTAATAAAAACAAACAAATAAATAAATAAATAAAATTGTTTCATAGGACATGAAGAATTTTATAATATAAAAATGGAAGAGATTTTAGAGACTATTTCTTTAAACCCCTAGTTTCACAAATGAGTATACTGGAGAGAAGTAAAATGACACACTAAGACCTCAGTATAACTTAATTGTTTGGTTTCTAGTCCAAGGCAATTTCTTTTCACAAAACACATAGGCCTGGGTTCTAAAGTTTATTAATGGAAATTTATTAGTTCGATGTGTTGTCATTTTTCAAATGACTTGATTTAATTTAAATATTAAATATATAAGCTAAATATTCCAAATCCCTTGATTTGATTTTTAAATCAAGAGCAGTATACAGGATAGAAATACAAATTATTTTCTTAAATTATTTCTAATTTGAAGTACTAAGAAGTTTATTCATTCATTCAATAGGTACTTACTGAGCACAGCCAGTCTAGCACAGTGCCTGGCACACAGTGGGAGTTCAATAGCCATTTTCAAAATAAATTATTGGATGAGCATCTGATCTAAGTTTGACACCATATTTAGAACTGGAATATAGGAGTATAAGTGAGTTTTTGTCAGGCAGATGAGGTGGGATGGGGACAGGGGCCACTCTATTATACTCTAGGTAGCAGGAATATGTCCTGGCATGAGGTATCATGATGAGGTTCAAGGGAGGTCCGTATCTCTCAATCTGTGGGCAGTGGGATCCCTAAAGATGTGAAAAAGCTATGCAGCATTGGATTTCTGTTTTAGAGGGATCTCTTTCACATCAGTATGTAGGATGGATTTAGGGTTATGGGTGGGATGGGCATAAAGTCAAAAGGAGAGATACTAATCTAGAGGTTACCATGATGACTTAGGAAAGAAGTGATGATCAGCTAGGTTCAATGGCACATGCCTGTAATCCTAGCAGCTCAGGAGGCTGAGGCAGGAGGATTGAAGTTCAAAGAAAGCCTCAGCAAAAACAAGGCACCAAGCAACTCAATGAGACCCTGTCTCCAAATAAAATATAAAATAGGACTGGGGATGTGTCTCAGTGGTTGAGTGCCCCTGACTTCGATAACAAATACCCCCTCCCCCCAAAAGAAGTAATGATGAAGACCCCTCTTGTTTTGTTTTTTCTTTAAAACTCAAACTCTCCCCAAGCTTTTCCATATAGGTTAAATATTCCAAATCCTAAGATATGGCTCAAGTCTCTAAACTGTGCAGTTTTAAGAAGACATAAAATGAATTCCTGTCTTCCAAATCTTAAGCCATATAGTAAGAGGAAAAAAAGAAAAAGAAGGAAGAAAGAAAGAAAGAGAGAGACAGACAGACCATGGTGAAATTCTGTGTTTGGACATTGGATTTGGCTCCCCATCAAATGGCAGAAACCCATTTCTGCTAGTGTTGATTCATCCTGTTGGAAAGTTTCTAGACTATTGTACATCTTAGCCAGAACTTCCTTCTGATTTTCAATCTAAGCCACATGGAAATAATATTAAAAGGAAGCTTGTGCACTTTGAATTATATTCTAAATCCCTCTGTTTAGGCTGCCCTTCCATGGCCCAATATCCACCAGTAGGAGGCATTATCTGAACACTGTTGGGAAATATGCATTCCTAGGGAATGACATTGTTTCCTTATCTGGCTGAATTCGGCCTGAGAAGGAGGACTGTTGTTTCTAATGAAGAAAGAGCTCCACCCTCGGCCACTGCCACAGCTGCGGAGTCAATAGCAAGGGCAAAGCATTTTCCCTCTTTGTGTACCAACATGGATGCTTTTCAGAGCATGTTAAAATTCTTTCTTAACCAGAAAACTGCTATTGGCTACAGCTTCATGGCTTTACTGACCTTGGGAGGTGAGCGTCTCTTTTCACTTGTGGCTTTTAAGTGCCCCTGCAGCTCTGAGAATACGGTCTATGGGTTGGTTTTCCTTTTTGCTCCTGCCTGGGTGTTACTGATCCTAGGATTCTTTGTGAACAACAAAGCATGGAAACTCTTCACAGGTTGCTGTGTGAACCCCAGGAAAATCTTCCCTAGGGGTCACAGCTACCGCTTCTTCTATGTCCTGGGCCAGATCACTCTGAGTTCATTGGTGGCTCCAGTGATGTGGCTCTCTGTGGCTTTGCTTAATGGAACTTTTTATGAATGTGCCATGAGTGGGACGAAAAGTTCAAGACTCCTGGGACTGATTTGCCAGGGCAAGCCCAAGGAGTGCTGGGAAGAACTATACAAAGTGTCTTGTGACAAAACTAGCATGCTACCCGTGGAGAATGAAGAAGTGAAACTGTCCCTTCAAGCCCAGTCTCAGGTAAGAACAAACTCGCCTGTTTCTCCCCGCATGAGCTTGAAGTATTCTCTGTCCTCCTTTCAGCCAGGGTGGAGTCTGAGTTCTGCCAGAATATTTTGAAACTAAATGGAAATTGGAACATGATGCAGCAGTAAGACAATCTCAGGAAAAGCTTTTTAGAAGTTGGATGGCTCAGTAAAATCGCTGATTGGATTATATCTTTTCCATTTCCAAAAAGAAAATATCCTCTGGGTTATGTATATGTAAATGCTTAAGTACTTTAAAGCAATCTCTCTGGGATGACTTTGTAAATAATGCATAACACCAAATCACAAACTGAGTGTTAATGGCAGAATAGTAATTAAAAATTACTAACTCCTATCAAAT
This sequence comes from Marmota flaviventris, assembly GCF_047511675.1. Lineage (NCBI taxonomy): Eukaryota > Metazoa > Chordata > Mammalia > Rodentia > Sciuridae > Marmota > Marmota flaviventris. The sequence continues at coordinate 47,691,108 of NC_092503.1, read as the reverse complement.
ATTCATTCTCTGCTTTCTTGAAACATAAGCACAGCTTATCCATCTATTAAAATACAGCTGAACCAAATGAGCTACTACTTTTTAAAGTTGTATGCAATATAATTAGTGTAGGGATTCACTTGAGTGGTTCTGGTGATTGCTATTTCCATGTAAAGATATTGTCAAGATTGAGAAGAATTTTCTATACAACGTAGGACTCTGAAGTCTTAAATAGTGAAAACTGACCATATTCTCAATGGAGATTATGTCTTTTACTCTTTGTGTCATACAGCTAAAAAAGTTCTTGCATTTCTTTAGAAGCTCAAGATGTGAAATTTTGTTTTATTTAGTGGAAGAAAATTGTAGCTTCACCTAATTGATGCAGGGAAGTAGCTACCATCTGTCCAGGTATATGAACATAAATCCAGATGTACAGCCCTTCCCTGGCTTTAGGAAAAGAATGTGAGTAGTAGGAAATGCATTCCCCAAACCAAAATAAACAGTAGACAAAAAGATTTATCTACTGTCTACAATTTGGCAGGAATACTGTTTGTTTCAGAATAAATGTACTGAAAAGAGTATGATTTTGCTTTTTTGACAAAGATTTGCCTTTACAACACAAACAGCAAACTCTGTTCTTAAAATCATATTTTCCAAAGCTGGTTGGCAGTAAAGTTATACTTTCTTTATAAACTGATAAGCCAAAAAAATACCTCAAACAAAATCTTTTGTTTAGAACATAAAGTACATCTTAGATAAAACATGTCAGGCTCCCAAATGTCTTCCATCTTTTGTTGAAGGAAGGTATTAATTACGAATGTTATGGCAGAATGAATGATTTATGGTTTATGTCCTCAGGCACCAGGCTCCATTCAGTCAGTGCCAGGTCCAAACACTTATCACTGTGTAAGCTTTTCTTCTCTAAACACAGGCACAAGGAAATCATGCACATCCTGTCATAGCTGAGACTGGGCACAATGACATGTTGACTTTTCAGCAGAATGAGAAAGACCTGGGGCTGATTCCTATGGGAAGATGCCCCAGAGATGTGGACACAGGGAGTTGTGGCAATAGCAGGTGCTGACCATGAGGTTCAGATAGGCAAAAGGCAACATACAGTTCAGACCAATAATTGGGCATGTGGGTGGGAGTGGGAAAAGTACATTCATCCCTGGGTGGGGCAGAGCAACAAGAAATCCAGCTGGATGACTCTATTATTAAGGACAGTCAACTGGAGTAGTGGAATGGATCAAGACTTGGAGTTAACTGGCTTTGGGTTTGAATCCTGATGCTCCCACTCATGAGCTATGTGACATAGAACTTGTGTTTCAACTTCTCTGAGCACCAGTTTTTTCATAATGGGGGATAATAACAACTACATTGGACTGTAGTTGGAAGGTCTAGCACAAAGCTTCTAGAACACATAGGTTTTCAAGTTCTTGAGAAAACTGCCAGGGTTTGGGGAAGAAGACTTATGCAACACAGGACAATAATAAGGGCTGGGGTGGAAGCATCTACCACACTGTAGTTGGAAATGTGGATAATGTGAATTGAGGAGAAGGACAAAAATATTCAGTGCTCAGCACTCAGGTGAGAGCAGGTCAATGCTAAGGTCAAGCCTAAGAAAGATGAGGATCTGAAGCTGATCATACAGTTTCTGAGCTAGAATTAGCTCAGAAGCCTAAGTTGTAAGGAAAGAGGAAGTTAGAGGAAAGAAGTAGGAAGCCACAAGTCCACAAATGACTGAAGTAAATATGAGGACTTTCACATGATGGTTGTTTTACCTCATTAATCATAAGTATAGAAAGATATTATCAGTTCAGTAACACTTTTCTATAAATGTATATACATTCGAAAAATAGCATGTGATAATACCTAATGTACTTGTGTGTCCGACATCTTTTCACTGAATCCCCCCAAATACCCTCTGAGATGGGTAACCCCCATTTTACAGTTGAGGAAACCAAGGCACAGGGAACATCCATAGCAAGGGGAATGCTAGGGTTTAAAACCAAATAGGCCAATGCAGAGCTGGAGTTCATGCAGAGGCTGAGACCCTTTACAGTAATCCCTCATCTGAGAGTGAGAGGTTGGGAACCACTGAAATGGAATTTATTGTGGTTCTGTTTTGCTCTAAATGGGTTCATTTGCAGATTTTTATTCTATTTTCATATGAGCCCATCTGTTAAGGGATACTAAGGGTCATTTGAATTAAATGTTGAGATGATTTCAAAGAGATCTATTAGTTGTTAATTAAATATAAAATTAATTTCAATTATGGAAAACAATTTGAACAACAAAAATATTTAGGCTTTACATTGAGATATGTAGACTTGCTTTAAAAACTAGAAATATAGTGGGACCCTTCTTATCAGAGAGGATATGAATTTTGTTTTTCTAATTACCAAAATTCAGACGAATTATTCTCAAAATTTGGAATGACCCCAATTTTTTTTTCTTGGCACTTAGAGAGGCTTTAAAGTGTCCTTCTTATGTCTGTCTTCCATTTACCACAGGCAGTAAGTAATGACTTTTCTTCCAGAGTGTCTGCTGCTCTTTGCAAACAATGTCACATGGTAAAATTGGCCTCTACCATGTATACAACACACATTTATCAATGCTTAAGACACCTGACTAATGAACTGGTCATTGTTCAAATGATCACAATTACTGATGCATAGAATTTTTCCTTCTAATAGCTAATATTTGGGGGGAACTTGATTTATCCAATTCTGGGATAAACCATACTTTTTATTCTTTTCCATTTGCTGGCTTTTTGGTTATTTCTTTGCATGGCAACGATGTTGGGTAGGAGAACAGATATTAGGTAAACTCTAACTTCATGTTGACTGTTTAAAAAGTGTTTAAAATTAAGATGAATGATTTGAAATGAGGTATGGTAATGACTTACCAACTTAGCTATATGCTCCCCCTGGTTAATTTAGCCGTACACCATCCCAGCTCCCTGAGAATGGATTTTACTTATACATATCCTCCATATTTTTTTCTTCCTAAGATTCTAGGATGGTGCCTGATTTGTTCAGCATCTTTCTTCTCTCTGCTCACCACTTGTTATGCACGCTGCCGATCTCAAGTTAGCTATCTGCAGCTGAGTTTTTGGAAGACGTATACGGAAAAGGAGAAGGAGCAGTTGGAAAATACATTTGTGGACTATGCCACCAAGCTAAGTGAGAGGAACCTGAAATGCTTTTTTGAAAACAAGAGGCCGAGTGACTTTCCCTTGCCCACCTTTGCTGCTTGGGAAGCTGCTTCAGAGCTGCATTCTTTCCACCAAAACCAGCAACATTACAGCACTCTCCACAAGGTGGTGGATGATGGTCTGGAACCCTGCCCCCAGGATGATGAGACCACAATGGTCCTCGTGGGTACTGCATAAACTCTGTAGCTCATCCACCATCACTGGCTCCGAATGCCCAGTGGTACGTTCATTCAGAAAGCTTCCAGCTATATACACAACCATCTTGTGTCTCTGCATTTTTTCACAGCTACCTTCTTTGCAAGACAATAACACAAAGAGAAACTGCTTTGAAACTCAGATGAAGACAGTGTCAGGATGTGCTCAAATTGGGGCTAAGTGGTGATACACACTTTTGCATTGGTGGAGGGTTGGGCTTATTAGGACCAAACATTGTTCTAAGTTCTAAGATTTTATGACTTAGTAGACAGATTCATGCAAGAGGATCTGCCACTCTTTGTAAATATTGGTCATGGTATCTGGGACTGAATTGGTGGCTTGTGCCAAAGCAAAGTACTCTTCAGTATAGACTGCTTTACACAGTGGGATCTGTGGTGTGGTCAGCAGGAGCCCCTGTTCCGTAAATCCATCCCACTGCTGTTCAAGATGTATGAGATTCTACCATTAGGAATTCTTTACCTCAGAATTTAAAGTCTTTAGTTCTCAAAAATGATTAATCGAAAGAATGTGATATTGAAAATTCAGAGTTTTCCGCAAGTTTTTACTGTATACTGAAAGTATGCTCTTGTGTATACTGAAAGTATGCTCTTGGAGCAGGGGCCCTAAGCACTCTCTGCCTTTACAGACCAATTTCTATACTCAAAAATATTGATATTATGTATTAGAACACTTTGCTCAACCTAAAAGTTGTTTTATTTCTTTCTGATTTTAAAATTAAAAACACTTTCATGTTGGGCATGGTGGTGCATGTCTATAATCCCAGTGGTTTGGGAGACTGAGACAGGAGGATCACGAGTTCAAAGCCAGCTTCACCCAAAGTGAGGCACTAAGCAACTCAATGAGACCCTGTCTCTAAACAAAATACAAAATAGCATTGGATATGTGGCTCAGTGGTCGAGAGCCCCTGAGTTCAATCCCTGGTACCCCCCAAAAGAAAATAAAAAAACAAACACTTTCATGTACTTCTACAAGTATTGTGGGGCCCTGGGCATGGTGTCTACTATTCTGTGAGTATGTCTTAGTTCATTTGAAATATTGTAACAAAATGCCATAGACTGGGTGGCTTTTAGAAAAATGGAAATTTATTTCTTTCAGTTCTAGAGGCTGGGATTTCTGAGATCAGAGTGCCAGGATCATGGTCAGGTTCTGGTGAGGGCCCTGTTCCAGACTGCAGACTGCTGACTTCTCACTGTGCCCTCACAAGCGGAAAGGGCAAATGTGCTCCCTCCAGCAGCTTTTATAAGGGCACAAATCTCGTAGCTGAAGGTTCTGCTCTCATGATCTAGTTACCTACCAAAGGCCCCACTTCCTAATGTCATCACCATGGGGATTAGGATTTTGACATATGAATTTTGGAGTGATACAAGAATTCAGACCATAGCAGGACAAATTGGCCCTGACTAGAGGTCTGGGGCCACTGTCCGAAGTAGTACTGGTATAAAATTGTTTTGCACTTTTACATTCATTAGAAACAATTCAAATTTAGCCAGTTATGGTGGCGCACACCTGTAATGCCAAGAGCTAGGGAGGCTAAGGAAGAAAGATCACAAGTTCAAAGTCAACCTTAGCAAGTTAGAGAGGCCTTAAGCAACTTATTGAAACCTTATCTCAAAATTTAAAAAAATAAAAAATTTTTTAAAAGGGCTGGGGATGTGCCTCAGTGGTAAAGCACCTCTGGGTTCAATCCCTGGTATCAGAAAAAAAATTCAAATTTGAATTTTACTATATAATATATATATAGTTAGTGTGTGCATGTGTATGTGTATGTGTATGTATGTAAATTCTCTGAGTAGAATTGAGCTTAAGGAAAAGGAACCATATTTTGCACTGTGACTCATCCCTTGTGTCACTGGCTGTCTACATCACTGAGTTTGAGAAGGCTAGATATTAGCTCCTTATTACCATGAAACATCCTGACTAACTGAGGGGAGAACCCTGCAAATGGAAGACCCAGAACATGTCTATGATATTGTGATTTATGATAAGAAATGTACATTTTGTCTTCAGGCCCGTTTCTGGCACAGAGTTTCCAAAACCCTTATGCTCTCCAGGATGTGTTTTCTTGTATAGTAATGAAATGACTCTTGGCTCCTGGAGGACCTCATGCTGGAGTAGAGGGTGGATATTGGCAGAAGAACCAACCATTATTAGTGGGTTGAAACTACCCTTATACCTCTAGGAAGTAAAGAGGTACTGAAAGGATGAATTTATTACCAACAGTCACTAATTTAATCAATCATGCTTATATAATGAAGCCTTCATAAATCACCCCTAAAGGACAAAGCTTCTGGGTTGGCTGGCAGACTAGAGGAAGCGTGCCCAGAGAGATGGAAGCTCCTTACCCCTCCCACCCACACCTTGCTCTGTGCATCACTTTTATCTGGGTGTTCCTGAGTTGTATCCTTTTTGTAAAAATAGTCACTCTAGCAAGCCAATGACTAGCAAGCAAATGAACCTGAGAAAGAGATTTGTAGCCATGTCAGACCAAAGCTGTGGGTAGATTGGGGGGCTACTGCTTGTGATTGGCATCTAGAGTTGGGGAGAATTACTGTGGGAATGAGCCCTTAACCTGTTGGGGGGTCTGAACTTAACTCCAGTTAGTGTCAGAAATGAACTGAATTATAGAAAAGCAGTTGGTGTTGGGAAATTGGTCAGTGTGGGAGAAAAAAATATTTTTTAGTTGTTGATGAATTTTTATTTTTTATTTATTTATATGTGGTGCTGAGGATCGAACCCAGTGCCTCACACATGCTAGGCAAGCGCTCTACCACTGAGCCACAACCCCAGCCCCAAAACCCACACTCTTGATGGTCAGAATGGAGAAGGAAAAATAAGTTTTTTTTTTTCTGTATGCAATATGCTTTGGATTTTGGAGGTGCAGTAGCAATTGTGTGTGTGTGTGTGTGTGTGTGTGTGTGTGTGTGTGATAGAGAGAGAGAGAGAGAGAGAGAGAGAGAGAGAGAGAGAGAGATTAGGGATGAAAGATGGCAGAGGTTTTGGAATGAAGAGAGATAAAACTCAGCAAATACAAATGTTCCTCCATATCCCTTCTCGATTTGGACTTGTCTGCCCTTAATTGTCTGCTTAGCTGGGAGAAGGCAGGTGGAACTGGTCTATGTCTCTTGTGGAAGCAACAGTTGTACAGAAGTAGCTTACTTATAGGACGTTAAAGATTGAGGAGTCAACTTGGAACATATTTCTGTCATCCTCAACCCAGAGGCTTTCTGAGGTCAGAAAGCTCCTGTTCATGACAATGGTTGCCCTGTTCAAGAATAGCCAAACTGACTAGTAACAAGCCAGCAGCCTGGGGTACTCTTCGCGGCAGCTTAATAAGTAGCAGAGGAGCTCATCCTCCTACCGTGGAACAAGTCACCCCACAATGAGTCAGGTTCTCATCTTGATTCCCAGTCCTAATTCCTTTAGAACAGTAATTTGCTCAGGGGGGAAATAAGTCCAAGGAAACTTATCTGTCCTATGAACAGCCTTGAAGGGAATGGGTGGAGACAGAGAGAGCAATTTGTTATCTGTTCTTGGGTGTTCAGAGGGAACCAGTATCCACAGATGGGCAGATAAACTGGTTTTGGTAGGGGAGACTTTTTAGAAGTGTAGACAGTTTGTTGTCTTAAGTTGGGTTCTTTAGAAGCAGTGCCTATCAGAAGAAGCTGTGTGTAAGTGATTTATTAAATCACCTATTAGCAGGAGAGACACAAGAAAGAAGGTGGTTTCAAGTGAAGCCTCATGCCAAATAATCCCATAGGGAATTCTGGGCCACCAGCCTTGGCTTGACCTCAAAATGGGCTCAGGATTTTCAGCTGTGGCTAAGCATTGTTCCAGGGCAGGCGGTAGCATTCCCCAGACAATTCTAGGCAAAGAGCCACCAGTGGCCCAGGGGTGACCCTCCAGAAAGGGGTTCACTTCAGTGACTGAGGGATAAGCACCATGCTATTAAATACATGGAGAGTGTACCAGAAGGTTCCCACTGATGTGTGCTATGACAGTCTCCTTCAGGCCTAGAACTGAAGCATATGAAAGACATCCTGGACAAGAGCCCTCAAGCTGAGGCTGACTCCATTTTAAAACTTCTAATTTCTCTTGAAGCCAAAGAGCAACAAATGTGGGTGCCTTGCACTCTCTTGCTATTATTGTTTGAGTACATAACAGAAAAGAATTAGAGAGTACTCTGAAAGGAATATGTATAAGAAAGAAATCATTGATATATAACACCTACTTTTCCTAATTTATTCCATGAATAAGTTGTGTACAGGTATATATGATTCCTTTTTTTTTCTGTGAAGTTCATATTTTATTCAGACTTTACTCATAAACTTAGTAATTTTAGATACTATTATCATAAACATATCCAATGACAAATGGAAAAAAGGCATTTGGTAAAGATTTTTTTAAAAAATAAGGCTTGACAGACAAATCATTACATAATTCTATATAATGTACTTATACCTTTAAGTAACACATTGCAAAATACATATGTGTCCAATATATATATATGTTTAAAATGAAAATATACATATGGTTTTCTACTCGGGACCTTTGAAGTGTTATACATTTAACATATATACCACTGAAATGTATATATTTAACATGAAAATTTTAAATACAGTATCATATTTCAAGGCCTGGTGATCCACTGATTTCCTATAAGAACTGGTTAAGACTCCAGAAGTCACTAGGTAGCATAGAATTTCTACCTGTTTTCACATGGCATATTTCAGGGATTTCAACTACTAATTTGTGTTATTAGTAGTTGAAATTAGTAGATAGGAATTAGTAGTTTCTATTGTTATAACACATACCTGAGATAAATCAATGTATAAAAGGATAAAATTTATTTTGGCTTATAGTTTTAGAAGTTCCTATCCATGAATTGTGCTTTGGGCCTGTGGCAAGGCAGCACAACATGGGGAAATATATGGCAGAGCAAAATCACTTACCTCATGAGCAGGAAACAAAAGAGAGGAAGAAGAAGGGATGGGGTCCCACCATCCCCTTCCAGGTCATGCCTCCAATAACTTAAAGACCTCCCACTATGCCCTACCTCTTCCAACCACCACCTCACCCTAAGTTTCTAGATATTTGGAATAGCTAAGCTCAATCTATGCTTCTACCATATAAGTGAGGTCAACTTTCCATTTATTTATTTTTATTTTCTTAGATAAAAATTATAATTGATAAAGAAGTAATTTTGAGTAATGGAAAGTTCACAAAAAATTTAGAATACTATTATGGTAGTAGTAAAGATGGGTTGGTAAGAAGTTGTTACAGCTTATTTCTTGGTCTCTTTCAGTGCTCAATAATCTGGTAAATTCCAGCCACTAGGAAAGAGTCCAATTACCTGGAGCCCATGTCAATGTGAAGATGCCTAAGCTAGTCACATGGAAAAAGAGAGAAAGAAAGACAGAAAGAGATAAAGAGATCTTAACAGCCCCCATTGTTCCAGTCATTCTAGCTTAGGTGTCAGGCATACAAATAAAGAGACCATTGTGGAAATTCTAACCCCAGCTTAAATGACATGGAGAAGAAGCAGGGAGTCTAACCAACAGCTGGAATAAAAGGCTCCAGATCTAAGGCCCTAGTCAAACCATTCCAGCATTCCTCAGAGATTTAAGCTATCACAACTGAAGCTGCAGGTTTTGTAGAGCAATCTCCACTATGTTCTCTACAAACCTCTGACCCAGAAAATCATGCACTTTAATAAATGTGCATTATGTTAAGACACCAAATTTGGGGGCAATATGAAGCAACTTAGATAAACCAGACACAAACAAAAATCAGAATTTATAAAAAGAAAATAGAGGCAAATTATATTTATAAACAGATTTATACAAAGATTTTCTCTATGCATAGACTTTTCCTTAATATTTTCTTCTCCTTTAGGTTCCATTTAGCAGTATTTAGCAGTATGGCATGATTAGTAAATGCTGAATAGGTACCTCTCCAAAATAGCTCCACCAAAGCCTGAGATGCACTTTTAATTATTTCTGGCTAAATTCTGTTTGAAAGGAACACTGCTGTGGGTTAAATTCCATTTAAAGTAAACATATCATTGGGAGGGGTAACCCATTAAGTTATTATTTGTCATTAATATCTGGGACAAAAAAGGAGTGGAGGAGATGAGAGGATAGGTTGGCCTTGAGTAAGCTGGAAACAGTTTGGTCTCTAAGTGTTGTACCTCAGAATGTTGTCTTCAGACCATCAGCATCAGCAGCATCAACCTGAATGATCTTGCTAGAAATGCAAAATCCCAGACCTGCTGGATCAAGTTCATAGTTTAACAAGATCTTAGCTGATGTGTCTGCAAGAGTAGAAGAGTTGTTCTTAAACTTAGCACATATCAACATCATCTGGAGGACTTATTAAAATGCAGATTGCTGAACTCCACCTCCAAAATGTCTGATTCAGTAGATTTGTAGTGAAGCAAAAGAATCTGCCTTTTTAGCAAGTTCTCAGGTGATGCTGCTGCTGTTGGTTCAGTGACCACATCATGAGGATGATGACTCTAGTGCACAGAGCAGGCCATTCTGGGAAGGGAAGGCTAGAAGAAATTTAGAATTTGGGCTCTGCCCCAGGTCTACTGGGGCAGACATCTTTGTTATGCTATATCAACCTGTCCAAGAAATTGAGGTGCTTTTTGGTTTGTTCAAGGATACTTTTTGTCTTTTAGGAATATTTTAATGTTTATCATACATAAGTTCTGCATTTTTCTTGTAAACATTCTTTATAGGTATTCTTCATTGCTATTGTAAATAATTTCTTTTTTCCATCATATCTTCTAAGTGATTGTTAGCTCAGTACACTGAAAAGCCTTGTTTTTTGTGTATCAACTTTATGCAACAACACTGCTGGTCCTTTTATTGTTTGTAGAGATTTTCAGAATTAGAAAAGTAACATTTTGTAACACCTAATAACATAATGGATCTAGATAACAAAATAAATTCTTATCTATGAGATAAAAGCAAGAAGGGGTGAGGCCTTGTGCAACTTGAAGACACTCATCTATATTAGCATCCCTAAACATGGCAACCAGGTATTATGTGCCTTGTGATGCAAGACTAGAGTACACAGCACCACCTGCCGAATATTGTTTCCAAAAAAATTAAACCTGAAGCTAATCTAGGTTTTAGACGTAACTATTAGCTTGCAGGAAATATGAGCAGCAGAAAGAAAGGTAATTAATACCCTCAGGAAGACCAGATAGATCTAGACATAGAACATGCTATTTTACAGGTGCTATAGTTTGAATTTGAAATGTACCCCAAAGGCCCATGTGCTGAAGACCTGATCACCAGCCTGTGACACTATTGAGAGGTGGGGGCCTAGTGGAAGAAAGTCAGATCATTGAGGGGAGTGCCATTGAAGGGGATATTGAGAATCCAGTCCCTTTCTTGATCTCTTTGCTGCCATGAGGTGAGCAGCTTTGCTTTACCACATATTCTCTCCGTGATATTCTGCTTCAGCCCAGGCCCAAAGTGACAAAGCCAAGCAACCATTGATTGAAACCTCTGAAACCATGAGCCAAAGTGAACCTTTCCTCCTTGTAAGTTGTTTATCTCAAGTATTTTGTCATGGTGACAGAAAGCTAACCAATACAGTAGGTGATTTTTTTCCCCTACAGATTGATGGCATTAAAAAGAATATATAAGATATAGAGACTTGACCAAATGCAATATGTAGACTTTATTTGTGTCCTATTTCAAACAACCAACTGTGAAAATAACAAAAAAATAAAATAATAAAAAATAACAAAAAAATAATAATAAAAAACAAAACCGTGATAATTTTGTGATATTTTATAAAATATGAATATTATATGGGTATTAGATGATTTTATAGAATTATTAATTTTGTTATAGGTTATAATGACATGCTGGCTTATGTTTTAAATGTTAAGTTCCTATTAATAAGAGTTGCATATTAAATGTTTATATATAAATTGCCATGATGTTTAGAATTTTACTTAAAATACCCTAGTTTAAAAAAGGAGGGAGTTGAAAGATGAAACAAATTAGCAAATATTGATACTTTTGAAGATGGATGAGAAATACAAAAAAAAAGCATTTTTTTATATTTGTTTGTGTTTGAGAATTTTCCTAATAGTTACTTTGAGGGATTTATTACTGTTTCAATTTTTATAAATAACATTAATGTTCAAAAAGGCTAATGGAGTGAAGCCATCATTAAATTACAGAATGTAAATCTGGTCCCAAAGTTTGTCTGATGCCTGATTTTCAATACACAAATGCTGCCTCGTGTTGCTGTTATTCTTATGTATTCATTTAACCTTTAAGAGCATGTTTTTTCATTTTTAAAATAAAGGATGTTGAATAATTACATCTCAAAATTTCTTTCAACTCTGTCATCTTATGCTTTACAGTCAAGTGACACATGAATTCCCAGTCATTGGCTTCTTAGTGAAGTTCTGGGAATAGATGTCTGTCTCCAAGTCTCCTGGCCTCTCTCTTGGGCCCTGGACTCATCCATCCTGAACAGCCTGTCACCTTTGGTTTCTGGATATTTGAATAGCTAAGCTCAAATTATACTTCTACCATATCAATGAGGTCAACTTTCCATTTATTTATTTTTATTTCCTTAGATAAAAATTATAATTTATAAATAAGGAATTTTTAGTAGTGTAAAGTTCACAAAAGATTTAGAATACTCTCTAAACTTTGATTTTTACGTATTTTAGAATCCATCTTTCTTTCTCTCTGACCAAGTATCTTTTTATAGTTCCAAATTTCTTGAATCTATAGGAAAATGCTAGGAAGAAAACATTACAACTTTTAAATCATAATGGAAACTGAGATCAAAAAGGGGTAAGATGAATTAATGAACTCCCCTAATCATATCTACTGGATCATTTTAAAGAATAGGATGAAATCAGTAAAGTAATAACTCAGGTGATATCAAGTGACTCTATTTAAGACTAGTACCTCAAAATGTATGCATCCTTTGTCAGAGCATACAACCTATGAAATGTTGACTAGTTCCCTTGCAATAACATTCTATTCCTAGATTTTAACATAAAAGGTTGTGCTTCTGCAATAATAATGAATGCTGATGATTTCAACAGAACAAGATTATTTCTCCCTGGGGTTTTGTTGACATTTGTGTCATGGAAGGAAACATAAGAAATAGTAATCAGGGTTTTTCCTTAAACAGTTGGCTAACTATGAGTAAGTTTCACTAGCCCTCTGCATAAAGTATAGCAGTTTTAAAACTATGCAGTTATGAACTGATATTATATCAATTTCCATATTCTTTGGAACCGATGTGTTGATAACACAGCTTTTCTTCCTTCCTCTTCCCCAGAAGATAAGATAGTTTTTCAACCTTTAGTGGATGGGCTTGGCTAAGGTCAAAACTCTTAAAACTTTATTATATCTTTGGAGTGTTTCCCACTATTTTTTATAGTGACATTATATTTTATTTTGAAACATTTAATGGAAATAAAATGAGAGGTAAATCAAAGAATTTGGATGCAGTATCTTGAAGAGTGGCAGCCCTTACCTGCTACCTCACTTCTACAACAATGCCCTAAGGCCCCCAGAACACAGTTTGAAAACACTTGCTCTAAACATGGATGCCCATAGAAATATCTGAGGAGCACTTAAAAAGCTCTAATTCCTGTACTATTTCTTATTCCCAGAGATTCTGATTTGACTGCCCCAAAGTAAGCCCTGACCATCCTTGGAAACCTCCATGTGATTTTACAGAGCAGCTGAAATTGATAAACCATTGCCTTGAAGTATCACTGAGACGTCAGGGCAAGTCTGGACCAAATCTTACTTTGACATGGCCTAAAATTCACACCAAGCAGGAAGGGCCCAGAGTTCAATTAACCTTCCGGATGTGTCCTCTAGTGCTTAGGTTCAGACAGTGCCTGCTTTAGCCTTTGGGGTTTTGTTTCCCAGAATATTTGTTCTATGATTCTCATCTCCTAGTAAGGAATTTCATCATAAGTAGTTAACTCAAGGAAATACCCCCAAAGCTAATGCTATCTTCAATCCACACACTTAGGTTTGTTTTGAAGGAGCTAGGAGTATGCCACACCAAAATGTGCCATGCTGGCATATTGACTGTTTTGAGTTCAAGGCACTTGAAAAACAGCATGTGCAAGGCAATCTCTCTGAACTTCATGCTGTTTCTTAAAGGCAGAATTTAAAATTCTCATGTACAGCTGCCCTCCCTACTCTAGAAAGAAAGTATGCTTATCATAAAGGACAGGAAGTTGAGAGGCTGAGGGAATTCTGTACAGAATTTATTGAAATAATTCTTCTAGACTCCCCAGATAATTGAGACTTTTTTTTTTTGCAACATCATATCTGTCCAATTCAGTATACAATAGTTCAATCCTTTGGGTCTCCCTTTTCCTTAGAAGATTTCCAGGCTATATAAGATTTGTGTTAAATAAATCATATGACTTTTTTCTGTTGATCTGACTTATGTCAATCTTATTCTCAGGCCCAGCACAAAACAAATGAATGAACAAACAAACAAATAACCTAATTTGATAGAGGCAAAGTCTTTCTTTCCGTACGATTTTACATCATTATCTCATGCATTTCATCCAAAGGAACTAAGCAATAAAAATAAAACTAAGAATTTCTGATGTAAAATTAGGACAGCCTAATTTTCATATGCTGAGATAGAAAATTTAAAAATTCTCTCCTGTTGTATGTAACAATGAATTCCACTATTATGTATAATTATAATGCATCAATTTTAATAAAAAGATAAAATCAAAAAGAAGAAGACAGACAGACAGACAGATAGGCATGGCTCTCCAGGAGCTCAAATCCTGGAACAATCTAGATATCACTTGACCACAAAGAAGTCATTAAGTACTTTAATAAGAACAATAAAGACCAAGAAAAAAGAGCGGGAGAAAACCATATTGGTAAATGTCAGGTTATTTTCTATGTAATGGTAAAAGCAGAGGGGGCTTCCTGATGGGGCTGGCTAAGATGGGCCTCTTTGGAGATATGGCCATCCTATCTTCTCTCTCTTGATTCCTTGGAATGTCTGATAACAACTTAGTGTAGGTTAGTGACATGAGACTTCAGCTTAAGTCCATTTTGGTCTGGTCTCTAGAGCCCAGCAGAGGGACTCAGCACAAATATAGGTAGCCCATACATTTAGTTTAATTGTGGGCAATATATGAAACCATTAAAGTTAATATTGGAGAAAAAAAATTCTCCCTGGAGCATCTCTGGTAACAGTGCCAGGGACACAGGATCCTTGGGTCAAGCTAGACTTCCTGTCTAAGTCCTAATCATAAACAGAAGGGGGCATTCTTAAGCAATGGGAGAGGCCGCACTAAGTTAGTTTAGGAACTTGCAGAATTTGCTGAGAGTTAATCCTAAAGAAATACTGTCTGTGACTAAAGGGAAAGTACTTTAATCCAATGTAGTCATAGTTAAAGTGAGGTTAGTTTTCCCACAGTGCCTTGTCTTCATATTGGAATGAGGAGAAAATGTGGTTTGCTGGGTTCAATCCAATCAGCCTGCAAAATCCATAGACCTCGTGACTGTATATACATGCTTTTCCACAAAAGAAAATTGCCCACATTTTCCCTCTTTTACCCCTCCCTGAGATTCAGAGAAAAAGAGATCAAGTGTGTGAGGGTTTACATAAGGCAGTTCTTGCCTACTCAGTGGGAAGAATCAAGCCTAAATGGTTACATTTGTTTAAGAATTCTCTTCTATTTAATAAACTCATCTGCCATATTTCTAGACCAAATGGTCAAAATTCTCTATTTTATGAGTTGCTTTTGCTGTTAATATTACCATTTTTTAAATATTGAAAATTTTATTACCACAAAGAATTTTTCTTGTCTTTCAATTTACTTTCACGCCCTTCTTCTCTGCTTAAAAAAAAAAAATGCTACTAAATAGGAAAATGGTCTGACATTCAGCTAACTGTGATGCCAGCCTTCTCTGGAATGCTATGTTGTGTTGGGCTGTGACTTCCAAGGAATTCGATTCTTATTTACCAAGGGCTCCCACTTATTTTAATATATGTTAGAAAAAGTGGAAAAAAGGAAAACAATTCAACAGGCTTCTATCATTATGAGTTAGTCTTTGAAGAATAGAAATGGCAAAGAGAGATTTTGTATTTAGGCTTTATCTGGTGAGCTTCCAGTTTTTCAGTTGAAGGATTCGAGAAAGCAGCAATTCTAGTTCAACACAAATGCGCTTTTTGCCCCAGTCCTCCCCTGCCCACAGGGTCCCTGTGATGAGAACTGCTCTCTGGCCAGGTCTCCAGTTTCCACCATGTGGATTGAGAATCTGCATTCTCCACATCATCCCGACTGTATTAACAATTGAGCTGTTCCCTTGACTCTTCTCCACCCCTTCAGCTCTGTATACAGTAAGAAATGCCCGGGTCTTCAATCTCACCTAGACCCTGAGGACTCTGTACCATTCCAATGCCTCAGTTTCCAACCTTCATCTTTTGGCTGGGAGGTGGGAGGCATACACAATAATAGCTAAATTCTCAAAAGCCTATTTACAAATTATTTGGTAATATGAGATAGAGGTGAGATATCCAAATAGATTAGGGTTTGGGGATCTTGATAACCAACAAAATGACAACTGTGGGTGAAATACGTGGGAGGTGCCTTTCACCTTCAGCCCTTGGCACCCTGCACTGCCAGAGGTTTCCTGGCAGGTTGTCCTGGATAGAACACTGAGTGACTTGAGATGGAGTAGCTTTGAGCTGAGTGAAGTTGTTTTGCTTTAGTATCTGCCTTCTGCAGTTGTGAGGGAAGCACAGAGACTCTCTCCACTCCTAAAAGGTAGAAGTCACATTATCATCTGGTGGAACTGACAGCTGGGCAGCCTCAGTGATGTACTCCTAGCCCTGATGAGATGAAAGCAGCAGGAATGAGCCACCTTCTGTGAGAATCAGCATCAGACATCAGTATTCCATGACAGTGAGCTTTTAACAAGAGAATGGCAGAAATTCCACAGAAAGAAAGAGGTTGCAGGTTTCCCTCTGTTTTATGCCCTTCTGGCTGAGTTTCTTAGCCTTTCCCTTAAAATAAGTTGTATGTTAGAGAAGGAGCTGTGTGTGTGTGTGCGTGCGTGTGTGTGCATGTTTCTGTGTTGTGAGTAAACCAGGAGAGAATGGGAGGCAGCTCTAAAATTGAAACTGAAATTTTCATCCTGATAAAAGAAAGAACAAAAGACACACAAGCCTTCCCATTTCATGAACAGCATGCCAATGGCAGCACAGATCAAGTGCTGTGCTTCTTACTGGGCATGTTACATTAAGATTTGCGTCAGAATTGTGAAATAAGGCAACTTTTAAGGAAAGTATTTTGGTTTTAAAATGCACATTACTTAGGAAATTAAGGAAGTCTAATACAACCATCAAAAAGAAAGGAGAGGAAGTAATACACAGAAGAATAAAATACAAAATCTTTTCTAAAGAAATAAATAACCCAAGATAAGCTTATGTCTGACTTGAATGGACTGCTTCAAATTCATTTTATCTTATTCTTATTCAGATCATCTGTGGCAACATTCTTTGAAAAACCACAGAATGCCAAGAGAAAGGACTGGAAAGATTAGAAGAAAAGAGTAACAAAAGAAGAAGTCCCACAGGATTATAGGACCAGAGCAAACTTTTATGATGAACTCCTTTATAAGCTCAGAAGAGAACCTAACACCATCTATGATAGCACATCATTTTTCTTAGGACAATTTGTTTACTTCTCTTCTACCAAAGTGTCCCTTTGAGCTTACTGTTCTGAGAAATGTCTGCCCCACTCTTGCTAATGGCCTAAAATATTTACTTTCAACTAACAATGTGGTTTCACTTGGACTGCTTCCTAGGGGAAGCATTTTTTTTTTAAAGTTTGCTTACTTGATTATTATCTACTAAATGCATAACAAAGACAGTTCTACTTTGATACCTTATAGTAGGCATATGAAATGGAACCTGCCACACTAATATTTCCCTCAAAGTCTAGCTTCTGGAACAAAGGGAAGCAAGCACCAGCCTCAGTAATGTGTATTCAGTGAACAGAGGGTTGATAGGTGAGGTAGGGTGCATACATGACTCTTACCCATTTCCCAGACAGGAAGAACAAGGTATTTGTCAATGATTTTGCCCCATTTAAAAAATCTCAACATGTTTTTCAGACCCAAATCTCCTTCCTGAGGGGTTCCTTATGATACTGTGTCCTGTGTCTCATTTACTCTGCCATTCTGGCCACAATTAATGGGCGGCAGTGGGCATTTGAGAGCCCGGCAGTCAGTCAAGAGTTTGGCTAAGGGCCTGGAAATGACCTACCATGAAAACTCTACCCCACGGAGCCTGGTGATGGATGGGACAGGTTAGAAGCTCTCTTTTCAGGACTTTGAACATGAGATACACAGAGGAAATCACATTTTAGGGATTGATTTGAGCAGAAGACCAATGATACCTGGAGAAAAGAGTGAGCAGAAGCAAAAAACTGTGTAGTGTTAGAAGCACTGAGACAGAAAAAAAAAAAGAATAGAAAGAACACTAGGTAGCACATGAGCAAATGAAGCAGAGAATAGATGAGTCACAAGATGGTGGAGGACTGAAGGAGGGAACCACAAAGGCCAGCTGAGGTGACAAGATAAACTGAAGGACTTTCCAGTGTGTCTTCTTCCATGAGGCCTGACTACTGTATCCCTGAATATCCCTCCATGAGCTCCCATGGCCTGACATACCCCAAAGCTGGCAACCTAAGGGAGTTTTTCTAGTATGATTTGGCTCCATGGTGAATTTTAGAATAGATTTCAAACATTTTCCATAATAATGTTAAATGTAATATGTAATGATTTAATTACCTAGTTAATGTTTACATTTTGTAATCACAATTGACCTCAGTGTAGAGGAAAAAAAATCTCCCTCTTCTGAAACTTTCTATACTCATATAGACGGTAGGAAAAAAAAATAAACATTTCAATAAAATTTCAAGATGAATTCACTGTCTCCTATTTAATGAGAATTAGCTATTTTCCTGTCCAGGATCTTCTTGTAGTTCAAATCTTGTTATTGCAGATTTGTTATTGTGAACCACATTTAGAGTGCTGGATTATCAATGTAGTGAATACTGCTTGAAATAAGAGGGTTCTTCTGCTTTTGGTGGCAATTGGGGTAGAAGGGGAAAGGGTAGGAATCTTTCATTAGAGAGGATGTGGATTGCTGCCCTCTTCTGGGCAGAATAGGAGAAGAAATAGTGTACAGAGGTATATAAAGATCTTCAGATATTTTCTAAGTTTACTTTAAAACATTTCATGAATGTCTATAATGTGTAGCATGTGGCTAACCCTAGCAATACTTGAAACTATTCCTCCCTTTGATAAGCTTATAGGTGTGATAGGAAAATGAAATTGTCCGGAAATGAGAAATAACTTCACTGAATAATACAAACAAGCATCAAATTAAACAAAATATATGTTTTATAACTCAGGGAAACTATTATTTCATTCTTTTAAACTTTTTTTTGATATAGGGTCTCACTATGTTGCTCAAGCTGGCCTTGGGTTCAAGAGATCCTCCTGAGTAGCTGGTACTACAGTCATAGGCCACTATGCTCTGCTCTATTTCTATTCTTTGTGAGACACCTTTGCTCTAGTTAGATGATTAATGGAAATATATACAAAAGAAACTGTTCAATGGCAAATTCTTGGAAGATCTGTGACAAATCACCAATAAATTGGTGATAAATCACCAATAAAATTGGATATCACAGACTGATTAAAATGTTAAATAACACCTAGACCTATGTTGCTCTAATCTTCTAATAGAAATGTTTTAAGGAAGGTTAATCATGAGTTCCCTTATTTCTCTGAGGTTGGCTCTCAATTTTGCTTAACTCAACACTGCAACTCCTGCCTCATGCAAAGCAACTTTGATCCTCTAAGATCTATAGATGTTTCAGAAAATGAATCTGGTTGACTTACAGTCTATGAGATTGTATGTTTTTCATATGGGCTTCAAGCCTTGAGCTCCCACTACATCTTTCACTAGGTGGTATCTGAAGTGTCAATCTGCTGTTGTGCCTTGCATATCATTCCCTTGGACTTTCAGATAGAAAGTAAAATTCTTAGCAATATTCTGGGGTTGTTGACCGTATCATTTTAATAGCATGTGTTCATCAGCTTTTTGGCACTGTGACCAAAATACCTGACAAGAACAACTTAGTGAGGGAAAGATTTATTTTGGCTCATGGTTTCAGAGGAATCAGTCCATGTTCTGCTGTCTCCAAGAAGAAAAATCATGGCAGAGGAGCTTGATGGAGAAAACCTCAGCTCATGGCAGTCGGAAAGCAGAGGGGTGGGGAGGGATGGAGGAAGATAGGGAGAGGGACAGGGAGAGGGAGATAGGTGGGGAGGGAGAGAGAGAGAAAAAAGAAGAAGAGGAGAAGGAGGTGGAGGAGGAGAAGAGAGGGGAGAGGGGAGAGGAGAGAGCGGAGAAGAAAGAGACAGAGAAGGGAGCAGGGATTGATACAGTCCACCTCTGGACTTTGCTGTACTGGGGAACATACTTTCCATGCATGAGATTTGAGGGGAATTTCCAAATCTAAACCTTAACATGGCACTATTCTATTGTAATAGAGACAATAGAATTCATAGTCATGGGAGTGATTGAGGGAGAGAACATAGATTTGGTTATAGGACTTAAAAATTTTGTAGAAAAGAAAAGCAATGGCTATATTTAATAACTTTAATAGAGTCCTTATTTCAGAAGAAAAGATGTAAACTGAAAACTGTATGTTTTAGTCTATTTTTCAGTTGTAGGAGGTTGACACCACCCTGGCAAGAGTGGAATGTGGTTTCCTTTGCTCCTCCCCCATTCAACTAGAGTTGCACTGAGAGGCCAGAAGAGTTCCAGTGTGGCAAGCAGGTGGGACAGAGTCAAACACAAGGCCATGGAAGTAAAAATTTGCCATAAAAATGGTCATAGAATCCAGAGTGGCTCATGCATTCTGTGCTGGTTGTCTGATGGCCTCTCAGCCCAAAAGCTACTCTTCGTCATGCTGACTGTGGTGCTTCTGCTAGATCATGCAAACATTTCTCCTTTGCCCATAGAAGGTGCTATGGGGTCAATGCAGAAGGGAAGGAGCTCCTCATCTGGCTCTAGGGTGCCTTTTCTTGGTTTGCTCCTGGCCTGGTGACCTGCAGTGCATGATCCCTTCCTTTCTAATTTGCTAATTCTAGTCCATAGGTCTCTCTCTGCCATCCTGGATCTCAGCAGGGGTTTCTAACTTGCTAGTTTGGGCCCATTGTTCCCTGCCCACCAGTATCAGCCTGGTGGATTTCTCCATCATCCCAGGGACTCTTATTTCACCTTCTCCAACCAGATTTGAACCCTGCCCTTGGGAAAAGGAACTTCCTCCAAAATGCATTTCTTCTTTATGCTTTCTCTCTCAGCCCTAGAGTCAGAAGACTAAAATATGTTTATTTTCTTTCTAGTAGCTACATCCCCCGAAAATAGTTTAAAACTTTTTAATATTCATTATTCCTTGTTGAAATGCATATGTAGTATTTGTTCTCTGACTGGACCCCAACTGGTTTTCCTTACCTCTACAAATATTTAATACAGTTAATTAGATTTGGATGTTCCTATTGAGTGTTAAGTTGGTATTTATGAGCACAATTCTGAGTAGGGGTTGACCTTCTATTGTCATGGAGCTGTGCCCATTCTAAAGTAACCTGAATCTTCAGAAGGGTTGGATTCTTCTTACAGATTCAGCCATGGCAGTCTTGTGCACTCAGATCAAGGAAGGATTTTAAAAAAGTAACTGGAATGATTTACTGGACTCCTGCTATTTAGATTCTACACCAATGTTGACTACTTTATTAGAATATAAATGATTTAGCCAGTAAAAAAAAAAAAATCCTCTGCCATTTAACTTTCTCTCTGGATTATGTTCTAAAATCTTTTGCCCAGAGTTTATGTTTACCACATCTACTATTCCTTCCCTGTTTTAGGCATCCTTATTTGTATTATATCCTATGAAAATTTTCTTTAAATTATTTTATTGAATTTTATATCACTCACCAAAAATATCATTGCTCTCATTATTTAATTAAGGTAAAATTTGAATTTATACTATAAAAGGAAATGATCTCATCTTTGCTTTCCTGAATTTCTAACAACTGCAGTGTATTGGGTTTCAGATTCATAAGTCTTTTTACACAGTAGTTTTTTAAAGTCTCATATTAGTATCACACCACCAATGCTGTGGTGTTTACATTGAAAAATGGCAAATTCCCTCTATTACCCTTCTGAGTAACCATAATACTGAAATTGACCAGACAGTAAAAATTTGACCCAACTTTGATTAACAATACATGCAAGGCCATGCAGTTATAAACACTGTCAGTTAACTAAGGTATGGATGCTCTGAGGGAGGCTTTGGAAGTGATACTACCACACTCAGCCTTATGTGACACTACCACACTCAGCCTTATGTGATTAGAATTCAGTGTCCAGACTTTACCTAAGGAAAGTAATATTTGAAAATTAGGAGAACCACAGCCAAAAAAAGTCTTATCTGACATATGGGGGAAGCTGCACTTTTGGACAGGCTAAATAATTTGCTTAAGGTCACATGGTGGGATTGTAGCTCAGCAGAATGTGGCTCCTTCAATCTCTACTTCATTGGAGATGGTTAGGTTAGTGATTACTTCATGATGAGGATCAGAGCTCCTTGTGCTTGAATAACTTTTAAAAGGTAACATTACAATATTTCTTGTCAAGGCTAGCCTGCATAATCATCCCGATTTAAAAGATGAAACTTATCTCTATTTCATTTTCCCTAATAATTATCATAAAGGTATTTGGAAATCCTGAAATGTATTTTTGTATAACAAAAGAGGTGTTTGTGTTTTTAGTTCTTAGACCAGAGACAGGTACAATTATATTTTCTAGTTTTTCTTATAATAAACTGAAAGACAGGTAGGACTGCAAGTAACAGTTAAATGTTCTAACTTTTCATGACTACAACTTAAATCAGCTACAATAATTCTGCCACAAATTACATATTTTATTTGGAAAAACTACAAAATTTTGCTCAGGGCAAATTTCAAATGTATATTTGAACAATGAATTTGTGAAAAAAAAGCACTGAAATAAGATCAGGTGAATTAAATTCTTGGGGAGTGCTTTTCTTATGTATCTTTGGTAATATCATAAGTCTCTATTACACTGTCAGTAATATATAATTATTACTGATATAGATATCAGTAATAATTTTATTATCAATAAAATGGGGCTAATGATAGTTTTTTTTAACTTCACAAGGTTCTTGTAAGGTGAATATAGGTGATAGGTAGGAATTATTGTGAACTTTCATGAATAAATCCTCTGCATTATGAGAGGTTTTCAATATTATGTTGCTAAATGCTGCTACAACATTTAGAAATCATAGCCATCCTTCAGTATCTGCAAGACATTGGTTCTAGGAACCCCTGCCTTCCCTCCCCTCCCTTGGGTACCAAGATCTGTGTATGCTCAATTCCCTATACAAAACGGCATAGCACATGCATATAACCTGTGCAGTTCTCTTGTATACTTTAAATCACATCTAGATTTCTCTTGATACATTATATGATGTCAATGCTACATAAATATTTGTGATACTGTATTGTTTAAGGAATAATGACAAGAAAAAATTCCTTATGTGTTCAGCACATGTGCAACTTTTTTCAAAATTTTTTTGATTTGTGGAACCCATGGATATGGAGAGCTATTATTATATCTTATTTAATATTTTCAGGTGTACTTGAATGTGATCAAAAATTGCAAACTAGTATTTGACAAAATCATGTTTTAAGGATCCATTTTAATTTTTTACAAAGTAGAATTTAGAGTTAGTTTGTCATCTCTTTTCATATGCAAAATATGAGTCCTGTAAGGCCTACAAAATATTTTTTCTTTTCTTTCTTTTTTTTTTTTTTAATTTTTTTGATCAACTGTTTGGACTCTTTCATGAAATTTCTTTTCAGACCACTGGATGATGAAATTTGAGGCCTAACATTAAAAGACTTTGCCAGATTCCTACTGATAAAGACATCCCTTTTGAAAAAGGCAAAGTGAGAAAAACAAGAGAGCGGGTAATGTTATTAGTATCTGAAGTTACACAGTCCTCCTGGTGGGAAGGCAGAGGGTTGCAGAGTGGAGTGAAAGTTCAAAGATCTGGCCTACCGGCAGGCTCTCGCTAACTAAATCAGAGGAATTGCTTCCCTAGGCAGAACATGGGTTTCTTCATCTAGTCAAGTCTATTCAAATGTATTCTCCTCTCTTTTCTTCTCTAGAACCAGGAGAGAGCATATGGTATTTAGGTGCTCAGTACTGATGTACTCTACAACATATGGTCTAACAAGGCAACCACGAAGAAGGCACAGCCATTGGGTTCTACTCCTGACTCCACCACAATGTGAGGGCAACACGTGACTATGCTTCCTCTGACTTTGACCTAGTTCTCTATAAAACTGACGAAGTTATATTTGCTACCTGCCTCCTCTGAGGAGAGTTCACAAGGATTAATGAGATAATGATGCCGAAGGCCAGATCTTTTAATGGAAGCTGCTAATTATAAGCAAAGCACCGGTGGGTGAGTACATAACTAAAGTCTGACCCTTCATCTCTGTCAAAATGCTCCTGGAATGGGTGACATCATCACCAGATATAAAAGAACATTTTTCTGGAGAAGTAAAAATCAAAAGGGGAAAAAAATCAGGTCTTCAAAGAGTATGAGACAATTGCTATGCACACGAGAAGGATGAAGGTAATGAAATTTTTTACTGCCCAGAGAGAATCTTGCATGGGAGTGCAAAGGGAATTTTCCCAGCTCACTGAGAACAGAAGATGTCAGACAAAAATTTGCAAGATGTCAGAATGGTTGGAAAGACATGAAAAGTTTAGGGAAAGGATATTTGGAAAGCAGATGCACATGTTTCTGGTTTTATATCAAGTAGAATCGCTTCTAACCTGATGAAAATTAGGCCCACTGTTGGGAGGTCAGATATATTTAGAAACTGCTTTACTTTTTTTAAAGGCAGAGTATGCTTTATAAAATAGGAGGCACTCTGTGGGAATTTTTTTTTTTTCTTTTTGGCTGAGATAGGAATCCTTTTTCTCTCTTTCTCACTAGGCTCATCTTTAGCCGTTTTTTTTTTTTTTTTTCCTTTACTTTGGTACGCAGAATGGGATTTAATTTCTGCACACTGAAGACTTCGTTGTTAGGTGAAATGCATGGTTCCTCATGAAAGGGACTCAAGGAGCCCTTAAGTGTGGTGGGCAGCTAAGGAACATTCCTGCTGAAGAAAAGCTCTCTTCCCAAGGGGCCTGAACCAAAGAGAGCTTTCATTCTTTCTTCCCTCTTCTTCCTTTTACCTCTCATCATCTTTCCTTCCTCTTATCTTTTTTGCCCTTCTTCTTTTCTTTTTCTCTAACTAATTTCTACTGATTATTACCAAGTAACAATTCCTGGGTAAGGCCCTAAATAAACAGGTATCATATTTCTTATTGGCTTAATTACTTTGATTCTCAGCTTTGTGCTTTTCCTGAGATGAACAGGGTCTAGTATTGAATGATTCCAAGTTGTCTCCCACACATCAGGGTCTGTTGGTAGAGGACCACAGGTAATAAGAAAGTTCCATGTGAGACTTCTCATCTTCTTAGCTACCTCTGGGAATAACTTTTATGGGATATTTGTTAGCAGCTATTTTGAAAAAGATAATACTGGTAAAAAAGTTATTTCTTATACTGACTCTCCCCACCCCACCCAACTCCCCATCCCCACTTGCTAGAGAAGCCTAGTTTTCTTAACGTTTCTCTGATTAAAATGGATACATGGAATTATTCCTTTAGAGTCCACAGAAGCCTTTCACTGACTTGGCCTCTGTAGTCAGAGCCAAGAAAAACCATAAGAGGGAACTACAGCACCTTCCCCCATCAGCACACTACTCTAACTGCTGCTCAGTTAGACCAGCAGCCAAGATTCTCCTGGTAAGAGCATTTACAGTATTGAGCACATTTCAGATGAGTTCTGATCTTCCATTGCATGACAGAAAATAGTTCCAGGTTCTCAGGAATGAGGCTGTATATGCCTCCATGTCCAGTAGATATTGTTCTTTACTCAACAGATTTTTAAACTCATCTCTAATCATCTCATTTTAAACATAAGATACCGCTAAATGGAAAATATATACATATATAAACATATCCTGAGGAAAAAATTAAAACTTGGACTGGTTATGCTAGCATAATTTTAGAATGGAGTCTTATTTCAGCCTTGGAAATTATTTTCTTTTTCAGATACCAAAGCCTGGCAAACAACTTTAAATGTAAGAATCAGGTTTTATGTTCCACATTATATGATTTTTCAAATTATCAACCAATGGGATGAATTTAGGCAAATATTAAAGGGGTGTCATTCTCAAAGCAATCTGACCATCATCATTACATAAAGAAGGTGCCTTACTAGTCAAAAGGCCAAGAGAGAGGGCACTAACTAGAAAAACAGAAATACAGCAAACACCGACATTTCATGTCTATATTTCAACTACTGTATTTATTTCCCATTAAAATGGCTAGCTAGCATTCTTGGTTATTGCCCATAAAATCATTTTAGTGAAAAACTAAACCACTGTTTTAGGAGTTTATTTATATTCTGCCAATACATATGGAAAATAACTTTTTAAAAAAATCTGCTTAATGATGTAGTAAATTCACTGTGCTAAAGTTGGATTCCAATTTCAGTCACATGATTCACTAATCATGAAGTAATAAGTAACAATATCAATAAATAGAAAAAACTTTCATTTGGATTGTGCCTCAAATGTACAATTTTTTTCATATACACTATCATTCAATTTCATCAGATGCTTCCTGGGACCCAGTTTTCTTATCTGGAAAATGGGGATAATAACTCCTATTCTGTCTATTTCACAGAACTACTATTAGGATGAAAGAAATTAAGTAACTGCATTTAGAACCACAGAGCACTATATGGTAGTATTAAAACCATTTGTGGGAAGTGTGCCATGTAAACAATACTAAGGGTCAAGAAAAAAAAAATAAGACTTGAGCTAATTTGACATTGTGTGAACCTTGGGGCACCATATCAAGACTTCTTAAATATTTCATATCCATGCACAATTTCTGGGTCTCCAACAAATTAATAACATTAACCACAGGTCTGTGGATTAAATAAATGCTGGCTGCAGATGCATTTCACAGTCTTTTATCTAAGAAAGTTAAGTTAGTGCTGGGCACGTAGCATACCCCATAATCTCAGTGGCTTGGGAGGCTGAGGCAAGAGGATTGCAAGTTCAAAGCCAGCCTTAACAATTTGGTGAGAGCTAAGCAACTTAGCAAGACCCTGTCTCAAAATTTAAAACAAATTTAAGGGGGGGAGGTGTTGAGGATATGGCTCCTTGGTTGAGAATTCCTGAGCTCAATCAATCCCTGGTTAAAAAAAAAAATTAAATTGAGCTAGTATTGGATGATTCCAAGTTGTCTCCCACACATCAAGGCTGTGAAAGATGTTAGAAAATATGCATTTACAGGAAGTTTTATTTTTCTCTTGGGAAATGACTACAGCAATTTTCTCTGACATTGCCAAACACTATCTCTTACATGTGCTGAAAATGACAACAGAAGGAAACTAGATGTGGTCATGCACATAACAAAATTCCCTGTTACATTCTTCTCTTTACCTTCTCAAAACATTTTTTTTTCCAGCCTGAGACACACACTCCACACACGCCCTGTAGTCAGGAAAATCTATAGATGCTTAAATGCCTGGAAGAATTTCTCTTTCAGTTTTCAATAGCTTTATCTTTGTGCTGAAATAAAATGCTTTTTAATCAGAATCCCCTTTCTCAGCACCTAGCAATGTATACAGATGGAACCTGTCCAATCCAAGCAGAAAACTCAGAAAAAAACCCCAAAGATTCTCAAAACATGACAGAGATAAAAATGCATTTACCTGGGCAATTATGTCCGTAATTTCTGAATAACTATGGCATCTTCTCACACAGGATCGAGCTAAAAAGTCTTCAATCAGCCGTGTTCCAATGCCATAGCCCCTGTGGATGAAGGAAGGAGTGTGGTCTGCACACGTGGATAACAAATAAACCAAATATAATGAGTCAAATGGCCTTTGACAGTGGGCTTTGTATCTATCCCACAGAAGCAAAGAGCAACAGATCCAGGAAATATTAACTAGTCTCCTCTAAGCATAGGACCTGACTAGAGTGAGACTGGAAAACTTGACAGTGGCAGTTGAGAAAAGCTTAGGGCACCATATCAAGACTTTAAAAGAAAGTTAAACTAGTATTAAAAGATATTTCCAGTATTTTCTATTTATCATTATGCAGAGCCATAGACTTAGCCACTGGAACAGCGATGGTATCTGTAGCCTAATGTTACCTACCAACAGAAACAGACTGAGATTCTAGCCCTCTTGTCTGCTTTGGGTGTGGCCCCTGGGTGCTCACTCTTAGCACAGTTACGAGGGCAGGCTCTGACAGGTGGAAAACAAGGATCAGAGAAATACTTTTCATTGCTAGTGAAGGTCTTAGCAGTTGGGACTCTGAATTTTACTGTATGTGTGAGTGAGTGAGCCAGGAGAATAGCCAATTAAGAAAGCTCATGTCTCTTTCTAGAGAAGCTGGAATGATGGAGCTTGGGGTGGAGGCACTGTTATCTGTTAATGGTACCCCAAGTAAGTGGTTTGGACAGTGCCTGAAGTACAATTCTGAAAGCCTTTATTGATATGTGATAACACAACTGAATATGTGGCTAAGATGGTTAAGCACACTCCTTGAAACTGTGAAATTTCTGAAAGGGACACCAAAAAAAAAAAAAAAATCAGTCTCTTTCATATAAGAACTTGCAATTCAATTGAAGAAATAGAACCTTAAGGGTGAAAAATAAAGGAATGCTGTTTTTGTCAAACTAATGGGGAAAAAAGTCTTTAATTTCATAGCCACAAGTACATACACAAGTAAAATGATTTGGGTGGAGCAGCAGAGGGACCAACAAACTAAAGACATTACAGTTTTTAGAGGTAGTGATTGTTTCAGAGGATCTAAAAAAAAAAAAGCATGAGATCATTGGTGACTTGGGGGAGATGGATTTGACGTCAGAGTGAGCACTAAATCTAGTGAGAAGTTCTATTTATATTTATGAGTGGATAGAAATAGTCCATTTAGCTTACTTGAGACTTCTGAGGAAAAAATGGTTTATAATTCTAACCAGGATGTGTTCACACTGAAAAGATACTTGAAGAACAGAACATTTACTTTAAAAGAAAGTTAAACTAGTTTTAAAAGATATTTCCAGTATTTTCTATTTAACATTATGCAGAGCCATAGACTTAGCCACTGGAACAGCGATGGGAAGCCAGAGGTTATGAGCAGGGCATTATACTGCATGTCTTGCTTTGGTCAAAGAAAATGATTCTACAAAGTAGATATTTATAAATCAATTTAAAAATATAAGACACTCCCAGAAGCTATTAAAGAAATTCAAGTGTGATTTTTTTTTCATAAAGCCTTCCTACAGCCTCTCCAAATTTATTTTTTAATTAATATTCCATTCACATTTGTTAAAATGTGCACTCAATTAGTTCACCAAACGTATTTTTTAGTTAAATCAGCTTCTTAATTTTCTTCAGCTACTCCACAAAACAATGCAAATGTAATGTAAGTCAAATAAATGGATAACTTTTGGGAATGCTACTACTGTCAGATGTTGAAGTGTGACCACAGGCAAAAACAGCTTTAGCAGCTCCCACAGCTGTAGACAGTTCAGCTGAGGAAGAAACTGCAATGACCATTTGTGGGTAATTGGGATGTTTGCTGCTTTTTGAACACTTCCAAATAATTAAGAAGAAATATAAAGAAACGAGAGAGAGATTCAACTGTCATATATAACTAAACAGAAAAAATTTTAAAAATTAGAGGGGGGAAATGGGGAGTGGAGGGGGCAGGCTTGTATACCAAAATGAAAAGGAATTTTCCAAAAAGAAAAAATGAGAATATATATATGGAGGAACAAGAGTTAATTTTTTTTTAAAAATTTCAAGCTTTCCCTTCTTCTTCTTCTTTTTTTCCCCCCTGTATTCCAATGGAAAATACAACGGGCCCTTTTAGAAAGCCCTAAAATGCTAGGCTAAATTTCCCCTTCAATCTGCCTAAGTAAATCTTCTAACCAGTGCATATTTTCCAGTCCTTTTTCAGAGCCCACAATTAAGAGGTTAAAAAGATGTTGACAGGTATTTCATTGTTTGGAAATAATCTGATGATCATATAATTATTCTGAGGAAATTAAAAGGTGAAATTTGAGCATGAGGAATCTCTGTTAATAAAGACAAAAGAGAATGGGCTTATTAAGAAGTGTGTTTTTATATTTAAAATATATTTTAAAGTAAATTATAGTAAGGGCAAAAACATTCAAACAATGGAAATGTTATATAGGAAAAAGAAATTCTCCCTTCAACCCATAATTCCCTATCACCCAGTCTTCTTTTAGGCAATTATAATAACATTTTTGCATATGCTTCCTTAGATGGTCTATGCTTCTGCAAGTAAATATATACATTGTAAGGAGTCAATGTTAGAAAAAAAGACTACTGAAAAGATCAAATTGGATGCTTTATCACATTATTAAAAGAGCAACTTCAGTCTTGCCACTACAGTGGCTAATGAAGAAATAATTTCTAACAACAAACATTCCACGTTTGATATTCATGGAGAAAAAATGCCTTCCCATTAATTTCTGGTATCAATCCAAATGGCAAGTGTAAGAAATTACATTCAGCTTTCCAATATGATTCATTGACACAGAAGAAGAGCTGGTGAAATGGAGCAAGTCATCAGAGGCAGGAAAAATGTAGGTGATGTTAAGAGACAACAAACATTCTATAAGAATAAAAGATGCCTACTTACATTTTATCTAAGTATTTGTTCACATCTTCATCTTTTTCATAATCCTTACAAAGTTGGGCAACCAAAGCTCCATAGGTGAGGACAAAGAGATCTTTGTTCTGTAGGAAAAGGGATGGTTTTATGTTATAGGCAAAGTTACAACAATATACTACTGTATTTTTTTTCTTTTCTTTCCCCTTCCTACCTACTTCCTTTTCTTTACAAAATCTTGGTGTTAGAATCAGCCTCAGAGATCATCTGTTCATTTTCTCCCATCTTTCTATTATTGCAACCCTTTTCATTTTTAGAACAAACTGTACTTACATTTGGATACTTAGCTGGTGCTGTGGAAAGACCTGTGAAATCAATTTCTTAACATGAGAATATCTTTCTATGCCTTTGCTTACATTATATAACTTGCAATGTATTTCATGGATAAAGTATTTTTAATCACTAATTTCTAATACAAATTCCTACTGTTCTAAAATGAACTTTGATTTGTACTGACCCTGTTTTCAGTTGGAAGAAATAATTGGGTGAGATTTCTCCTGAGTCTGCACAATCTTTAATGAGCAGCAGATCTGCCAACGAGAAATTCAGGGTGAACCCAGCTGGAGCAGCAAATTTGTGAGTTTTTTTTTTTTCTTTCTTTCTTTTTACTTAAAAAAAAAAAGGGTGTGTGTGTGTGTGTGTGTGTGTGTGTGTGTGTGTGTTTGGCGGGGGGCGGGGTGCTTGTGCTTTCTTTAGAGATTTCCAAAATATGTCTCATTTTTAGAGTGAATTACAAGTGAAAACTAAAACCAAAGCCAATTTAGATATCATTTAGCATAGATGTTGAATATATGGGAAACAGAAAACAAAGCTCAATGAATCCATTGGTAATCGCTTCTAATATTGAGTACTACCCGAAAAAGGGAAGGGTATCTTAGAAATAATTAATTCCAATGCTGCCATTTCTCCAGAGGAGAGAATGAGGCTTCAGAAGAACCGAATGACTTGCCCAACTAGCCTGCATTTGTGAGAGCCAGAAAGGCCTGTCAGACTCCAAGCCTCCATTCTGACGCAGCATTTATCACTGAGGTAGAGAAAGATGGAGGATACTATTTGGAGTAGAGGTGGGTAGAAGATAGAGGTAAGAAGGAGGATCACTACTGAAAATAAGTCTATTTTGCACATAATCTTTTATTTGTGTGAAAAGTCAAATGTAGATTCCAGATTAGAAGAGGTGTCCTTACCTCTAGGTCCAGGTATCTTGGATAACCTAATATATAGGAGAAGAGAAGGCCTCTGTGTGATTTTTTTTTTTAAAGCATGGGCAGGAATGCCTTTAAGAAACTTATCAATAAGATTGCTTATTCAACAAATTACTTTTGTAAATATTACATAATTTGATCAAAAGCTTCCAAAATTGGTTCAATACCATCAGACTCTTACGTATGGGTTTATATTGTGACAAACATGTTTCTTCAGTCAGGTAGGATATTTATTAACACTAAATAAAATTTAAATAAATAGAATCTAAATATTATTTGTCATATATGACATACTTATGCAAAAAACCCCCAAAATACCATAAATTTACATAGGATATATGTTACCTATAATTAATTGATATTATGTTATATATTTACTGATATTACAGTAATATATACAATTCAGGTATAGGAAAATAGTGAATATGTTAATATTTTTACCAGGATATAAGGGATATAAGCAAGTGATATGAACAAAAATATTGTTAAACATAACACTAAGGGTCACCATGTATTCAATTTTAATTCTCTTATTTAAATCTTCCATGAACTTAATCACAAATTACAATAATGACTGCAATTATATCTACTTAGCATATAAGAAACCACAGAATAAAACAAAATATGGCTATGTACCAATGCTACAACATAGAAATATCAAAGATGAAGAATGCAGAGAGAGAGAGAGAGAGAGAGAGAGAGAACATGGATGACAATGTATTTCTTGCAACTAGACATAAAGCAAAAGAATTTGAAAAGGAGAAAATATTATAACCCACCTACAAGCCATAGCCTCAGTATTGTGCCCATTTATAATTAAGGTCAGACTAAGAAAATGGCAACTCCCTACCACACACACTCTTTCTTGTTTCAAGACCAAAGGCTGTACCTTGAAGTACATGTGCAGTTGGATCTCAAATCCACACCACAGATCCCAAGAAATGTCAAAATAAATTTATTTATTTTTATGGTTTTTAAAACCATAACAACCAACAATTTTCATATGTGAAAAATGGAACACTTAATTATTTTCAGAGGTTTGTGCTATATCAGGATAAAAATGTTTTACTGGTACACACACACACACACACACACACACAATATGAACTATGTACAATAATTTTTGGTATTTGAGAACCTGATAGTAAAAGAAATCAAGATCCAGAGTGCCAGGGACAGGGGGAATCTGCATGCATTTCCAATTGGGGTGTGCCAGTTACTCACTACAACCCAAAGTACCCAAGGCTAAAATTACTTAATTACATCAAATGCCCATTATTCTCCTGAAGTAATTAACATAGTTTTAAACTTAACCATGATTTTCACATCTATAACATCTAAATGGCTAAAGCTATTATGAGAGAGGATTAAAAAAGAATATTATCTTAACTGAATCTGTACAAAATGAAATTTAAAAAAAAAACCTCTGAATTTAAAATAGAAAGAATAATAACACGGAGCAAATATAAACACATTTAAGACTACGAAATAAATTTTTAAAGGTAATCTTTTAACACCTACATTTTTTTGATGATCTTACTCATATTTGATTTTACACATAAAATTTAACTATTTTATATATATTTAATTTCTTATTTCATGCAATATGAAATACAAAGAATTGCTTAATCTTTTTGTATTTCCTCACAGAGACAAGAGGAAAATTCCTCACTTTTATGGATGTAATTAATCAGGAAAGAAGACCCTAAAATCTCTATAAAGAATCGATTATTCAGTTACAGTGAGAGATAATTTGTAACCATTCCCAGAGGTGTCATTTATGATACGCTTCACCAAACCCAATCTTTGCTCAACTGAAAAATTCTACTTGTAGCATCACCTTTCAAAATAAATCAAGAATTGCTCAGAAAAAACATCTTCTATGAAGTAGAATAATGCTCCTTTATAAAAGGATCTTACAATTTTTTGGTATTCCGGTCTTCTATGTGCAGGGCGAGACATAGTGCTTGGTAGAGGAAGAATGTGATCTTCAATTTCTTTTCTTTTGTCTATAACTTAGAGGTGCATAATTCTTCCTCCGTTTTGAGTTTTGCAAATTCCTCCTTGCTTTGAGGCAGGAGTGCTACTTCTGCCTTCTACTGCTTTTGCTCTTTGCTGAACTCAAGAGGAAAACAAAAATCATGAACAACAGGACTGTCTTGTGTCTACGTAATTTGCCACTGCTCAAATAACTGCTTGACTGGTCAGGATGAGTTGTAATCTGGACCCATAAAAGTTGATAGTGTGAAGTCAGATCAGAAGCACCAAGACACTAAAAATTCTTTAGCCCTAGGGAGTTCAAGAGTGGTGTTTTGTTCTCATGCCAAGGCATTGTTTTAAAATCACAAACAGAAACCTTTATAATCTAGAGAGAACTAAATGTTAGCATTATTCAGTCTTGTATTGATTGTCCTATGAATTAGAGAGACAAGATCAGCAATACTTAGGCACTAAATCCTCATTCAAACCTTATCAACAACTCAAATGGGTATCACATTGTTCTCAGGACGTAGGCCCCCATATTGTGTGATTACAATATTCAAATAGTCAAATATATCCTTTATCTTTTTTTCTTCTTTTCATAAGCAGCAACAGCATTTTAAGAAGTGTTGAATCAGTGATAATTTCTTTCAGAACTGTTGCACAAAATGGGTGCTCTATAGTTTAATAATGTATGTGATGATTTTGGCAGAGAAAGTAAGCCCTTAGCTTTCTTTTGATAGTTCCTAAGATGTTAACTATTGAAAGCTTGCTTTATTTATATAGAAATAAAGATATTTAAAGTTCAAACAAGAAATCTCATCTTGACAACTATGGGGTGTGGAGGATCAAAGCTGTTCCAGAAACAGAAGCATAAAGTTCAGTTTAGAAAAGTAGTTTCCTACCTCTTTACAGTTTGAGACAATTAGTTCTATTAGCTCTGGCATATTCTTGCTATAAAGGAACAGACTAGTGAATACTTTGAAGAAGTGTGAGGTAGTTGAAAGAACCTTGGAGGACTGGAAAGACTCAGGCTGAATTGCAGTTCTACAATTACTGGCTGTGTGGCCTTGGGCAAGCCACTTTATTGCTCTATGGCTCAGTTTTCACATCTGCAAAATAGCAGTAATAATACCTACCTCAAAGAATAATTGTGAGTATCAAAGAGATAATATGTGCTATAAAACACACGGTAATGCGCTAAGTAAAAATTAATAGTCAATAACTATAGGTTATTCCTGTAGGTGAATTTATTGAGTGGAATTGTATAATATTTATGGTATTTCCATTAGTGCCTAGATACCATGATCTCAGGAAAATCAGTTTTGTTGAGTTGTGGGGCATGGAGGACTTTTCAGTAGCAGATTAATGACAACTTGTATAAACTATACAATTTACAACATGGTATTCATTCTCTTTGCCTTGTTTTAATTCATCTATAATCTGTGATGTAGTCACTACTGTAATCATTGCCATTTTGTAGAATAGGAATCTAAATGTAGAAAGACTAGAAATTTGTTCAAATATGCCTAGATAGTGGGTGGGAAAGGGATTTGAGCTAACTTTATTGATTATAAATTAAGACAGCGTTGTTGTTTTTTTCCCCTATTGCACATATTCTAATTATGTTAGGACAAAATATTTTCGGGGTAGGCTCACAAAGTCACTAAGGTGCAGCTATCACACATTGATGGGCTTAGTGTAGAAACAGAGAAAACCAGAAAAGATCTGTGTGCTCGGAGAGAGGGTATGATAATACTGGAATCAATCACTAAACTCTAATGGCTGTGGTAGGACTGCATCAGAGCCATTGTGGGAATTCAGGACATTGTGAGGAATTTAGAGAAAGCGAGCTCTTCCTCCAGACTAACAAGACTACTCTCTACCCAACAGCCCTCTTCCTGGGACACAGGGATAGAGAAAGAAGAACTTAGTTTCAGCCCAGAGACTTTGTACCAAGCAAAGCTGCACAAATGCAGCTGTAGTCATTGTCACTGGGTACACTGGTTTGCTGTTTTTCAGACTGTGAAACCCACTGACCTTCAGCACTTGTTAGGATCTGAGGGAACCTTTGTTTTGTTGTCCCTGGCTCATTCTTTTTATTTAAAGCCACCCCCTACTTAAATAGAAGACAGCTCCAAGTTTATATTTGAAGCAGGTAAATGATCTGTAATATCTAGCCTGGCAATAAACTACGAAGGAGAATCATTTCAAAATAATACACAGGTAGTTTTTTTTATCTCAGTAGAAGTTCTTTAGGCTGGCCAGGACTGATTTTGGACCTAGGGCTGAGACAAAGAAGTGTTCTTGAGTTTCATCAAATGTGCACTGTAATGAACCAATCCAAGTAAATGGTGAACTGGCCATACCTCTACACAGGGCCTTTGGGAGGTATCTGGGCAGGTGAGAGGTGGGAAATAGCTAATAGAAGATGGATGAGAGCTATTTCCTGGTACCATAATATCTGGTCCAGAGGCTTAAGCCCAAAAGAAAATAGATTACTCATTTTTTTTTTCAAGCTCTTTCTATTTCTTAAGCCCAAAAGAAAATAGATTACTCATTTTTTCCCCAAACTCTTTCAATTTAAGGCTGGTTTTAGTGTTTATTTTATCTTGTGTTATTTCAGTAATATCTGTGTGTGACTTGTCCCTTAAGGATAGCCCTAGAGTTTGGTGACAATCCCATATCTATGTGCCAACTTGTACCTTGTGAATGAGGTGGTGGGTCCATGCTGAGGAATATACATTTGATACCTATGTGTTGCAAACAGCTGCAAGTTATCTTTAACAAGGAGACAATTTAGCTATAAATTTCTATGGTCTGAATGTCCCCTCAAAATGCACTTGGCTTAAACTTAATCCCCATTGTGGTAGTATTAAGAGGTGAGGCTTTCTGAGAACTGATTAATAGCCATGAAGCTTTTGTCCTCATGAACAATGAAAGACTTGTAAAAAAGCTGGACAGAACTAGCTCAGGCCTTTTTATGTTTTGCTCCCCTGCTATATGAGGACACAGCAATAAGGTGCCATCTTGGAAGCCTTGAGCAACCCTCATCAGACATCAATGTTGTCATCTTAATCTTAGAGTTCCCAGCCTCTAAAACTGTGGAATATAAATTTGTGTGTGTGTGTTTTTATACAAATTATCTAGTTTCATATGTTTTCTTATAACAGCACAAAAGGACTAAGACAAAGCCCGAAAGATAATAGATTACTCATAGATGTAATCCATCACAGCCATTGACAAGTTACACACACACTGGCACTGCAGATGAAGTCATTATTTCAATAGCTAACAATAAAAAAACTTGCAAATTTGTTGTCAGTGAGCTCCTTTACAGCAATAATTTGACACTCCAATAGTGACATCTACTCCATCAATGGTCCATCCTTTCCTACATAGTTCCCAGAAAGAATGGTCTGTAATTTCCTTTCCCACTTCCACATTTCTCATATACTCTAATTAGGTAGGCTTTTAAATATGAAATTATAAATCTAAGGAAATATGTGGTTTTTAATACTTTACTGAACACATTGCTATATATATTTCAGGCTTTATTTTCAGCAATAAAGCAGGACTGATACAGCTACACCCTCTTTAATTCTATTTTCCTTTCATTTTCAGTGGTTACATTATCCAGAGCTTGATGATGATCATTCTATGCATTTTTTTAAACTTGAGATATGCAACTATCCATAAAGAATATATAATAGTATTTGGAGTTTTATATAATAGTATCTTACTACATGTATCCTACAGCTTGGATTTTTCTTAAAGTTATTTAAGGTTTATCGATTTCCATGCCTGTTACTGTAGATTAACAGATTTATAGCAGGGATCAGCAAAACTTGTCTGTCAAGGACTAGAGAGTAAAAATCTTAAGTTTTGCAGTCATATAGATTTTGTCACAAGAACTCGGCACTGCTGCTGCAATGTAAAGGTGGTCTTTATCCTGAAATAACAGACATGTGACTATGTTCTATAAAACTTAATTTATAAACCCTGAAATTTGAATTTCATATAAGTTCCACATATCACAAAATAGTTTACAATTTTTTATACCATTTTAAAATATAAAATCCATTCTTAGCTTATAAACCATACAAATCAGACAGTGGGCCAATTTGGTCCGTAAGCCATAGTTGCCAAACTCCACTCTATACATTCTGTTACCATGGTGTATTAATTTATTTCCTTATTATTGGACATTAGTGCTGGAATTTCCCCTATGATTTTCTACATAATCAATATATTTTGCTAGTTATTTTGTGGGTAGTTTATAAAAATGTTTATTTTCTATTTTGGGGGGGGGATGAAATACTACATATCTCTACCTGAACACCTATATCTTAGACAAAACTTGCTAAGATTATTCTTTGCATTTTTTGTATACTTTCCAGTGTCTACTTGATCAATTCATTTCTGATAAAGATATGTTAAAAATCTCTATGATAAAACTGTTACTTTATAGTTCAATTAGCTTTTGCTTTATATATTTCAAAGTTACGCAGTCACAGACATACAAGTTGACATTGGTATATCTTTATAATGGATCGTTGCTTTTATTATGATGGAACATTCATAATTAGCCCTTTTGACATTATTTGCCTTAGTTCACTTTTACCTTCTGTTAGTATTGTTCTCAGTGATCTACAGTCCAGTGCCTTTCTTTTCAAGCTTTACATGTGGTAAAATTTTGAGAGTGTCACTTGTAAGCAGAATAGATTGTTTACCACTTTATAGGCAAGTTGAAGCCAGTTCTGGCATGGGGGTTAAAAGTATGTGCCAGACCACCTGGTTCCTGATGTTGGTTCCTCCATTCATCTCTGTGTGACACTGAGCAATTTTCTTAATCTCTCCAGACTTAATTTTCTCAGTCTGTAACAACATTGAGGATACCATAATAACCTCATTATTAAGTGACTGTGGGAATTCATTGGGACAAAGTTCTTAGAACAGTGCCCAACATGTAGCACACCTAGTAAGTGTTAGCTATTTAAAAATTTAATTATGATTTTTCATGTATTAGGTCTCATTTCTACTGCTGTTTTGTTCTCTCTTTATCATCTTTTTCCTTTGTTTACCATCTCCTTTTATATCAACATCCCCCTTCTATTTCCTTTATTTTTGAATGACCTATACATTTTACATTTATTCTTTTTGGAATCATACTTGAATTTTATGGTTTTATTGAGATATAATTGCTGTACATTTTGATGAGAATATATATATGTGTATATACATAATATATATGTATTCATCAAATTAATCAGCATAATTAACATTTCCATCACCCCTAAATAGACAACTTAGGTTGTCTATTTGGCATCCATTAATTACAGGGTCAAATAATGGCCAAGTTGTTTACATCTCCCCTGTGACCCTGAACCCATGTACTGAACCACCTCCTTATCTAACTCTCACATAGTAAAGGAAATATTTTCCTGCCCTAAAGCAACTCATGTTCAGGTCACACACATGTAGGGACAGTTTATTGCCAAAAGCCCACTAGAATTATCTAAACTAGCCAGTCCTAAGTGTTTGCCCTTCCTGCTCTGCCTTTCCCATAGAAACCCCAATAAATGCTCTGGCTTAGCCTTTTCCTTCCTCTTTCTGCCTCCTGACCAAACCTGTTGCTTCCTTATATGACCTAGTATGACACTGCATACCCCCTTGTCTGGGAGAAAGATCCTTCTTTCTCTGATGTTGGCATCTCTTTGTTGTTACTTAGTCACTTTCATAAATTAAAACTCTGTGGGTACAAATTGATACAACTCTCGAAAAGTTTTCTCAAGTCTCTTTGTAATTTTTCCCTTCGTATCCCTCCTCCCCTACTTTCTAGGCAGGCATCAGTCTGGTTTCTGTCAATACAGATTAATTTATAATCCCTTGAATTTATATAAATAGAATCATATACTACATATCCCTTTTTCTGAATTATTTCATCCAGAAAATTATTTTTGAATTCAGTAATGTTTTGCTTATTTAAATAATTTTCCCTTTTATTTTGCTAGTAATATTCTCTCAAATGGATATTATAATTTGTTGATTCACACATTTGGTGATGGACATTTGGACTATTTTTTATTTATACCTACTATAAAGAAAGTTGCTATGGTCATTCATAGATAAGTTTTCATGTAGACATATGCTTTCATTTGTCTGGTGTAAATAACTAGGACATAAATGTCTGTGTTATATGATAGGTGCCTAGTTAACTTTTAAAGAAAATGTGTAGTTCAAAGTAGGTTGTCCAACTTGACATTCCATAATCAGTGTATGAGAATTCCAGTTGTTTTGCATTCTTACTGATCTTTGGTATGGTTAATCTTAAATTCTAGCCATCTTAGTAGATATGTAGTGATATCTTATTATAATAATACATAATATATGTAATAATTGCCTTAGTTATATCTTTAGAAATAAAAATAGTGTTTTCTATAGTTAATAATTAAAGAGACCTTTAAAAAGTATTCTATTGTGCTCATCAATATTTTTGCTCCCATGTCTTTCCTCAGGGTTCATTTTTCTTCTTGCTGTAATATATCCTTTCATAATTCCCTCAATGAGGTTCTGTGGGAGATCAATTTCCTAGTCTTTATGTATTTTTATTTTGCTCTGTCTTAAATGACAATTTAGCTGGTACTAAGCACCTTAAAGATAGTGTCTTCTAGGGTCTATTGTTACTGATATGAAGTCTATCTTTAGTGGGATATCTGTCTTTTCTTTTTTTGTAGCTATTAAGAATATTTCCTGTTTTCACATTCTGCATTTTTCTTTGCTGTGTCTAATTGTAAATTGATCTGATTTAGTTCTGCTCAGAACAACCAACATGCTCATGATGTAAAAACTTGACTTTGATTTTGCTATTAGTTATTTCTTTTCATAAATATTGCTTCTCTGCCTCTCCTTTCTTTTTTCTCTTTGAAATTCCTACTAGATTGTGAGTTGCTTAATCTGTCTTCTGTTTCCCTCAGCTGTATTATTTTATTTCATTGTCGTATTGCACTTTGGATGAGTTTCTCTGTTCTGCATTTTAAGTGACTAATTACATGTTTAACCATGTACAGTTGAAAGTTTTGAGAAGAAAAATTTAAAACCCCAACCAAGCCTAGTCCAGGGCCCTTCATATAGGAGCCACGCAATAAATATTTACCAATCAAATTAACATAAAATTACCTTACATATTTGATCATTTCATTAGTTACAGATATGCTAGTTCATTAAAAATAAAATATAATCTTTTTATATAAGAAAAAGATACCACATAAACAAATTTGCAACTTAACTTTTAAGGCAGCACATAGCAATATTCTGGGAACAGAAACAGATTTTAAATCTTTATGCAAAGTTAGAATGTTTTTCTTGTTATTTGGCTTTGGGGGTACCTAGGCTTATTCTTCTTTGGAAAATTTTTGGGGATATGGTAGAATCCTTAGGTTATGGAATTTCCAATGGACCCTAAGTTTCAGATTGTTCTAGTATTTGATAATATTCATTATTCTGTATATTGTAACTTTATGATGATAGAACCCTCATCTAGTACAAAGGCAGGAGTGTCTCTGTTTCGCTTCCAGCACTCTATTTCCTGATGCTCAGCATTTTGTGTTGTACAAAGCAGCACACAGAGATGGAGGCAGTCTGTTCCACAAGCAACCTATGCTCTTTTTTTTTAAAGTAAGATTAATTTTTTTTGTTGTTTGTTTAGTTGTCAATGGACCTTTATTTTATTTATATGCAGTGCTGAGAATCAAACCCAGTGCCTTACACATGCTAGGCAAGCGCTCTACCACTGAGCCCCAGCCCCAGCCCCGCTATGCTCTTTTTACTCTTTTTAGTAGGAAGATGTATTGAAAATTTTCTCAGTTTATACATACCAAATGAGAATTGAGATACCTTCCATTTCTTCTAGCTATCATCTGGTGTGTATTTATTAAGTCAGGATTCACAAAGTACCTAAGGAAAGATGTTAGAATCCTTTAAACATGTAAGTATGTTGGGTCACTTGACATAACCAGTTAAACCAGTAAGAGCCCATAAAATGGTTATAGCTGTGGAGTCTAATGATCAGAAAGGGCCATAAGCTGATTTGTGGATGTACTTCCCATGATGAGCCTGACCCTCAACAATATTGTTTCTTCTCTGCAGAGAAGTGGAACCTTTATCAACTCTTTGATTGCAGTGTTGACTATTGGTGGACAACAGCTGTTCTCTTCATTCACTTTCAGATGTCCCTGTCAAGTTGGAAAAAACTTCTATTATGGTTCAGCCTTTCTTGTCATTCCTGCTTTGATCCTTCTGATTGCTGGCTATGCTCTGAGAAACCAAATGTGGACGATTACCAGTGAATACTGTTGCAGCTGTGTCCCCCGCCGCAGGAACATCAGTCCCTTGGAGCGCAGCCTGGCTTGCCTTAGGATATTCAGCATCACAGGGGGGGCGCTTGTTGCACCATTAACATGGCTGGCGGTGACCCTGCTGAAAGGCAATTACTATGAGTGTGCAGCAAGTGAATTTGCATCTGTGGACCATTACCCGGAGTTTCAAAATGTCACTGCCAGCAAACGAGAAGAGATCCTAGCTGGCTTTCCATGTGACAGGTCAACTCCTTCTAATGTGATC
Organism: Marmota flaviventris; assembly: GCF_047511675.1. Taxonomy (NCBI): domain Eukaryota; kingdom Metazoa; phylum Chordata; class Mammalia; order Rodentia; family Sciuridae; genus Marmota; species Marmota flaviventris. The sequence continues at coordinate 47,648,893 of NC_092503.1, read as the reverse complement.
CTAGTAAGAGATGAAGTAGCTCTTCAGCACAGGTACCAGTCGCAAGTAAGTTTTTGATTTTTTTTGGCACGCTATTCCATAATTACTATAATACTGGAAACATCTCACATTTCTGCTACTTCTAGTATTGTCTGATTATGGAAAAAAACTAGATTCCATTCATCAAAATGAGTTCCACTGAGCAGTTGCATAGATTGTAATTAGGACATTGTGCTTTGGAGTCAGCAAACTGGGATTTAGTCTTGCTTTGCCATTCATTAGCCTGAAAAAATTTGATTAAGTTATCCATGCTTCACTTTCCTCATTTGTAAAATTGGGGTATTAATAGTATTTACTGCATAGAATTGTTGTGAGGAATATATGAGCAATATATTATATATCTAACATGTAATAAATGATCAATATATCATACATCTAAAATAACATATCTAAAATGCCCCGCCCTATGAATTTATATTAAAAATAATGAATTTTATGAATATGGTTAATACTGTATTGTAAATCCCAGCTTGCTGCATGTATGTTCTCACGATCTTGCTTAAAATTACAGGAAGCTTAATTATGATTTAAATATCTCCAATGATGCTTTTAAATTTGGTCACTCCATGGACAGGTTTGTGTCAAAGTATGGGATGGAGTGGGAGGAAAGCTTGCATCTACTACATTTATAGATTAAATTTTAGAAGTACAATTTTGCATTTTGTCAGGAGGGAAAAAGTCATTGCCTCCCATCAGTCTCTCCAAGGGGTTTGGGAAAAACATACTTTCAAAACACTGTAATACAGTAAAAACATATTTTTAAACCTCTTACTGCAAAGACATATAAGATTTCTAACCTAAAGACTTTCAGTTATTAAAACTGAGGAATGCTAATGCAGTTTAATTGAAAAAGAAACTATAATCAAAACAGACAATACTGAAGTGTTGCAATATGTTTAAGAAAAGTTAAAAATCCCAATAGGTTATGCTTTGTCTCAATTTGTTTTTTTTTTACACTAGCCCTAAAAGTCAGGCAGAGAGGAATCTTGTGAAGCTATGTGACAAGTCAAAAAATCAGTAGGATTTTTAAAAAATGTTCTTGCTTAAGAAAAATTAAAATATAATACAGATATTATGGTAAGATTTTCTTAAGGTCAAAATAAAATGCATACACAGATTACTATGAAAAAGGTCATTTTACAGTTCAAAGTACCATTACCAGTAGGTTTTGCTTTCGTGACAACAAAACTTATATATTTTTAGATATTTATCATCTAAAGTACTGTATAAATATTTCATGTCTCCACTTTCTCATCATATTGAGAGGTAGATGATATTAACCCCGTTTTACAAATGAGTTGCTAAATTTCAAAGAGTTTATGTAACTTGTAGATATTCACAGAGCTAATAAATGGTTGATTAAGATATCCAGAGGTCATGTTGTTTCCATTTCACCAGGTTGCCTTCTGCAACCACCTTGAACTTCATTGTCTTTTGAAGAATATATGTTGCTTTTCAGTTTGAGTTTTCTGAGTTGACTATAAGGTCATATTAAGTTAAAATTCCTTCTTTGTCCATGTCCCATTGTAAAATACCTCTGACATTAGTTTCACCCATTTCAGTCTATCTTCTACACACATGCCAAAAGTATCTTTTAAATGTAAGTTGGATGGTGAGGTCCCTCTCCCTAAAGTCCTTTTTCTACCAGCCTAAGCAGAAATCGAAATTCCTGGCATTACATACAAAGTCCTTCACGACTTCTTCTCCACGACTCCTATGAACCTGTGAATACAAGTTTCTTGTGGTTCTCCCAACTCTTCAGGCTGTTATATTCCTGTCTTCTTTCCTTAAGGATTCTCAACTTCTTGCATCTTGTGAACTTCTTTTATTCTAAGTCTGAATACACTCGTCTGGTAAGTGTTCCTGATGTTCTTCTCCCTAAAACGAATTCAATTCTCTTCTATTGTGCTCCTTCGGTACCATGTTTACTCATACCAGAAACGATCACATTGTGCTCTCTTTCAGCTTGCTTATTAATCTCTCCTTTTGCGTCTAAAGACTGTAAGGAGAATAAATCCCCATTTGAGTCCCCATTACCAAACACCACAGGCTGCAAAAGGTAGAAAGTCAAACTGGAGCTTAATAAGTGATAGTTTATGAATTAATGGGCATCTAAGATGACATTTCTGCCACTATGCTGGCCTCTATTCGGTTAAATTGTTACAAATATAAAACTGTAGTTTTTAGCCTCTATAGAGGCTAAAACTTGCACTGTGCCATCCTAGTTACTCCAGGCTTGTAGTCAAATGGCAAGATACAGAAGAGGTCTTCATTGCCCAAACTGGCTGCATACTGTTGTACTGTTGGCTTCCCTAAATGTGGGGAACTTGTCTTTCTTAATTTATTTACAAAGCAATTGTTAAATATTAAAAATAATAATAAAAAGAAAAAAATTATTCCAAGACTAGAAAACATTTATGGTGGTCTTTAAAAGCATGCACTAAATACTAAATAGTCCACTTGAAAATAATAAGGTACTACAAGCTGCAATGACTATACTATCCATAATAAATTTAGAGATTTGAGTTTCCTCACTGTCTTCTTTAGTTGCAAAAGAAGAGAGGAAAGAGCAATACAGGAAAAAATATCAATGAATACTTGTTGGCACATGATTGAAGACATTTTGGGAGGCTACCATTATTGTCTATCATACTATTATTTTTATCACCATCATTACCAAATATTCATTAAGCTCCCAAGGAATGAATGGGCCTGTACCTGATGATTTGAGAAGTAAGGTTGAGCTATAAGCAAAGAACAATGTTTATGTATCTTATGTAAGGTTAATTGATGGGTTATGGCGTCTGTGACTTAAAGAATAGTACTTTAGAATCCATTCCATATTAACTGGTCAAATTCCTTTGTAATCTGAAAGCCAAGTTGAAACGACTTGACCTATCCTCTCAGATTCATTTCCACATCCAATGATCAGCTCTTGTTAATGTATTAGAGACTAGAAAAACAAAGTTTTTACCCATATCTAAATTCTCAGTTTTGTAGGAATCCCTCTTGACATGGCTGTTTCTTGAATATTTGATGTATTGATGTTTTCTGTTTTTCTTCCTAATAATTATATGAAGATGCTGGGCTGGATTTTGATCACCTTGGCAACCATTGCTACCGTGGTCTCCTGCTGTCTGGCAAGGTGCTGCTCTCCCCTCACCTCTCTGCAGCTTTACTACTGGACCAACCACCTCCATAATGAGAGAGAGCTTTTTGAACAAGCCGCAAAGGAGCACTCCAGTCTTCTCATTGGGCAGCGCATAAAGAAACTATTTGGCTTCTGTCCTGGGAGTGAAGATGTCAGACACATTCGTATTCCTTCATGTCAGGACTGGAGAGATATTTCAGCACCTGGTCTTCTATGCATGGGTGACACCTCACAGGGGCACTATAGCTTTCTTGGAGACAGGGTGGTTGAGGATAATGAAGACAAACCAGAAGGCATTGAATTAAAACCTTGATAATAGCATCTTTAACAATTCAAGTTATTTAACAGATATTTGACTTTATGATGATGGAGTTTCAATGCAATCTCTTCATCATTTTCTCTCTCCATTTAATATTTGTTGGTAGAAGTTCATCCAAAAATACTATTTCAGAAATCAGTTTGACAATTGTGTCCATCTCTCCCTTTTTAAAATTCATTGATGGTTTGGTAATGCCTACAGTGTCATATTGATCTAATAAAAATATGAAATTTTAAGTCACATCAAAATTTGCCTCTTTTTTCCATTATTTGCTATTTGTGAAAATTTATATTTCTGAGTGGCATTTTTTTCATCTCCACATGTTAGCTACCTCATGCAGCCATTGTGAAGACTAAATGTAATAACATCAGCAATATGTTTACTGCAGCACCTTTCATAAAGTGTTAATAAATTTTAATTTTTCTCTTCCCCTTTAAATTCTGTGTCTTCTATCATTGTTTTCCTTACCTCTAATTTCTGGCTTTCTCTACTTCTACCTTTATATAATATCTAGAAAGTTTCTACTGTCTATTCCTCTTTCTTAAAATCTGAATATCTGACCTATTGGGAAGAACAATAAAATGCCTTGCTAAACTAATAACATGTGAAGAAGGTCTTCAGTCATCCTTCCATAATCAGGAGGAAGTGATGCCTTATGGTATCATCATTAGTATCATACTGTTATTTGTAGCTTACTACATATTCGGAGCATTTTAATGGCCTAGACTACATACAAGGATTATTCTAGAAAACTTACTCTCTGTGCTCTACTACAGGGTCTCATCTGTGCCTCTTATTTATCAAATTGCACCTTGCATTAGAAGTCTGTTTGGGAAACCAGGACTACTGTTTGTTCTTGTTTATCCATTACTATAACCCCAAAGGGGAAAATATGTCCCTCCTCTGCCTGCCTTTGCTATGTGATTTCTAGTATTTGACAATTTTCTAATTTATCTTGATTCTTTTTTAATATTTTTATTAGTGCATTATACGTAGTAGTGGGATTCATTATGCCATATTTGTATATGCACACAAGATAATTTGATCACTCTCATTTCCCAGTACTGTCCCTTTCCCTTCCTTCTTCCATCTCCCTCATCTACTCACTCTACTGATCACCCTATTATTTTTATTCTTATTATTACTTTAGCTTGTACATTGTAATTGCGTGTATATATGTACATATATATGTGGGTATATACACACATATGTGTATATATACACACACACATAGTTGTCAGTATATATATATATATATATATATATATATATATGACTCATTTTAGTATGTTCATGTATGGACATAACAAAATTTAGTAGATTTTGTTCCCCCAGTACTTCCTTATTCCTATGCCCTCCCCACCTCCCTTCCTCTGGATTCTCTTCATCTACTCTATTGATTTTCCTTCTATTTTTGTGAGAAATGTCCCCCCACACATTCTTTTTAATTCTGAGCTTTTTTTTCTCTCTCTGGCTAGCTTCCACATATGAGAGAAAACATTTGTCCTTTGATTTTATGAGTCTGGTTTATTTCACTTATAACCATGTTCTCTAGTCTCCTCCTTTTACCAGCAAATGACATAGTTTCATTCTTCTTTGTGGCTAAATAAAACTCCATTGTGTATATATACCACATTTTCTTTATTTATCTGTTGATGGGCACCTGGGCTGGTTCCATAACTTGGCTACTGTGAATTGTGCTGTTGTAAACATTGGTGTGCATGTATCACTGTAGTATGCTAATTTTAGCTATTTTGGATAAAAACCAAGGAGTGAGACAGGGGGTTCATAATTCTTTCTTATGTATAGTGTCTCATGTCTGATTTTTTCATGTTTACTGAAGCAACGGGTTCATGGGCTAAAATGAGCAATCTGATGGCTTTCATTTATTCATTTCCTTAGCCAAAACAATGATCTCTTACTGTCAGTGGGCCAAACTGCCAATGGTCAACTTGACTTAGAAGATTCACTTTCAAGGAGAACAAATAGCTTGATTATCTAAAATTCAACCAATTTCTTATTAATTTATTTTTATACAATTATGGAGGATTCTATTTTGTGTCAAATGCTGGGTCCTTCAATTTAACAAAACAAGTAAAAATGAATTTTTAAGGAAACAAAATGTTTTCAGGCTTTCCCCCCAACAGAAGGCTGTTCAGTGTCATATTTTGTAAGCACTGATGACTTGTGCTGCCTTATCATTGCTTATTAGTAATTTAGCCTTGTGCAACTCAGTTCATCTCTTTAGCCTTTCACTGTTTCACCTGTAAAATAAGGATAATGATGCCCTCTCTTCTGGAAGGCAAGGAACTGAACAAATTCCCGAGGTCTTTTCCAGATTGAATGACTTTAATATTTATGTTTATAGGTATACAGGTCAATATGTACACATCCTTCTGAAGTGAGTAGGACCAGATTGCTTCTCCTGGAAGAAAAATATTACCAAGTTTGATTTTGAGCTTTCTCTAAGACAGATACGGGCATTCTACTTTTAAAGAATGTTAATGTACTTTTTGCATGGGGCTAGGAAAGTTGCTCTAGCTTATCAATTAACCATATTCTCAGTACATTGCAAGAAAGACATTAAAAACAAAATATGTGTGTCATGGAAGGAAATTAGGATTCTAGTTCCCTTTGCTACATAAGATGGCAAATATGGAAAGTCTCATCCATTTCATCCTCAAAATTCTCCTCAAGCTTGAAAATTCTATGGCTCTATTTATATGAGAGGTTTTGAAACTTCTCTGTAGTAGGACTTGCTAGTTAAATCAGCCCTTTATACCATGCTCAGAATTAGTTTATTGGTTTGCAGGAACTATACCACAATAAAGACTCTCCAATAGGATATTCAATTAAGAGCAAAATCAAACAATGTATGAAGTTTTAGCATACATCATCAGAAAGAAGGTTAATAGTAGCTTATATACCTTAATAACAGGAAACTTTGTCTCTATTGGCTTCTGAAGCCCTTTCTTCATAAACTCTTTTGGACTATGACATATGAAGTTTATATTTTGAGCAAGTTAATCATGCTCTTCCATCATAGCTTTCTGGTAAAAGACAATAGGCTTCCTTTGCTTTTTCTAAATGGCTTCAAAGTACTTCATAGAATCTATATGAACATTTAAAGCATAGGATACATCCTTGTGTGTGCATTATATGTTATCCACTTCAAATGAAAGACTTGAATTCCCAGTTGTTTTGCTGTTTTTGTTTTTATCTAGAGTATTCTTTTGTCCCACAGTCAGTTAGGTAAATTTTTTCCATTAGAACATGGTACTTCCTCCCCTTTAAGCTTAGTGGATTTGTGTAATTATGAAACATATAATTAAAATCAATTATGTGCTAATACTACCTAATATTTTGCTACCAAGTGCTTTTGGCTACCACATCAGATTCTGTGGCTTGGCAGATAGAAACTTGCTGACTTCTTAACTTCATCTTTGTCAGCTCCTCCACTTCCCCACCGCAGTCTAAACTGCCCCTTTCCCAGGAACTAAATAAAGCCAATGCTTAGGTATGTTGAATTTAGATTCTTTTCTTTTCCAAAGCTGAATTGTATATAGCATTATAAATTCTATCATCCTCCTTGTTTCTTCCCTCTGTTCTCAATCTCCAACTCTGTCTTTAAAAAATATTCATTTATATTTGTAATAAGAAATACTAGTGTATTTTACCACCTATGCAAAGGGAAAGCACATAAACCATAAACTTTGACGTACCACAACTAACCAAAGGCCTTCTGAACTCATGATTATGTAGATATTTGCTAACTCAAAAACATAAGGTGTAGAGACATAATTTTAGCTTCTAAAAGAGTCTATCAAAATTTAGCTCTAGTCAAGGAAGAACAGATACTGGCAGAATAGGGGAGCAGATAGATGGCTGCTTGAGCTGGGGCAGGGGAGGCAAAAATCCATAAAATGTGACCCCTGGATCAAAGAGCAATAGATAAACCTAAGAGCAATTTCCAGAAAAGCAAAATTAATTATCGGCCAGATTATTTTTTTGAACTAAGCACCAATTTGATTAAGCTTCTCTAGTCTTAGTGTACCAGAAATCTTCAGGAAGAAAACTGATTTCAAGTATGGCTTCCTCTGCTGCCACCCAGTGGTTAGTAGTGTTGTCTGCACCCACATCCATTTGTAAATGGGGATTAACAGGTTGAGCATTCTTAATCCCAAAATTAGAAATCTGAAATGCTCCAAAATCTAAATTTTTTGAGAGCCAACATGATGGATTAGGGATATTAAGCCAGTAAAATATGTGCAAATATTCCAAAATCCAAAAAGAAGTCTGGAGTCTGAAACACTTTTCGTGTCAAGCATTTTGCATAAGGGATATTCAACCTGCAGAAGTAAAAATAATTAAGAGTGCTCATTATATACCAGCTACTATAAAAAGTAGCTATTTATAACAAAGAAGCAAATAGAGTCACTTATCAGAAAATAACTTGCTGAAATGACATTAAATAATGTAAATAATATGAAAAAGTTTTAAAAGTCCTATACAAATGAAATACTTTCCCACTTACATGACTTTACTAGATAACCGGTGAATGGTGAGTCATAATTGGAATCCAAGCTTACATAACTCCAATAAAGAAATTTCTTCCATTTTATTAATGAGATAATTGAGATGCAGAGAAATCAAACAATGTGCCCAAGATCATTTACCTATAAGTGATGAAGCCTGAATTTAGCCCCAGCAGGCTGACTTCTTACCCAGTACTACATAGCACTGTGCTATAATGTTGCAAAAGTAGCGGTTTATCAACTTTCCAGGGCCTTGCAGTGTTGGGAGGATTTCTCTATAGTCCAATCAATCAATAAACCACCCTGAACCCCAACAAGTCAATGTCATAGCACATTTCACTCTGTCTTTCCACTTGTATTCTTGCATACATAAGGCCTAAACCTCAAGTCACTGTGCTTCTTACCATAGTGACTTTTCCACTCTCACTGGACCATGAACTTTAGACCTTATCTACTCAACAGTCAGTAGCACTGATTTTACTAACTTCAGATGAACCATATACCTGCCCTGGGTTCTTACATGTACTCTTTCTTATGCTGGGCTCAGCAGGGCAACAGTATAATCTGTGAATATGCTTTCAGTCATAGTTATGAAGGGTCAAAATGAGGTTCAGGGAAACATAGTCTCCATTACTCTTATGATCTTATATGAGTCAGTCTCCCTGGAATTTTAATTTCCCCTTGTATGAAACAAGAGAGCATATTAAATTGTGAAAGTGGGTGATTTAAGTATTTTGAGTCACATATCTCTTTGAGGAGCCATTCTGATAAATTATTTTGACAAAATATTCAGCAAAACTGCATACACACAGACACAGGCTCACATACCTCAGAGTTTACAACACTGTGCAAGCTAAACAATGGCCCCTCAAAGATGTCTACATCCTAATTCCTGGAACTTGTAAAGTAATATGGAAGAAGAGACTTTGCAGATGTGATCAAGTTAAGAATTTTGAGATGAGATTATCCCAGTGTACTCACAAAGGTCTTTATAAGAGGGTATAGGAAGAATCAGAGTCAGGGAGAAGGAAAAGTGACAACAGAAGAGTGTTAAGAAGGGTTAGAGTGAAGCAGTTTGAGAAATCAATACTGCTCGCTTTGAGGATGGAATGGGTCATGAGCTAAGGAATGTGGGTAGCGCCTAGAAATGAAGAGGCAAAGAAGTTGACTCTCTCCAACTGCTTGCAGAAGGAACACAGCCCTGGTGACACCTGTATTTTAGGCTACTGAGACCTGTGTCAGAACTGTAAGAACCATAAACTGTTCTAGAACTATAATAAATTTGCATGTTTTAAACCACTAAGTTCGTAGTTATTTGGTGACAGGAAACCTAATGCACATACTGATATGTTACAGTAGCTTATGAATCCACAAGCCTATGGACAAATGATACCCTCTGGATTAAGACCTTTTCAAGGTCATTTCTAGCATGAGCATCCTAAGATTCTATATGTGCTGATGCTCTGTCCTAGGTACAACTGTTGCTCCTAAAATATATGTATATATTCACATATATCTAATATTTTATAAGTAAAATACAATGTGTTCTAATATTTAAGGTCTTCTAAAGTACAGAAAGAATAGCTGAATATAAAATTTATTTGTATGTATAGGTGTTTCACCTTAAGTTATAAATAAAAAGACCTATATCTAGTTTTCTTCTGTAGTTACTAGTCAGTGGTACACTATAATGAAACTGTATATTATAAGTTATTCCATAATATTTCAGCATTTGGAAATGTGAGAAAGCAAATGCCAAAGCAAAAAACAAAAACAAAACAAAACCCCCCTCCCCAAACCTACAATATTTTGTAAAAAGAGGAATCGGGATCTATGTGGCACTTTACTGATTGTATAAATTTCATAAATCAAGAGTAGCTGGCATATTAATGATGAATCTTTGCCTAATATTTTTTCATGTTGAGATTAACTTGAATTTGAGAAAAACATTTACAAAACAAGCATCTTTAATTCAGTAATGACTTAATAGATCCCATGAAATCCTATGGGAAAGGCTTGTATTTTGTGGAGGATAAAAGCAAAAACAAGCTCATTCAGCCATAGAACAGGTAATTTCAGGCTGCAATTCGCCTGCGGCTTGCAGACAGATTGCTAGGGTTCAGCACCTGGGTGCTTCTTAGAACCTGATCTTATCGGAGCGAACACCGAGCGCGGGGCGGCCGAGTTCCGGCTCCCGGAACCGTCCCGGAACCGCCCTGGCCCAGGGCTGCGGAGCCTGCGGAGGCTGCTTCTTGGACCCTGCTCCTATCAGAGCATACACCAAGCACTAAGCAGCCGAATTCCGGCTCCCGGAACTGAGCCCGCGGGGACTGCTTCTTGGAGCTTACACTTATAGGAGCTTACACCGAGCACGGAGCGGCCGAGTTCCGGCTCCCGGAACTTCCCTGGCCTGGGGCTAGGAGCCCGCGGAAACTGCTTCTCGGTCCAGGTCCTGCTGAGGGCCGGTCAGGACTCACCCGTTGCTTTGGTTGCCCAGCAAGGGGAATGAAATGCTGCCTTCGCATAGGATACCAACATGGCAGAGATCTGATGTCTGCAGAAAGCGGCGGAGGAGAGAACTTCATCAATACCAGCTGTGACATAAGCAGTTGGTCTCCTGGTAGGGGGGGTGAGGCACAGTCACCCGAGTCTCCTCAATTTGTCGTCGAGCCAGAGGGGAGGAGCCGGGCCGCCGCCAGCGCCCGGAGCAGGCCCAGCGGCTCGCCAGCGTGATGACCGCGTGACCCCAATTGGAGAGGGGGCGGAGCGGAGCCGCCACCCGCACCCGCAAGGTGGGCAGACCCGCGACCCAGTGGTACATGGGCGTGGTAGGAGGGGCAGGGCAGAGCCGCCGTTCGTGCTTGCAAGGTAAACAGACCTGTGACAGCCTGGTGGGTCAGGCCCAGTGGCCTGCCAGTGTGGTACACATGTCACCCCAACTGGAGTAGGGGCAGAGCAGATCCTTCTCCCACGCCCGGATCAGGCCCTGCCGGTGTGGTGGTCACGTGACCCCAATTGGAGTGGGGGCGGAGCGGAACCGCCACCCGTGCCCGCAGGGTGAGCAGACCAGTGATCAACCTGCAAATCAGGCCCAGGGGTCCGCAGGCGTGGTAGGAGGGGCAGGGCAGATCCGCCGCCCGCGCCTCCAAGGTAGGCAGACCTACAACAGACCGGCGGATCAGGCCCAGGAGCCTGCTGGCGGGGTACAAACACCACCCTAATTGGAGTAGTGGCAGAGCAGAGTCACCGCCCGTGCCAGGAACAGGCCCAGCGTCCTGCAGGCGGGGTAGTCACGACACCCCAATTGGAGTAGGGGCAGAGCAGAGCCTCCACCCGTGCCCGAAAGGTGGGCAGAACTGCGACCGACCAGCGGGACAGGCCCAGTGGCCTGCCGGTACGACAGACACGTCACCCCATTTGGAGTAGGGGCAGAGTAGAGCCGCCGCCCGCAGCTGCAGGGTAGGCAAACTTGCAACCGACCGGCGGATCAGGCCCGGTGGCCTGCCAGCGTGGTACACTCGTCACCCCAATTGGAGTAGGGGCAGAACAGAGCCGCCGCCAGCTCCCAGAACAGGCCCAGTGACCTGCCGGCGTGGTAGTCACGACACCCCAATTGGAATAAGGAGAGAGCAGAGCCGCCGCCCGCACCTGCAGGAAAGATACGCAAGCAGTATGAAAAGACAAGGAAAGAAAGGACCACAAGCAATGCAGGTCAACGCAACTTTAGAAGAGGTAACAGCTGCACCAGATAGAATGTCAGATAAAGAATTCAGGATATACATGCTTCAGATGATCTGGAGTATCAAGGAAGACATTAAACAGCAAAATCAGACAATGAAAGATCACTTCGACAATGAATTACGCAAACAAATCCAGGAAGCAAAGGATCAACTATACAGGGAGATAGAGGTTATAAAAAACAAACAATCAGAAATCCTAGAAATGCAGGAAGCAATAAACCAACTTAAAAACTCAATGGAGAATACTACCAGCAGAGTAGAACACTTAGAAGATAGAACATCAGACAATGAAGACAAAGTATTTCAACTGGAAAAGAACATAGACAGCTCAGCAAGACTGTTAAGAAACCATGAGCAGAACATCCAAGAAATATGGGATAACATTAAGAGACCAAACTTAAGAGTCATTGGGATACAGGAAGGTACAGAGCTCCAAACCAAAGGAATGAGCAGTCTATTCAATGAAATAATACAAGAAAACTTCCCAGACTTGAAGAATGAGACAGAATCCCAAATCCTAGAAGCCTACAGGACGCCGAATGTGCAAAATCATAAGAGATCCACACCTAGACACATTATAATGAAGATGCCCAACATACAGAATAAGGAGAGAATTTTAAAAGCTACAAGAGAAAGGAAGCAGATTACATTTAGGGGTAAGCCAATCAGGATAACAGCTGATCTTTCAACACAGACTCTGAAAGCTAGAAGAATAACATATTTCAAACACTGAAAGAAAATGGGTTCCAACCAAGAATTGTGTATCCAGCGAAATTAAGCTTCAGGATGGAGGATGAAATTAAAACCTTCCCAAATAAACAAAAGTTTAAAGAATTCGCAGCTAGAAAACCATCTCTTCAAAACATCCTCGCCAAAGCATTACAGGAAGAGGAAATGGAAAATAACAATGAAAACCAACAGTGGGAGGTAGGACAGTAAAGGGGGGGGGAATAATCAAAGAGGAAAACAAACCATGTTTAGTAACAAAAATAAACAAATATGGCTGGAAGAACAAACCATATCTCAATAATAACCCTAAATGTTAATGGCTTAAACTCACCAATTAAGAGACACAGGCTAGTAGAATGGATCACAAAACAAGACTCAACAATATGCTGCCTACAGGAGACGCATTTGATAGGAAAAGACATACGTAGGCTGAAGGTGAAAGGTTGGGAAAAATCATATCACTCATATGGACTTCGGAAACAAGCAGGAGTGTCCATACTCATATCAAATAAAATAGATTTCAAGCCAAAGTTAATCAAAAGAGATAAAGAGGGACACTACATACTGCTTAAGGGAACCATACACCAACAAGACATAACAATCATAAATATTTATGCCCCAAACAATGGTGCAGCTATGTTCGTCAAACAAACTCTTCTCAAGTTCAAGAGTCTAATAGACCACCATACCATAATCATGGGAGACTTCAACACACCTCTCTCGCCACTAGACAGATCTTCCAAACAAAAGTTGAATAAGGAAACTATAGAACTCAATAACACTATTAATAACCTAGACCTAATTGACATATATAGAGTATACCACCCAACATCAAGCAGTTACACTTTTTTCTCAGCAGCACATGGATCCTTCTCAAAAATAGACCATATATTATGTCACAGGGCAACTCTTAGACAATATAAAGGAGTAGAGATAATACCATGCATCTTATCTGATCATAATGGAATGAAACTGAAAATCAACGATAAAAGAAGGAAGGAAAAAGCATACATCACTTGGAGAATGAACAATAGGTTACTGAATGATCAATGGGTTATAGAAGACATCAAGAAGGAAATTAAAAAATTCTTAGAGATAAATGAAAACACAGACACAACATATCGGAATCTATGGGACACATTGAAAGCAGTTCTAAGAGGAAAATTCATTGCTTGGAGTTCATTCCTTAAAAAAAGAAAAAAACCAACAAATAAATGATCTCATACTTCATCTCAAAATCCTTAAAAAAGAAGAGCAAAACAACAGCAAAAGAAGTAGAAGGCAAGAAATAATTAAAATCAGAGCTGAAATTAATGAAATCGAAACAAAAGAAACAATTGAAAAAATTGACAAAACTAAAAGTTGGTTCTTTGAAAAAATAAACAAAATCGACAGACCCTTAGCAATGCTAGCGAAGAGAAGAAGAGAGAGAACTCAAATTACCAGCATATGGGATGAAAAAGGCAATATCACAACAGACACTTCAGAAATACAGAAGATAATCAAAAACTATTTTGAATCCTTATACTCCAATAAATTAGAAGATAGTGAAGGCATAGATAAATTTCTTAAGTCATATGATCTGCCCAGATTGAGTCAGGAGGATATAGAAAACCTAAACAGACCAATATCAATTGAGGAAATAGAAGAAACCATAAAAAGACTACCAACTAAGAAAAGCCCAGGTCTGGATGGGTATACAGCAGAATTTTACAAAACCTTTAAAGAAGAACTAATACCAATACTTTTCAAGCTACTTCAGGAAATAGAAAAGGAGGGAGAACTTCCAAATTCATTCTATGAGGCCAACATCACCCTGATACCTAAACCAGACAAAGACACTTCAAAGAAAGAAAACTACAGACCAATATCTCTAATGAACCTAGATGCAAAAATCCTCAATAAAATTCTGGCGAATCGGATACAAAAACATATCAAAAAAATTGTACACCATGATCAAGTAGGATTCATCCCTGGGATGCAAGGCTGGTTCAATATATGGAAATCAATAAATGTTATTCACCATATCAATAGACTTAAAAATAAGAACCATATGATCATCTCGATAGATGCGGAAAAAGCATTCGACAAAGTACAGCATCCCTTTATGTTCAAAACTCTAGAAAAACTAGGGATAACAGGAACATACCTCAATATTGTAAAAGCAATCTATGCTAAGCCTCAGGCTAGCATCATTCTGAATGGAGAAAAACTGAAGGCATTCCCTCTAAAATCTGGAACAAGACAGGGATGCCCTCTCTCTCCACTTCTGTTCAACATAGTTCTCGAAACACTGGCCAGAGCAATTAGACAGACGAAAGAAATTAAAGGCATAAAAATAGGAAAAGAAGAACTTAAATTATCACTATTTGCAGATGATATGATTCTATACCTAGCAGACCCAAAAGGCTCTACAAAGAAACTATTAGAGCTAATAAATGAATTCAGCAAAGTGGCAGGATATAAAATCAACACGCATAAATCAAAGGCATTCCTGTATATCAGCGACAAATCCTCTGAAATGGAAATGAGGACAACCACTCCATTCAAAATATCTTCAAAAAAAATAAAATACTTGGGAATCAACCTAACAAAAGAGGTGAAAGACTTATACAATGAAAACTACAGAACCCTAAAGAGAGAAATAGAAGAAGATCTTAGAAGATGGAAAAATATACCCTGTTCATGGATAGGCAGAACTAACATCATCAAAATGGCGATATTACCAAAAGTTCTGTATAGGTTTAATGCAATGCCAATCAAAATCCCAACAGCATTTCTTGTAGAAATAGAGAAAGCAATCATGAAATTCATATGGAAAAATAAAAGACCCAGAATAGCAAAAACAATGCTAAGCAGGAAGTGTGAATCAGGCGGTATAGCGATACCAGACTTCAAACTATACTACAGAGCAATAGTAACAAAAACAGCATGGTACTGGTACCAAAACAGGTGGGTGGACCAATGGTACAGAATAGAGGACACAGAAACCAATCCACAAAACTACAACTATCTTATATTTGATAAAGGGGCTAAAAGCATGCAATGGAGGAAGGATAGCATCTTCAACAAATGGTGCTGGGAAAACTGGAAATCCATATGCAACAAAATGAAACTGAATCCCTTTCTCTCGCCATGCACAAAAGTGAATTCAAAATGGATCAAGGAGCTTGATATCAAATCAGAGACGCGCCGTCTGATAGAAGAAAAAGTTGGCTACGATCTACAGTCGGTGGGTTTGGGCTCCAAATTCCTCAATAGGACACCCATAGCCCAAAAGTTAATAACCAGTATCAACAAATGGGACTTACTCAAACTAAAAAGTTTTTTTTCAGCAAAAGAAACAATAAGAGAGGTAAATAGGGAGCCTACACCCTGGGAACAAATCTTTACTCCTCACACTTCAGATAGAGCCCTAATATCCAGAGTATACAAAGAACTCAAAAAATTAGACAATAAGAGAACAAACAACCCAATCAACAAATGGGCCAAGGACCTGAACAGACACTTCTCAGAGGAGGACATACAGTCAATCAACAAGTACAAGAAAAAATGCTCAACATCTCTAGCTGTCAGAGAAATGCAAATCAAAACCACCCTAAGATACCATCTCACTCCAGTAAGATTGGCAGCCATTAGGAAGTCAAACAACAACAAGTGCTGGCGAGGATGTGGGGAAAAGGGTACACTTGTACATTGCTGGTGGGACTGCAGATTGGTGCAGCCAATTTGGAAAGCAGTATGGAGATTTCTTGGAAAGCTGGGAATGGAGCCACCATTTGACCCAGCTATTCCCCTTCTTGGTCTATTCCCTAAAGACCTAAAAAGAGCATGCTACAGGGACACTGCTACATCGATGTTCATAGCAGCACAGTTCACAATAGCAAGACTGTGGAACCAACCTAGATGCCCTTCAATAGACGAATGGATAAAAAAAATGTGGCATTTATACACAATGGAGTATTACTCTGCATTAAAAAATGACAAAATCATAGAATTTACAGGGAAATGGATGGCATTAGAGCAGATTATGCTAAGTGAAGCTAGCCAATCCCTAAAAAACAAATGCTAAATGTCTTCTTTGATATAAGGAGAGTAACTAAGAACAGAGTAGGGACGAAGAGCAGGAGAAGAAGATTAACATTTAACAGGGATGAGAGGTGGGAGGGAAAGGGAGAGAGAAGGGAAATTGCATCCTAATGGAAGGAGACCCTCAGGGTTATACAGTGGAGGGGGTAGAGAGAGAGGAGGGGAGGGGAGGGGAGAGGTGGGGAGGGGGGAGGGTGGAGGATGGGAAAGGCAGCGGAGCACAACAGACACTAGTATGGCAATTTGTAAATCAATGGATGTGTAACTGATGTGATTCTGCAATCTGTGTATGGGGTGAAGGTGGGAGTTCATAACCCACTTGAATCAAAGTGTGGAATATGATATGTCAAGAAATTTGTAATGTTTTGAACAACCCACAATAAAAAATTAAAAAAAAAATAAAATAAAATACATATGGTTGTCAGAAAAAAAAAAAGCAAAAACAAGAAAAATATCCAAGTTATTACAGCTAGAATAATAATTAGTATGCAATTCAGTATTGCTCACCATCAGGGCCTTTGAGTTCCTTCTCTGAAATGTTTTGGGAACCACCTGGGTGAGGTGCCTGGAGCCATCTTGACTGGCTCTGCATTGCTTGGGCTCCTTTAGTCCCTTTCTGGCTATCTAGGCTGTACTTCCACAAGTGCAGGCAAGCCCTGGGTGTTCTCCACATATATGTCCCAAGCCTGCAGGATGGTGGCAGTTGACACTGAGCTCCCCAGTTGATCAAGGACATTCCTTACAAGGGAATGGAACTGCTTACTTTAGCACTGCCCATAGGCTGCTTGCCTACTGGGGGCCATATGTGGAAGGCAGTGTGCAGTCAACATTGAAGAAGATTCCATTCTAGGAATGCAATGATTATGGCCTAAAGATATGGTTGGAAGGTGTGTGGTAAAGTTAGCTGACCAGAAAGCTTTGGGTTAGATCTTAATTTGTGCTCATCAGGAAAACATTCTTGGGGAAACTCACTGGAAGCCAGTATTCAGGAGAAAACCTGATGGGGTTTAATAAGTAATGATGTGATCAGGGATATTAGGTTAGGGATGTGATATTAGGATAATGCAGAAGCAAGAACTATAATTGTTTCAATATAAATGACAAAGTCATAGCATATGTGTAATAACACCACTATTTTTCTTTTAAATAGTAATGAGAGATAAGAAATCAGACAGGAACAGTGCATTTGCAAATAAAGAACATGAAGAGGGCTGGGTTGTGGCTCAGTGGTAGAGCACTCGCCTTGCATATGTGAGGCACTGGATTCTATCCTCAGCACCACATAAAAATAAATATAAAATGAAGGCATGTGTCCAACTACGACTTAAAAAATAATAATAAAAAAAGAACATGAAGAGATGGTTCTTTAACCTCAACAGGAAGAGATGGTAAATGTACACTATGGAGAATTCTCAGAATGACTAAACAAATGTTTATGTACCTTGCCTTATTATAATTTATTCTAAGTCTTCATCAATAAGTTTATTATATCTTACAGAGGCCTATGAATTGTTTCAAAATATTTTCAATTTAATTAACTAAGTGTTTAAATAGACTGAGAGCCCGGTTTTTTAACAAGGCCCATTTGCCCACTGTAAAGTACACCAATTGCTGAAACAACGAATTTTGCAATAATTTATTTTCAAGATGGCGAAGTATAGAGATAGGAGACCCAAGTCTCAAATCTACATCCAAAGGATGGGGTTTGGGGATATTTATGACATAAAGAATCAGGATAGTTAAGATATGTGGACAGGTGATTGGAGATGAGATAATTAGGGATGTGTACATGTGTAATCAGCCTTCATAGCTCTTCATAGGAAGTCTGTTCAGAAATTAGTGGCATTAGAATGATCTGAGTATGAAGTTTCTGGGGGCCCTGATGTCAAAAGGTCATCCATTGGACACATGCAGGCTCAAGTGAAGAGTTGATGGCTTCAACAAAGATGATCTTTAAGTCCCTGAAAAGTAACTTAGATAACCATTATCACGACCTGTTCATCAGAGATGTAATCCATAGCAAACCTAGTGGAAGGCTAATGATCTATTGCTCAGCTGTGTGATCTCCAAAATTGGTGATGTTTAAAATCAACTAAAAGCAACTAAATCTGAAGCTAGGTTTTCCCTCCAAATGTTTGCCATGTAGATCTTTCATACCTTAGGGGCGACCCTGAGTCACTTTTATCACAGGAAGCCAAAGAATTAATTACTTTAAATGTTTGTTTTAACTCTTAAGTTCATTTTTCTTCTATACATTTTAAGGCATTTGCTTTGTATTTCAGTAGCCCTATTTTCTTTTGCTCCTTTGATTTTTCCTCCTTCCCACCTAGTCCCTTTTAAATCCAAAGCATAAGAGGGTGTGTGTGTATGAGAGAGATTAACAATAATACAACGATGATGATGGTGATGATGATGATAGCAAAGATAAAATTACCAAAGTGTTCTAGGTGAAAGAAAAGAAAAATGTACAAATTTTATTTTTTGTCTGCTCACCTGTTCTTACATGCAAGGTCATGTTGAAAGCATAGTTCACA
Source organism: Marmota flaviventris (assembly GCF_047511675.1). Classification (NCBI taxonomy): domain Eukaryota; kingdom Metazoa; phylum Chordata; class Mammalia; order Rodentia; family Sciuridae; genus Marmota; species Marmota flaviventris. The sequence goes on along the minus strand of NC_092503.1, from coordinate 47,629,757 downwards.
CAAAACTCTTGTGGTCCTTGCTTTGTTTTTGCCCAGAATTGAGATCCCCTTCTGATATATGGCTCAAGAGCATTATCCTGAGGCTACTAGGAGATAAAATATTACACATAAAATATTATTCCTTTTAGCTATGAGACTTTGAGTCAAAGAAATTAACTGTGGTCTTAAAGTTTGATTCCATACAATTGGCTCCAAAATGAACAAGATCTTGAGAAATTATTGGCTCTTACCTCTGCAAAGAAACTTTTAAATCATCTTACACAAAGCCCTCATTTTATAGATGGAGAAGGTGAGACCCAGCGATGTGGTACCTTACCCAAATTCATGTGTTAAAGTAATTGCAAAGATCCAAAACCTGGTTTTACAATCCCTGGTCCAGTGCTTAACATCATACCATTACCCCTCCACTGGGCTTATTCATTCTGAGTGTAAATACTTTTCTGAGTGACTACTTTGTTTTAGGTACTGGTATATGTGCTAAAATATAGCACCAAATAAAATTTCTGCCTTTGAGGAAAGACTACGAGGGGATGGCTTATGTGGTCACAGAAGGAACATTAGTCCAGACAGTGGAAAGAGTGAGTGCAAAGACCTTTGGAGAGATTATCTTGCATGTCTGAAGTGCAGCAAATAGGTTAGTGTGGCTGGAGCAGAAGTGTAAGTAACAGGTTAAGGTCAGAGAGGAAAGAAGTGTTGCAGGAGAGCATCAGGGAGCCAGATTCTACAGGACCTACATTTGTAAAGATATAGACCTTTAACCCGAGACGTGGGTGAGGTGCAGTTATGAGCAAAGGAGTAATCTCACCTCATGACACTGTAACAAGATCATTCTGGCTGCTGGATTGAGTCAGAGTAGACTGTGAGATAAGGGTGAAAGTGGGGAGATCAGTTAGGCTAGAAGTATTACTGAGATTCCCACCTCCAATCAAAATTTTACATAGTTATTTGTATTTATGACTGCTGAACAGCCTTTGAGATACCTGGGTAAATGAAACATTACCCACATGAATGGTAGGAAAATTAAATTAAACATTAAAAAAGGAATTCTCAATTCTGAGCTTCTAAGAGTAGTGTAAGACTGAGAACTCATAGGCATAGGAAAGCAAAAATAAACACCAAAACAAAATTTAAAGACATAATATTAAAAGATAATTGAGTTTGCATTATCCACAGAAGAAACTAAGATGAATCCAAATGATTAAGGTTACTCTCTTAGGTATACCCTAGAAATTAGTGCTCTGATGTGTGAGGGGTGAAAAATTATTCCCAAGATGTAGGCTCTCTATTCACCTCACAGATTGTTTCTTTTGCTGAGAAAACAAACCAAAAATACTTTTTAGTTTGAATCCATCCCATTTATTGATTCTTGGTTTTAATTCTTGCACTATAGGAGTCTTATTAAGGAAGTTGGGGCCTAATCCCAGATGATAAACATTAGGGCCTACTTTTTCTTCTATTAGACAGAGTCTCTGGTTTAATTCCTAGGTCCTTGATTCACTTTAAGTTCAGTTTTTGTGTATGGTGAGAGACAGGGGTTTAATTTCACTTTGTTGCATATGCATTTCCAGTTTTCCCAGCACCATTTGTTGAAGAGGCTATCTTTTCTCCAATGCATGTTTTTGGCACCTTTGTCTAATACAATAATTGTAATTTTGTGGGTTAGTCTGTGTTCTCTATTCTGTACCATTGGTCTACCAGTCTGTTTTGGTGCCAATACCATGTTATTTTTGTTACTATTGCTCTGTAGTATAAAGTCTAGTATAGTGATGAAAGAACTCAAAAAGAAGCTAAGCACCAAAATAAATAAATAAATAACCCAATCAATTAAATGGGCCAAGACCTGAACAGACACTTCTCAGAAGAGGATATACAATCTATCAAGAAATATATGAAAAAATGTTTATCATCTCTAGCAATTAGAGAAATGCAAATCAAAACTACTCAGATATCATCTCTCTCTAGTCAGAATGGCAGCTATTATGAAGACAAACAATAAGTGTTGACAAGGATGTGGGGAAAAAGGTACACTCACACATTGCTGATAGGACTGCAAATTGATGCAGCCAATATGGAAAGCAGTTTGGAGATTCCTTGGAAAACTGGGAATGGAACCACCATTTGACCCAGCTATCCCTCTCCTTGGTCTATACTCAAAGGACTTAAAAACAGCATACTACAGGGACACGGCCACATTAATGTTTATAGCAGCACAATTCACAACAGCTGAACTGTGGAACTAAACTAGACACCCTTCAGTAGATGAATGGATTAAAAATATGTGGCCTATATACACAATGGAATATTACTCAGTATCATGACATTTGCAGGTAAATGGATGGCGTTTGAGAAGATAACACTAAGTGAAGTTAGCCAATCCCAAAAAAACAAATGGCAAATGTTTTCTCTGATATAAGGAAGCTGATTCATAGTGGGGTAGGGAGTGGGAGCATGGGAGGAATGGATGAATTATAGATAGGGCAGAGGGATGGGAGGGGAAGGGAGGGGGCGGGGGGTTAGCAAGGATGGTGGAATGTGTTGGACATCATTATCTAAAGTACATATATGAAGACACGAATTGGTGTGAACATACTTTATATATAACCAGAGATATGGAAAAAATGTGCTCCATATGTGTAATAAGAATTGTAATACATTCCACTGTCATTTATTTTAAAAAAATCAATTTTAAAAAAAGGTTAATCTCTTAGGGACATTTTTCTTTAGCAATAAAAAAGAACAGAGAACAGAAATGCTTCAAGGGATATTATATTTTTCAAATCACTAATAAACAACAGTTGCATTGTATCTTCTAGTTTATTATGTTTCCAAACACATTTCATGCTATCCAAATGATCCTATAAAGCTTGTAAATGTTTAAGGATGGGCTTCTCACTTCTGGCTTCACAGACCATGATGGTTATTCTCACTATACCATTTGCTTACCTGCACAGCTTGAAACATACTTGTTCCACACCATCTTTAATTATAAATTAAGGGTCAACTTGCCTCTTGAGAATTTGCCATATTTTCAGATAAGGGCTTCTTGTGCTCTGTGAAATGTTTCTCATTGACAAATGAAACTAAGGGATCAACTAAGAAAAATTTAATGATGTCTAGGTAGGTATGAGAAGGTAAATATTTGGGGGCATGTTTTTCTTATGGTTTAGGTATAAGGTATCCCCCAAAAGCTCATGTGTCAGACAATGCAAAAAAGTTTAGACGTAAAATGATTGAGTTATGAGCCTTAACCTAATAAGTACATTAATCCAGCTGAATGGATTAACTGGGTGGTAGTCATATAGACAATGGCTAAAGGAAGTAGGTCACTGGGGGTGTGCTTTTGGGATATATGTTTTTGTCCTTTTTAAGGGGAGTTCCCTCTCTTTCCTGATTGTCATGTCCTAAGCTGTTTTCCTTCTCCATACACTTCTGCCATAATGTTTTGCCTCAACTCAAGCCCAGAGTAATGGAGTCAGTCAGTTGTGGACTAAGACCTCTGAAACCAGGAGCCCCAAGTAAACTTTTCCTTCTCTGAAATTGTTCTTGTCAGGTCTTTTGGTCACATCAAAAAACCTGACTAAAACAGTTCTTTTGATTACGCTAGGTCTGGAACTCTCTAAGGAAACTATCTCTAGTATTAAAAACACCACTCTGGAACATTTGGAAAAACAGAGGTTTTACAATGATACGTAACAGGTTTGAAAAGGATATCTTACCAAATTTGTTAATAAAATAGTAAAATGGTCATCCCATTCATTAGATTAAAACTTAAATGGCAATAGCAACTTTCTTTTTTAATATAAATATTAAATTGGCTGTTTTGCTACGTCTCACCTATTTTGGTAGCTAGTTTGCATTATCAATTAGAAAAAAATTTACTTTGCATTTTTCTTTGATACATGATTCAAAGATGAATTTTCATCTTTTTTTCCAAACATATGCTGTCTTAGTCACTTGTCATTTTGGTTACCAGAACATCATTTTTTAAGTTGTTCTAGCCAAAAACAAACTATGACTCTTCTCTTATAACTCATGTCAAATCATACAGTTTTATCTTCAAAATATATTTGGAATTTCATCATTACTTTACCACTTCAATTACTGTCACTCTGGTCCAGATTTCCATTGTCTTCTACTTAGGTTACTGCCATAACTGTTCTCTATACTTTCAGATGTGGTCCCCCCTAAGAACTCTTACACCATAGAAACTACTGTGGTATTTTTAATCAAACCATTACTCTTTCATTTAAACATCCAATAATCCTATAACAATCTGCAATAATCCTCCTCTTCTCCAAAGTTCACTGGGCTTTCTTCACATTGGCTTCCAACATGCTATGTGGGTTCCCACCTTATGACCTTTGCAATGGATTTTGCCCCGAAGCTCTTTCCTGAAAAGAGACAATTGTAATTCCTCTGAATTAAGGATATCCAGAAAATGAAACATTTTATATATGGAAAGTTATTTTATACATTTTATTTAACTCTCAGTATAGTCAGAAGATTCCTCTGACCCAAGCTTAAATGAATATTTAAAACACGGAATCGGTAGAGATTGTTCTTGAGTATGTTGTTATAAAGTATTCCTCTGTTATAAGTAAGCAATATTTCCCAATTAAAAAAAAATCGAGATGCCTTATGGTTCATGAGACATTATCATTTTAACAAGAGAAAATCTCAGAGCCTTCGTCATTAGAGAGTTCTTATTTAAAAAGTGCTCCCCCTACGAGGTAAGTGAAATCAGATTTAATACAGAAAACAATAGGAAAATAAATGTGGAGAAAATCTGTTAACATGTTGGGAGTATTTTCTTACATTTTCCACATTTTTTGCTACACATAATCATATAATAAAGGAACATAAACACAAACCTGGTTATTTAATATTTCTCTCATAAAAACACCACGCTTATTTCCCCATCCTCTTAGTTTTTGCCATTATGGTTCTCTGACAAATTTCTTTGTGACTGCTGCGCACGCTTGGAGTTGACAATGTTATTCTCATAAGTAACATTACCAAGTCAAAGGTTCTTAACATTTTTCAAGGTACAGCAAAATTTTACATTGCATATCAAAACTGTTACTGACGTCTACATTCCTCTTCATCAATTCACAAAAATACATCATCATAGGCATCTTTATTATATGCAAGCCGAGTTCTTCCACAAATTCAAAAATAAGGCCTAACCATATGAACCTAAAGGTCAGATCCCCAGACCCCAGTCGATTTCTCCCTTGGATTCACCTCTACTTATTAAGGCGCTGAGCCTACCTGCCCCACGCATTAGCAGACCTTCTGCTACTCCGCTTATGGGCCTCCGCAGTGTGCCTCTCGCTCAACTCCTGAGGAAGCCCAGTAACTTGAACTTGAACTTGGAGAAGGGCAGAAATGACCTGAACCTCACCAACAGCAGGCTGGGGGTCCGCCTAGCTTCAACAGCAGGTAAATCAGAAACCGTAAAATGCCCCAGTTCGCAGACGTCCCCACCTCCCGCCACTGGAGACAGCGCCCGACCCAAAGGTTAAGTGCACCTTCACCCCCGACTCATCAAGCGAGGTTGCCGCGCTGAGGGCTTCTCAGGCTCAGGCCCTGCAAAGCGCAGCAGCGGCGATAGGTGTCCTTAGTGAATGCCAGACCAGATGCCTCCAAAATCCCAGCAAATGTCGTACAGGCATGGAACAGGCGGCAAATCAGTGCCCCGCTGGCTAGGCCGAATAAGTCGAACGCGGAACTAGGGCTCAGGCGGAGGGCGACGCGGTGCTGTTGCTCTGCAGGTCCGGCCTGGCTTTGGACTGCGTTCCTTCCAGCCCGGGACTCTGCGCCTGCGCCCGCCCCGCAGCCGGCGCGGCCGCGCTTTCAGCTGCTGCGTGGTGTCTGGGGATCCTGGCGACCCATGGGTAGCAGCGAGGGCCACGATGACAGATTACGGCGAGGAGCAACGCAATGAGCTGGAGGCTCTCGAGTCCATCTACCCCGATTCCTTCACAGGTGATTTTCGGGGCCGCGAGCCCACAGCTGCCTCGACGTGGAGTGGGATGGGCAGGAGCCGCCTCAGGCCTAGGTCTCCCTGGCTAGGATGGAGAGGGGACCTTGAGGCCACGTGGCCACTCAGCCCGCCAAACTAAGTTTTTCAGCCACTTGCCAGTAACTCAATGGTTGTTTCCCCTTCTCCGATTGTTCGCTCAGATCTGAAAAGCGGGGAAACGCTGGTGAAGTCCCTGGAAACTGTCAGGCCTGGAATTGGGTCGGGAGCACGTTGGTTTCTGTGTAACCTGTATCCATCCGAGATTCAGTGAAATACACTAAAAGATACTCCGAATGAGATTAGTTTTCCCAGAGCCGCAAAGGTCTGAGTTTTCACGTACTTACCCCTAACTCGATAGAAGGTGTGTTTCATAGGATGGTGTTTGAAAAATTGTGGGATTCCGAGTGCTCTTCTTAGAGCAACCTAGAATCAGTGTTCAGAATAGCGTAATCCCTGGAGTTTGTCGACTTTCTTTCTTAAAGAGAAAGAAAAAGAAACACAACTCCTCTCCCTGGCATTCTGCAAAATGCCTCATGAATGATGTGGCCCAAATTTCTGTTCCGCTATAGGCTGGTACGGATATTAGACATCATCTAGTTTGAGACTTTTGCTACAAGTAAGATAACGGAGGCTCAGGAAAGGAAAGTGGCTTGCTTGCTTTGGTACCGCCTGCGAGTTAGTGGCAGGGATGATACTCAGTATTAGGTCCGGTACTCTGTCCTTTTTCCTCTTCTAGGCTTTGGGGCTTGGGATCCAGTTCCAACAGATACGAAGGAAAGCAGATTACTTATTGGTTGGGCTAAGATAAAATATTAGTGAGACGTTCATTAGCTATATTGAGAATTCTTACGTATTGAGTCATGCTTCAGTTGATTCTGAAAGTGCGATAAGGTAATTCTATCAGTATAGCTTCTCTCAGATTTGAGAAGTCCAGGTAAGGCCATTATGAATGAGTAGGCATTCCCCATCCTTTCCTTTAAGTGCTGTCTATCATTGATTGTCAGATATCAGAGTGTAAAATATATTACTTGAGGTCATAAACTATAACCCCTCTCCCTTTTATTGTTTAGGTTAGTTTTTTCTTGGTTCCACCCTTTGATCACTACTTGCAATGGTAGCAAATTTTGTTCTGCTTTGCCAACAGGCAGAAGTGTGTCAGCTACCCCAGTATAGCTCCAGTCCTGTTCATGTTGTCTCTCACCAGCAGTACAACTGTGCTGTGAGGATGTTAAGGGGATGAGTGAAGAGGGGTTTGAGAGTGTCATTACCTGGGTGAGTGTGTATGGAGTCTGGCTCCCTTCTCTATCCTTGCTTATATGTCAATGTCTAAATAAAATGGAATACCAGGGTCAGTTGTTGGATATATTCTTAATGGTGATGTTTGATGGTTTCCAATACTTTAGACGTATCACAGACATGAACTCTGTAGGTAGAGGCAAATCAGCATAGGTGTGATATTCTTTTCATTTTTTGGGAGGTGTTAAGGTATCTCTTACTATATATGTGCATATAAATAGTTAGAAAAGTGATATGTTTTTAGCTCTAAAATAGTTATGTAAGTATTTCAAATTGTATTATGCCATGACAGCTCTGGTATAGTTCAGTATGTAGAAATTTTGTCAGATACACAAGTGCTTGAGAATTCTGAGCCAGGGTAATACATGATATTTATGAATTTCTTTGATGCATTCAAGTATTCTACCGTTATCATTTGAGTCTACATCTCTAATTCCTGATAGCATTCCTATAAGTTTTGCAATAAATAAATTAAAATGTCTTGATTTATAGTTCTTAGGGATCTTTGTCTTGTGATTATGTTCTTTATGAAATGTCTTAGGGGAAAGGCAGAGGACTTTGAAATAAAATGTTTCCATGTTTTATCTTTTGAAATTTTGAGAACTTGTAAGATTTGCTGTTTTATATAGCCTTGTTTTGTTTGTTTCCATACTTTTGTATTTTTATGCCAGATTTAAGAAAAAGAGCTTACTTGTGTCAGTTTGTCAAAGAACTAATTCATAGTTTTCTAACTTCATTTTGAATCACAGTTATTATTAGATTTGGTAAATGCTCTTTGCTATTGATGAAGGAAGTAGATACCCACCCCCTCTTTTTTTCTTCCAATGGCTGGCTGAGAGCTAAAGAAAGCAGCATTTGTTAAGTACACACGAGTTTATGTGGATGCTGAAGAGGCACAGTTCTAGTGCATAGACCTATACTAACCTCAGAGTTAACAGGTTTTCTATTTGCAAAGACTTTTCGGTCCAGTGTTGCATTTGTTGTGAATTATAACAAATCATAATACAGTTTCTTCTTTTTGCCTATTCTGTAGCTTGATTGCACATTGATCCAACCCTCCTAACAACTAGTCTTCCAAAATTATAAATGGACTCTCCTGATACCACATTCTCCTTCAGTAGTGCTTCACTTGACAAGGTCCTGCTAAGGTAGTAGAATTTGGTTATTTCCATTTCTGTATCAAAATCTCTGGATGTGGGGAGTTTTGTTGAAATAAATTGGTTGACATCAAGTGAACCAAAAACCAGGTTCCCTTAATTCTGTTTGCCTTGCCAAGAGGTGAACATAATCCTGTATTTGCCCTGTCAATCCTGCATTTAACAGTTAGTATATCTTAGAGCAGGAGTCTCTTGTAAAAGCAGTTTTTCTTAAACATACTTTTGAAAGATTAAATACTCCCTAACAACCAAGGGGACTGATTTTAATATTGGCTTACTAGTTCTTTGTGGAAATCTAAGGTCATTTGTATGTTCTGCTAATATACCTTTTAGCTACTGCCTGTTATCTGTTTTTGGCAAAATCCTTAATTCTCTCCATCTCACCATTATCTGCCTCTATGTCACCTAACATCTCTCCTACCCTTCCGTTATGCCCAACAATCTTACTTTTTTTTTTTCCAAAATTATTTTGATCCACTCACAGTGGTGCAAGTCTGGCATCTGATACTTATCCCAGCTCACAGTAATGTATTAGATTGGGGTATTCCTTCATCAGAATTCAGGATCTCCATCTCTGTTTTTAGTTGCTGCCTTACTTTCACATACTATATTACCCCCTTCCCCATTTTAAAAATTGGTTCAGCTGTGATGGAAAACCCTAAATAACATTAGTTTTTGAAAGTAAAAGTTTATTGCTCTTGCACATAAGACTTATGGCAGGACTAATCCAAAAGTTCCTCAGGGCCGAGGCTTCTTTTGATCCTTTTCTTTGTCATCCCTAAAGTGTGTTCTCACCTTCTTGGCCTAAATTATGGTAGTATTCCCTTTTCAGGTAATAGGACAGATAAAGAAATTAAGCGGGGGTGAAAGCCAGCAGTTTCTTAAGGGAGTTCCTGGAAACTGTCAATGGACATTTCTGTTTTTATCTTGTTAAGTAAAACTGAGTCATTTCATGAGAAATGGGAAATGCAGCTTTTATTCTGGGACTGGTCAATATGCTCAATTAAAAATGGCATATCGAGAATAAGGGGAGAGTCAATATTAGGGGACTATCAGCAGTGTTTCCCAATATTCCTTTTCTTTATTGTACCTGATTCCCATTTTTTCTGTATAGTGACATCTTGATGTAGTGTCCTTGGACAAATCGTATAACTTCTTCAAGCCTATATATCTTTTTAATGGGAAATAATGTAAGTATAAATACTTTATATCCATTAAACAAATATAAGATACTTTTTTCTAGAAATTTACCATCTTAATTGTTGATTCTTTTAATGGTGTGACTTTATAATTCATTGCCTTCATCAACTAACAATTTTGATTTTTATATCCTTCGGTTGCATGTGGCCATGGGCATTCCTTGGCAATACCATCTAAAAATTTTGGCTTCTGAAATTCCTCCTTCTGTCCATAACCTTTGTAGCCCTATAGTTCTTTCACTGTAATGCTTTTAGAACTTCTTGTCATGATTTCTTATGGAATGGTAGTTCAGTTTTCTTTCTGGTCCGTCTTGCCTCCCTATTCAGTCTGGCTCACAAGGTTCACTGATGTTCAGTGATATTCTTGCTCATATACCCATGGCCGTTTGACTTCCTCATTGACCAAATATTTATTTATATACATTTTTAAAGAACTCAGTCTACTAGGGAAACAGACATAATATAAATTTAGGGAAGAAGAGATAGCCTGAATTGTTTGGGAAAACTGAAAAGTAATGGAAGAGTTCCATTAACAAGTGAGTGAGACTGGGGGAAGAGTGTTTCAGCAGTGGGCACAGTGTATGCAGAACCAGGACTCAATAGATTATACAAAGGACAAGTGGTTTGGTATTTCTGGGATATAAAGTGAGAAGTGAGAGTCATAGAAAATGAGACTGGACAAATAAGCAGGGTCTAATCACAGAGGGCCTTGTCAGAGATTTAGATATGATCTTATAAGGCAATATAGTTCATTGTCCATTTTTCCCCTGTATAGCTATAAAACTATGTAATACACATTGTAGACATTGCCATATCAAACCCAGATCCTTATAACTGGTGTATTTTCACAAATAAAATATATTTCAGTTATGCATAGTTTCTAGTGTGTTGGCTGTATGATGCCACCCCTTTTTCACAACTGATCCAACACCACATATAGATAGAGAACTGCTGATATAGGCGGGTAATGATGTGGTAAAATCTGCTTGCTAGAAAACTCTTGAGAGACAGTTGGTAGAATGGGATGGGGAGAATTATCCTCCATCTCTTTCTGAAACTTTTCCCCTTGATTTGTTTAACATTGTTGTCTCTTGGTTTTGTTACTACCTCTTGGGGCTGCTTCTTGTAATCTTTGTCAGTTTTTTTCTTCCACTTAGTTGTTCTTCAAATTGAGGATCCCTTTAAAAGTGAATGTTGGCCTTTATCTCTCTATTACATTTTCTCCTCCATGATCTTATTTAGTTTGTCGCTTCTTTATAAGTGATCCCAATCTGAATTAAGGCCTGGTTCTCTTGTGTGTGTGTTTTTTGTTTTTTGACAGTACCTCTGTCTTTAAATATACCATGTTTGATTTTTGTGTGTGTGTTTTTTTTGTGTGTGTGTTTTGTTTTTTATGATGATAGTGGCATCATATCCTCATCCTGCAAACTCAATATCTGATAACCATCTTAACTTCCTCCCTGTTTTCTGCCATTCCCATGGCTGACAACCTAGTTCAGAACCTTCTTACCTTTACCTGATTTGTTATATCAGTGACCTAGTTTCATCTGTATCTAGTCTTGTTTCCCTCCTTCCATTCTGTATACTATTGCCAGATTTTTCTCCTGTGTGTAGAGAAAAAATTTTAACCACTATTAAAAACTGTTATTGATCATGCCTAAACTTTAAATTGTATTTTTCCCTAGTGTTTTTTGCTTACATATATATACTTCAAACAGAAAAAAATAATTATTCCCTATATGATCCTTAAGTTTTCTAATCATTATGATTTTGCTGCCATGGTTCCTTCAGCTATGTTCCCTTTCTCCATTTCTACATGCCACCCATGATTTTCAGCCTAACTCAAATGGAATTTCTCAGCTAGAAATATATATATATTTTTCTTTCTAAATGAAACTCTATATATCTGTTTAGTTCTGCCATTTACTAGTTGTAGAGCCTTGGATCAATTATATAAAATCTCTGTGTCTAAGTTTCTACATTATGAAATTGGAGTGATAATATAGTTAATCTTTTCTGAGACACATTTTTTACATTTTAACATTACTGAAATACAAACTGATTGAATTATGTGTCATAGCTCAATTGGTAGCTTTTTCTTTCTTAGTGGTATATAAGGTAAAGTGTATCTCATACTTGATGGCATCCTAAATTTAGTGAAATACAGTAACAGTTGTATTGTTAGAATTAAAAGATTTTTATGTAAATACATGGCACAGTCACAAAGTGATGCTAAATTTAGAATGTTAGCTGTTACACCTGGTATAGGATATCCCTGACCAACAGCTTCATGGAATTCTAGAAACAAGTAAAAGCCATTCAGTTGAACTCTTATTTCTAAAGTTGTTGCATCGTTTATATTTCGTGACATAAAAATGCCAAAATTGGTTATTTTGTAAACTTTGTTATAATGAGCTTTCAGTGCTTTTTCATCATGGGCTGGACTGATTGAGATCTAATCTAGTATAATGTGAATTCAATGCATCCTTCATCTTCCTGACCAAACACCTTTTTGGTAATTATAGATGTTCACCATTGCTTCAAGTACCTTACATTGCAATTAATATGAAGACATCCATCTTAAAAATGTGTTGATTTTATATATATATATATATATATATATATATATATATATATATATATATATATATTTATGATAGCTTTGGGCCGCTCTGATAAAGCCAAGTAGTTTCCGTAATGATTTCTTGAGTGATTCCTTGCTCTTTCATTTCACAAAGTCTGCAGATCTGCTGCCAGTGCAGATGCCGGTGCTTCCCAGGCACGAAGTAAGACATAGGCTTTCCTGATAGGCGTAAGCAGCCTTCCCTGTAGCTTGAAGTTTCCTTGGTTTTCATCTGGTTTTGAATCTGTTCCTTTGTGTCTCTCCTTTTCTTCCATTAGTTTAGTCCGTCTTTCATTAAGCCAATATTTATTAATTCTGCCAGGCATTGATCTAGGAGGTCTCTAGAATTTTTATAATATTTTTATGGGGAAAAAGATGATAAAAAGATGTAATTTTAGTTAGGTATGAAGCTGTAAAATAATTTATAAAGTTTTCTTATGTAAATGTTGACTTACATGTCTCATTTAATAAACTATAAGCAATTAAATGTTTTGATTCAAAACTAATTCCTTTTATAATTCCATGAAAGATGATGGAGGCTTAATAAGTATCTGTGAAAGGATTAAGTTTGATTACACTTAACAAAGTGGAAAAGAACAAGAAGTATGAAAGTCAGTGAATATCATGAATATCAGCGGGCAGTGTCTGGTGCCAAACATCATCAAACTCTTTACCTTTCTGTTTGAGGTTTTTAGGAGTTGAATTTTTCATGTGTAGGTAATAAAAGTTAAATTACTTAATGCTTCATTTGGTAAAACATAAAGATAGATATTTCTTTGTAAATTAAAGAAAACTCATTTACATAGAAAATTGATATAGGTTTTATCATTTCAATATTCTGGTCAGTCTGTATTTCTGGAAATGAAAATATAGGCTAGGAAGCAGTTTGAAGCCTGGGTAATGATCAAATGTTAATAAGGAAGAAAATCTGCCATAGGAAGCAGAATAATAACATCTGTGTGTATTTTCTTGCAGTATTATCAGAAAATCCACCCAGCTTCACCATTACTGTGACATCTGAGGCTGGAGAAAATGATGAAAGTAAGTGTCATAAAAGTACTTGTGGTTTTTGTAAGCTTCTTTCTCAGAACTTTCACTGATTCTGCAGCCATTGTGCTAGGCATTGCAGGTGTGAAGGTGCTAAGGTGCTATTAAGAATCTAACATGAATGATGTGTTTCTAATTGGTATTTCCTATATACACATAACTCCTAGAAAAAAAGGAAGTCGATGAGATATAGTCTTGCACAATATGCTTCATTTTACAAGTAAAAGAGACACATTAGCAATATAGCAAATGGAGAAATGGGGGGAGATTTTTGCCTAAAATGAGACTTTGCATACAAATGTTTTTCAGTGATCGTATGGTATTCCATTGAGTGACTAGTATTTTTCATACTAAACATGTAGATTGTTATTTGTCATACTAAACATTGTAGATTGTTAATTTATAACATTGCTATTATAAATGAGACTGGATATATACATATCTTTGTATTTTCTCTCTTAAAATAAAGCAGCTATAAAACCAATAAGTTAAAATTAAATTCACTTAAGTTTGGTGGATCATCAAGGAGATGGCATCTGAAGTTCATTTCTACCTTTAGTCTAGTTCAGTTAAAATAGTGCTTTGACAGAAGTGGTATATAAATTGGCATTAGTCCCAAGATTTTTTTTTTTCCCTGTTAGGCTGGTAAGTAAGAACTGTTAATGGTCTCACTTGATAACTCTGAATCTGTCTTGTACCTTTGAAAATAAGGTGAGCACTGAAATATTTTGAAATCTGAATGAAAAAGATGTTGGATATAGTTATTTTTTACTAAATTGATAACGAATGTACTCTTATAGGTAGGTCAATAAAAAATGCCTATAATATATCCCAGTAAGAGTAAATACTGTGCCCTCTGCTCTTCACTATTTGAAACTTTTCTTTATAAAGAAGTTGGTGATATTATGTGGGTTCATATGATGCAGTTTTGTGTGCCAGAATTGGTGTGACAGTGCTCATTGATAAAAGAATCCAGAAAGATAGTTTTCTTTAAGAGTATACTTAAATGAAAAATAAAATTTAAAAATTCCTGCATATCGTTCCCATATTCTAAGCAATAGTTTTATTAGGAGCTAATAATAGCTCTGTAATAATATTTCTATACAGTTCATCATTCCTGATTTGAGAAATACTTTTTAAATTTGTTTGAAATAATTATTAGTTTATACTATTTTTGTTCTAAAACTTCATTTTAATGAACCAACTAGTAGAAAAACAGGCAAATGGAATGGATGTCTGATTTCTAGAGGCAACATTATAAATGATTGTTCAAAAAATTAATCTCACTAGTAATTAAAAAGGTAAATTAAAGTGAAAATAACATGTCATCCAACACATTATCAATACTGATGAGGAGACAACAGTATGATACTGGGAGTGAGTTTAAACTTGTATACATGTTTAGGAAAGCCATTGGGTTTCCACTGATTCATTCATTTTCATTGATTCATTAGAGATTTAAATATATTTGTATCCTTGATAAGTAGATACTCATGGAATATTTATTCTGAGGAAACTTTTATGCACAAATAAAATGCATACAAGAATGTTATTATAATCGTAGTTTATATCTTAACCAATAAATGGTGGCCAATTTATATAATGGAAGTATGTTTATATTTAATATTTAAGGAATTGGGAGGGATGCATTTGTGATTCCTGATGATCTTTATGCATATATTATGAAAGAGTAAATCATGCACAGCATTATGAGTATAATTAATAATAATGTTATGGCTATGTAATTTTGTTTGAAATGTAAATGTATCTATGGAAACATACTTTAAAGTGTATTTTTAGAAATACTTCTGATATTTTTTTAAAAATAATTATACCTTGAGCTCTTCCCAATGATAAGATTACTTGTGATTTTATTTTCTCTTATTGTATTCCTAGGTCTTCTGTAATGAATGTCTGGTATTTCTAATAGTATAATCAATAAATATTATTTTTTAAAAAATTTAATCCTTAAAAATACTAAATGCATTTTAATATACCTACAGGATGTAATTCAATTTACCATTATTTAAAATATGTATTAAAGAATATTCTTAATATAATGATCATGAAACAAATAAATTATATAAAACTACATTTATAGAGGAAAGAAGTAATATGCCAACAATGGTGAATTTTAGGTATTTATTAAAATATTTTTGTGGTGATACCATTTAATATTAATCTTTTTGCAATTTTTAAGTATATGATATATTATTATTGGACTGGGGTAGAGTTCAGTGTTAGAGCACTTTCCTACCATGTGCAAGGACCTGAGTTCTATCCCTAGCACTTCAAACACAAAAACAAAAAAACATTATTAACTAGAGTCACTATGATGTATACTTGATCTCTAGAATTTATTCACCCTTTCTGAAACTTTGTATCATAAAATAAACATCACCCACCCTGGTATCAGTTGTAAAAGTCTCAATTTTCATTTATTTGGGTCTTTTTTTTTATAGTCAAGTTTCATTGATCTTTTCTCATGTTTTTCTGGCCCATGTTTCATTTATTTCCATTCTGATTTTTATTATTTCTTTCCTTCTGCTGATTTTGTTCTTAATCTCAATCCTTATACTTCTCTCCTGTGTCCCACATGGCCTATGAAATTTGGGTTTCCCTTGTGTGAAATGTTCTAGGGCTGAGAAATACCGCAAAAAAAATCACATGACACGTAAATAATTTGAAAAGCGAGGGTAGAAGGGCTCTGCGACCTTAGGGATCCTGCTTCCACACTGGAAGGAGAGAGAGAGAAGAGTCTGCATTTGCTTTATTTATATAATGGGGATTCAAAGGATTTCAGTGGAATGTTCTTTTACCAAATAAGGCAGGAGGAGGGCTGTCCAAGCCCAGTGGGTAACGCCCAAGTCCCCAGGTACAGAGCAGCCTCTCTAGCTGATTGAAGACTGAGGTCATCACCAGCTTTGCCAGACCAAAATCTCCTTGGCTCCAAGGCTGAGTAGAGGCTATTAAAGTAGCTCAAGCACGGGCCCCCCAAAGCTTACTTTTTTTTTCTCCCTTATGATTCTTTTGATGTGTAAAGTTAGGTTGTTTGAGACTTTTTTCCTTTTTTATGGAGGCATTTATTGTCGTGAACTTCCCTCTTAAAACTGCTTTTGCTACCACCCACAAGTGTTGGTGTTTTGTGTTTTCATTTTCATTTGGCTTCCAGATAGTTTGATTTCCATTTTAATTTTTTCTTTGACAAATTGGTTTTTTAAATGCTGGGGCTAAGGGAATAGGGAGAGATGTTGGTCAAAGGTTATCTAGGTTCAGTGCAAGATGAATAAGTTTATGATCTTAAATATTCTTACTACATATACAATAAAAATCATAACTGTGGGAGGTGATAGTTTTGTTAATTGACTTGACCTGACCATAATAATCATTTTATAATACATATGTATTTTAAAACATCATGTTTTATATCTTAAATATAAATAATTTTGTCAAGGATGCCTTAAAAAACCTAGGGAAAAATAAAAATAAATTTTATTTTTGTAGTAAAATTAGAAATGTGTTAAAAAGGGAAGAAAGAAGAATGTCAAGAGACATTGATATTATTTCTTCCTGACCCTTAGCACTCAATCCTTTGTGTTGATTTACTCATAAAATTCTTTATTGACATCATACATGAAGATTAAAAACAAATATCAAATCTGAAAATTTTAAGGTACCTCCCCCTACCCCTTGTATGGAGAGCTATATGGATTTGAAATTACTTCATCAAAGGCAGGTTTTTAATGATTAAAATTCTAGACAGAAGATCGTTTTGATTAATACAACTTTGAACAGGAAATGCATAGCAGTGCTGCTTAACTTCACATTGCCTGGTGGAATAGAGAACTCACTGAGTTGGGTTGTAGAGTGACAGCTTGCACTAATATACCCTTAAGAATTTTATTACTGCACAAGAGTCAGATCTGTAAAATGGCACGTCAAAAGAGCAAATGAGAATGTATAGCTGAATCAAGTTAAACGTTTTCCAGATAATTTCTCAAAATATCTAGTTCAGAACTGTCATTTAGCCACCAGATAGCAATGTCCTGCTATTGTTGTGCAGATATAAATGTAAATTCCAGGGCTATAACCATATCTGGCTATGAGAGAGGATGAAAATGAGCCTATGATAGAATTTTATTTTATTTCTAATGATCATTGCTTTTTGTTTATCTCAGGGAAGATTTAAGAAGAAATAAAAAAGTAGTTTTTGTTCATCTTTTTTTTTTTTTCAGAAAAATAGTATAGTAAAATGCCAGTTGGTGGTAAATGTGTTTCATATGTAAAAAGTTATTTTGGGTATTTAATTGTTTTTGTTATATATATTGTTTATACTAGTGATTTTCTATCTTAATAGCCTTAGTTTTCATTGTGGGAAAATCTATTACTACTTTTCATTGACACATTGTAAATGAATTACTGATTCAACAAAAATACCAGTCTCTATACTTTTAATGTATTCACATCAAACTCTTTCTTGTGTCTTAGCTGTTCAGACTACACTCAAGTTTACATACAGTGAAAAATACCCAGATGAAGCTCCCCTTTATGAAATATTCTCCCAGGAAAACCTAGAAGATAATGATGTCACAGACATTTTAAAATTATTAGCATTGCAGGTAAGGAAATAGTTTTGTTTTATAGTAGTGATATTATTTCATTGGCCCTAAATATTATACATTAATCTAAGAGTTAGAAAAATGCCATTAAATATTTAAGTAGTACATTTACCAAACCAAATTTAAGATGCATTCAAAGCATCTTTATTTTTTGTTTCTCACTGTCCCTTTAAAGTTCTAGTAATAAAAGGTGTGCCTATTTAAAGCTCAGTCCAGCCCCTGACTTATCTGTTCTCTTTAAGTAATAAAAAAGCCCAACAAGTTCTTTAAGTTATAAACACAGTTCTAATTTGGTCCTTGGATTGTCTAGTCACATGTGTAGCTAAAAAATGAAACTGTGGGTGTGTGTTACTAGGGATCAAACCCCAGGGGGCTGGTTTTATAGCTCAGTTGGTAGAGTGCTTGCTTCGCATGTAGTCTACCACTGAGCTATACTACCAGCTCTTTTTACATTTTATTTTGAGACAGAGTCTTGCTAAGTTGCCCAGGCTGGTATCAAACTTGTAACCCTCTTGCGTCTTTTTCCTGCATCAGCCTCCCAAGTAGCTGGGATTACAGGTATATGCCACCATGCTCAGCAAGAATTTCAACTTAGGAAAAAATAAAACTTCTACCCCCTCTCACTTAATATTATAGGTTAGTACCCTGCAGTCTGGGAAGAGGCCTGCGATTTTTTTTTTTTCCTCCCTGGGTGGCTCTTCATCACTATTCTTAGAAATACCAATAATGGCTTATGACCTCTCCAAAAGGAGAAACTTGTATGGAAGAAAAAGTGAATATTGGGAAGTTCATACTAGACTAGGGCAGAATGGGCTGTCCACAGTGAGGGCTTATCATGCTTTGGTAGAAAGTTTTCATGGGTTCTTTAGATACAGTAAGGAAGGCAAGTGTGTTAGAGTCTGTAAACAAGTCAAGATGGCGCGGCATTTTGCAGAGGGAGTGGTTTGTGAAGTAATAGCAAGCCATTAAGTGTGGAGATTCCTTATTGGTTGACTGCTGTATCTAGTTTATGTTAATTAAGATAAGCTGTGTGGAATGTATATATACCCCTCCTGTCCTACAATAAATGGCTCCCACTCCTGCTGTATCAACGTACACAAGTTGCTCGTTACCCCCCGGTTATTTTGCCCAGCCAGCCGGGATGCGGCACAAGTGAAAGATTTTACTCTACCATTTTAAAATCCGAAGTCCCAATTTTGTTTATTTCTAAGAATTATCCAAAAAACATCTCTTAACTTTAGATGTGACTTATATATTCTAAGGACCAATCCATTGTCCTCTGAGTGCTGATTTTATAACAAAAGTATCTGGAGCTATTAGAGAATGAGGCATGAAAAAAGGTCTGTCAGGAAGGAGTTTTTTGCTGATGTTGGGCCCTATTCATTCTGTTTCCCAGCATGAAATTATAGTAATTCTAGTGTAATTTGGCTTAGTGTATTTAATTTTAAAACACTGTAGAAGACCTTGGATGATTATATTAGTTTGTCCCACATTAATGTTCATTATTGAATCTGAGTGAATTTTTTTGTGTGTTTAGTATATTATTATTTATACTCCAATTTTCTCCTTTCAAAAAGGCAGTTTTGATTTCTTTATACTTATCTGACATAAGATGTGTTGAGGGAATATTGTACTTTTTCTCAAAAAATAATATTAATATCCAGTTATCAAAAAACAAATTTATATTAGGAAAAAAATTCATGAAGAAAATAAAAATGACTCTTAAACCCACCAGTTGGGTATAATTATCTATTATTTATGATATAGTGCCAGATTTTTTTCTTACACTTATACACCATCCATAATGTTTTATAACATCTCATTTTTCACATAACAATGTATGTGGACATCTTCGCTCATTTTTGATAACTGCATAAAATTTCATTGTATGTATATTTAAGACACATATTCATTTTTGCTTGATTTAATATATAATTCTTTCACCATTCTTATATAACTATTTTTAAGTCCTTAGAGCAGATCTTCCATTATATCTCTAGTGCCTGGCATAGGAGGTACTCAAATGTTTGTTGAATAAACGAAAATAATGAACTACTGATGACCTTACTAGTCTGATGCTTTCTAGAAGTCAAATTGGTAGATCTAAGGGTTTGCATGTTTAACAGTTTCATTCATACTGCTAAGTTGATTTTACCAGTTTATTACCTCATGATAGCCATTCAGATATCTGTTTCTCAGTTTTCCTAATACTACATATTTTCATTAAGAAATAAAATGTTGATAAGATGAAAACAGTATATTTTTATAATTTGCATTTCTAATACTAGTGATGTGGAACTAGTATGATTTCTGAGTTGTTTAGTTTCCATGAATGTTTGTTCATTGATATATTTATTTATTTTTTGCTGTTCTATTGAAATACTTAATTTTTATAAAAGATACCCTACTGAGATTTGTTAATGAAATGTGTCAAGCATTAAGTTAAGTGACACCATCCTTAGTCTCATAGATTTTATACTCTGTTGAGAAATTTGGTCTGACAAGCTGGGTATCATTATTTTATGTGAACAATGCAATGATGGTGAAATTCAGGATTGTGTGGATGGTCATAGACTTGAAGCATTGGAGAAGCTTCCAAGAGGAAGTTGAGACCTAAAGGAAGAGATTTCCAGGCCATCAAGGGAATGGAAGAGTTTTAAGAAAGAGTTTTAACAAAGAGTTTTAAGATTGTTAAAGGAACAAGCTTGAGAATGAGGGATGAGTGGTGAGGTAGACAGAGAGATAGTGAGAGATTCTTCCCAGAACTTCCATTTATACAGCCTCAGTGGAATTTAAAGTTCAATGCTCATGGTGACAAGAGATGAAACTAAAAAGTTACCCCATTCTTTAGAAGGGTCTTCTAAACTGTTTAAAAATATGGACTTGGTTCTGATTGGTTTGGGAAGCTGTTGAGGAAAGCAAGAGACTGACTAGATCAGTTTTATGTTGCTTCAGTATATAAATTAGTTTAGCCGTGTATGTATGTATATGTAGAGTGGTCTAGAGAAGTTATGTCAGGGGGCGAGGTCATAGGTTTAAGAAGATCAATTAAAGTTTCTTGTATTCCAAACTGAAAATGATGGTATCCTGGGATAGGGTATTAACAATGTTGCTTGAAAACAATGGGCAGAACAACAGAGACAGAGACTGATTTTAAATGGGTAAGGATATTCACACTGGGTAGAGGATGGTGTGGTTTGCTGAGATTGAGAACCCAGGAATGGGTTTTGTGGAAAACATTTAGTATTGAAGTGACTGTTGGATATTAAGTCACCCTCTAGTGGGCAGTTTCAGTATGGGTTCACACTCACGAGAGACTCTTATTACTCATAAATTTAGGATGCTTAGCATAGATGCAGCACATTGACGAGGATTACAGGAGTTAGCTTGAAGCCCCTTACAAAGGGCACAAAAGTACCCACAGTCTTTATTATAGTAATAGTTTAAAAATTCAAGCTGGTGTCTAAATTCTGTTGTTTTAGCTTTTAATACTCAAAACGGTAATTTAAAATACTGAGAAATGCTTGAGAAATGTTGTTACTCATACTGTAGGAAAAGGTTTTCTGAATTCTACCTATATGATTATTAAACACAATTTACTGAAATACGTGCTTTATGTTGGGTATGACAAATGACATAGATCTTTTAGAGGAAGATCTCATTATCTCATATATAATCACTTCTTAACATGTTCATTTATTCTAGTGTATGAATATATGGTGTAACTGAATTGTAATCATGTTAGAAACATGTCTTCAGTGATTACACTAAAACATTTTATCCTAGGCTAGTTTCTATTTTTCTAAGAAGTGTGTTCTTTACCACCTTTTTGTTGCATAGGCTGAAGAAAATCTTGGTATGGTGATGATCTTTACTCTAGTGACAGCTGTGCAAGAAAAATTAAATGAAATAGTAGATCAGATAAAAACTAGAAGAGAGGAAGAAAAGAAACAAAAAGAAAGAGAAGCAGAAGAAGCAGAAAAGGTACATTTATTCTCTAAATCTGTTGTATATGGTTAATTACTATAGGTTTTTCTACATTGGAAATTTTTATTTGTTTTGAAATTACAAAAACAAACATTTTGTAAATTTTTCGAAGAGTTTAGAAGTCTCATTTGGTTGGTGGAATAACATGAGTAATGATTTCTAGTCAGTCAGATAAGTAAAGCTCATACCAGTAAAACCAAGAAATGTAAATATTTTACTTATCATGTAGAGTTTAGAATGATAAAGTCGCTGTCACAATGATCTGAGAACCTCAAATTCTGAAACGAAGTTAACTATGATTTATTCTTATAAATTTATATGTATTCAACACATATTAAAACTGACAGCATTCTTCTTAATGGTAAATATCAGTGGTAAATATAGTAACTACATTGTATATTATTTTTGTTTTTTGTAATAAGAATAAAAAAGAAATGGGCTTTTCCAGAGCAAGTTGCCAAAACCAATGAAAGTAGCCAGGACCGGCAGAAATCAAATTAAATGTTTCAAAATTTCAAACATTAATTTTTCTTATAAATTGTTTCTCTTCTAAGTTGTACTTATTTAACTAGAAGATATTGTTAGGCTTCATTTGTGAAACTGTCATGTCAGTCTGCTAAGTTATGTCATTTTTATTTTCTAAGCAACTATTCCATGGCACTCCTGTTACAATAGAGAATTTCTTAAGTTGGAAGGCCAAGTTTGATGCAGAACTTTTGGAAATTAAAAAGAAACGGATGAAAGAAGAAGAGCAAGCAGGAAAAAATAAATTAAGTGGTATGATACTCCCCTACCCCGTATTTTTTTCTGTTACCCTCAAATATTTTGGTATCCTTTCTTGTGCAGCAAGAGGATTATTTGAACAGATTTTTATAAGACAATAATATTCGTAGGCATCTAGGACAAAAAAGAAAATAACATGATGTTATTTTTTTAAAGTATAGTTTATAATTAATTTTTCCTCCAGTACTGAGGATTTATTCCAGTGACCTTCTATCACTGAGCCATGTCCCCAGCCCTTTTTCATTTTTTATTTTGACATGGGTCTCACTAAGATGACAAGGCCTGTCTTGATTGTCGTCCTTCTGCCTCAGTCTCTTAAGTAATTGGGATTACAGGCATCTTTCACTGTGCCTGGCTGTGAGGAATTTTTATGTCTGATTTCTGGTACAAATATTACAAATAATAGATCTTGAAATACAGAAATATTTAAGGTAATAAACTTTATATAGAGGCAATCTCATTTTTCTAGGACTCTAGATAAACTAGATTTATCACTTGTTCCATTTTAATGTGAATATATTTCATATACCGCTAGCTACTGAATGAATTAATATAATTCATTGAAATTTATCAGAAGATGGATTTTCAGACTTGTTTTCCTTAATTGTTACATTTTTTTTTTTTCAATGTTCGTAGGGAAAGTGAATGAATACTATGCCATTTTAGTTAAATATACTTGTGTCTTTTAGGGAAACAGCTATTTGAAACAGATCATAATCTTGACACATCTGATATCCAGTTCTTGGAGGATGGTAAGATAATATCAGAATTCCATATATGTATAATGTTGTCTTTAATTTTAACCATAAAGATCAGAGTGATAATTCAATGTAAATTTTTCCTCCCAAGACTGATGAAAAATTCATTTTGAAGCAAAAATTCTAACATTTGATCAATTAATACATTTGAACTGAATATTTTAATCCTACAATAATATACTATTTAAAAGTTTTATGATAATTTAAGCAATCTCAAGATTGGGATAGACAATTATGGGGACAAGAAAACAGGCCCATTGTGACTCAGATGACCTGTTTCCCCCAAATTTCTCGTATCACAACTAACTTACATAGTTTCTCATGGAGCTTGTCCCCTTTGCTTTCTTTATCCTCCTTTGTCTCCTACCCCTTACCTCTTTTGGTTTTCCATCTATCCATTATCCATCCATACACTTATAAATATTTATTGTATAACTTGGACACTGAGATTATAGCAGAGAATAGTATAAAGCAATTTCCTGTCCTCATGGAGCTTATGGCCTACTTATATATTTTTTTAAAATTTTTTTTTAGTTGTGGATGGACACAATACCTTTATTTTATTTACTTATTTTCATGTGGTGCTGAGGATTGAACTCAGTGCCTCATACTTGCAAGGCAAATGCTCCGCCACTGAACTAGAATCCCAATCCTGGCCTACTTATATTTTTATACTGGACTCTACACTCACTCGCACCTCTAACATGACCCTAGATTTCTGTACTTTGTGAAATTTCTGCAAGCTCCATCTTGCTAGGTGGGGATCTTCTAGCTTTTGTCCTTTCAAACTGCTTCTGCTTTCTCTGATATAGAAGGTTAGAATTGTAAAGGTGTTATGTTTATAGAGGTTAAAAAGCAACCTTGAAGGGGCTCACTGCTAATCATTCCTTTTTTGTTGGTACTCGCTTTTTTTTTTTTTTTTTTAATGTATCTTATTACCTTCTCTGTAGCAGATTTTTAATTGTCTAATTTTTGTAGTCTGGGAAAAAAATAAGTAAAAACCTAGCAAGCCTGTTCCTTTCTCTCTATTTTTTTTTTTTTTTTTGAGAAGTACTAACTCCAAAGCTTCATCTCATTCTCTCAGAACAAGTTTTAGTGTCACTCATCCTTCATTCCTTTCCTTTTGTGATGGATCAAATTCCTCTTCATATCCAGTAAGTTACCAAAACATACCTATTGATTTTGCCTCTAAAATGTCTTCTCATCACTTTCCTTCCCTTACTTGAAGGTTTTATCATTTTCACTTGGACTTTTGTAGTAGTTTCTGAAACTGTATCCCCAAATCTGTTCCTCCTTCTAATGTCTTTATCTGTTTTATAGTTGCTGCCTCTGAGATGGAATTTCTAAAACCTATATTTAATCATAAACCTCTCTTTTGAAATTCTTTCATGGTTTCCATTAGTTTGAAAAAAAGGTTGACTTATGCTGTCCTCCGTCTGACTCTTATCCATGCTTTATCTGTTGGTATTTTTCCTAAAAAATCTTGCCTTCCAGTTCGACATATTCTTGCCTTTGTATACATTTCTACGAAGAATTACTTTCACCTGATCTTTTCTTCTTGGTCCATTCATATATATCACAAAGATATTTTAGACTTCATCTGCTCTGTGAAACCCTACAGAGACAGTTATTCTTTGACTAGGGCTTAGCATTTTATATTTTTCTTTTTGATCTACTCATAGGCATGAAACAACACTTGTTCTCTTTATATTCTCATTACAATGAATGTCAGTGAGTGGATCTGAGAGGGAAGGAAGGTATTACAATGTGTGGGGATTCAATAGAGCTATACTATCCTTTATTTATCTACTTCAGACAAAGTGAAGAGTGATATGTTTAATGGGGAACCTGGCTATTGCTTACTGTAGGGCTCAGACAGGTGGAATCTTGAGAAGTGATACTATTAGTTACAAGGAAAACTGGTGGAGAGAAAAGGTCAAGTTCCATCTGTCAATTAATTAGCAAGTATAAGAGAGATTCCTGGTACAAGTCTCATTGATAGTTAACTTACTATAACCAGGGTAACATATCTTCAGTATATAACATGCCATATTATAAATATGCATTCTATGATAATCCCTTAACAACAACAATAACAACAAGAGATTTTTGAACTGTGACCTGGAGGAATGAAATTGCTTTTAAAGTGTTAAGAGTCTCTACTGACAAAGAAAGATGTGATTTTCACTAGTAGTTTGGAATTTCGTAAGTGACACCTCCTATATACACTGAGAAGTTTCTGTCTGGTACTCCAGTGAGTTCTATGTTTGATTTTTTGAGTATAAAGCTGAGAGGGAATTTTGTTTTGCTTTTTGCAGCTGGAAACAATGTGGAGGTAGATGAGTCTTTGTTCCAGGAAATGGATGACTTGGAGCTGGAGGATGATGAAGATGATCCAGACTACAATCCTGCTGACCCAGGGAGTGACTCAGCAGACTAATGGACTGTCCCCATCTGCAGAGAATTTGACTGCCACAGCATCTGTGGCTATGCTGAGAGGGTTTTGATTTTCCTTTCTTTTTTTCTAAGAAAAAAAAAAATTTTCAGGAGAATATTCTTCTGATCACTTTCATCACTGACTTAATAAACTGACCTTAAAGTTTAAAATATAGAATGTTCATGTCTTCTCATTGATGAGCAGAAGATTACATATTTAATGGTATTTAGTATTGAAGAGAAGTCCTTCCTATAATACCAAGACTTGAGGGTAGGCTGTGGCATGTGAGGGTTTATACATGAAGAATCAGAATAACTCAGAATTTCTCTGCTTGTGATCGTTGTTTCTTTGGTTTCTAAGTGTTATCATTTGTATTAGAAGGCTGAGGCAAATACAGAATTAATCCTAGATACTTCTGACACAATAAATTTAAGTCTTAATAAACCAGAACCCATATTATAGGCAGGAAAAAAATGGATTTCATTATAATAGTAGTATTGGAGTCAGATTTTGTGGTATTTTTAAGAGATGTTTATTCTTAGGTCACTTCTCAGGTAAGACTTTGTAAGTCCCAGTCTGCATTTTTAAACAGTGAAATTGCATACCAGTTCTACAGGTGATTCTGATGCATACTCCTGATTGAACTACCGTCTTGCAATTGTGACATCTGTATGTTTTAGTGTTTCCCTGCTGCTTTCTAATTAGCCAGTCTGAAGTGGTCTGAATTATAAGAGTTATATACTGTGTGCAAGGGGAACACAAATCAATCTCCATATATGTGTAAGACTATCTTTGTATTAATTTGAAATGATTGACGTAGGGGTACCTTATGGGAGAGCCAGGCTTCATGTGAGTTTTCCAGTCTTTGAAGCCATGGAGGATTAATCCAAATCCAGTGGGAAATCACTTGTGCTGTTGTCAAAAAAGACCCATGCCACATACCTGCAAACAAAACTATATCAATCCCACATTGACTTTTGGACTTTTGTTATTAAAAGCCAAATTATCATTGGGTAATTTATTACTTTTTTAAGGAAACTTGTAGTCAGTCTTGATGCCAGAGCAATAGAACAGAATAGCAGGGAGAGATCCAAAAATTGTTACGTGAGGTTTTGTTTTTCCTAAAAGCTCCTGATGAAAGCTGTTTAAAAGATACATAAGAACGTGGAAGAAGCAGACTAACTGGGGCTAAAACAGCAGTTAGGAGCCATGTGATACTGTGTTCAGTGAAGACTTGACCTCGCAGTATCAAGAATGATTCCCGGGCCTTGGGATGTAGCTCAATGGTAAAGTGCTTACCTAGTACGTGTAAGGTTCTGAATTCAATCCCTAGTACTGCCAAAAAATAAAAAAGATTTCTCTCTCCCCTTCATGTTGTTTTTAAGCATCAGTTTTATACATTTCCTCTAGGTATTGAAATGGCTTTCCACTTTTGTCATTTCAGACTATAGGCAAAACCTGTGATAAAATAAATATAACCTGTTTAGTTCTAATATCATTTCTAAGTCTTTTCATGTAGGAATTCAGTTTGCTCTTGGCATTATTTTGGGAATTAAACCAAGATTCAGCTTCTCAAACCAGAGCACACAGACTCCCAAGATGAGCAATGGCATGACTAATGGTATATGAAGCAATAATTAGCATGTCTTGGATTATCTGTTTTTTTCTTGGATTTGGGCAAATCTTTGTTTAGGTTTTCTACTTGAGCCAAGTTAAATTTTACTAGGTTAAAAATAAAAACTCTGTATTCATTACAGTGTACTCTAGTAATGCCTGTCATGGAGCAAGCAGCTAGTATTGTTGAATGAATGAATTATAGAATAGAATGCAAAGTGATGTACTTCAAAAGATACAGCATGAGACTTCAAAGAATTTTTTTTTTTTGCCATCTACATCTTTGGACAGTAGTAGATTTCACATTACTTGATGTACTTTTGCCAATAGGGCTCTCCTAGGTAAAAGGCTGAACAGGTTGTGATCTAAGGCAGCACATTAAATGGTTACGTGGACATTGCCTGCTTGGGATAGAATCAAGTGGAGTGATCAGTCACATCTCAATGGAAAGAATGAGTTTAATGATGGTATTGTCACAAACTCAAGATACATGTGCCAAGAAGGAAAGAGATGCATCTAGACCAAGAAAATCATTGTGGGTTTACAGTATTTGTGTGCTTGCACTTTCGTTAGGTGTGTTGAAGTACAAATGAAAAGCAGGGGAACTGCCTCAATATATGGTGTTTCTCTTTTGAAGAATATACATGTCAGATAGTAAAAGTAGGAGACAGTATGTGATTTTGTGTCAAAATGAATCACACTCTTTAATAATTTTAGGGAGTGATCTTAGAAACCATTGAATGGTAGGTAAACTATTTCAGAAGAAAGTGTTAATTTGTGTAACTGTAAATGTGAATGACACCAATTAGCTGTTTTAGGAACTGTATGAGAGTGCCATTAAAAAATGCTGTCAAAATGGTAATTGTTAGGTTTTCAGGTTTCATTTTAAGTGGATTCATGTGACCTTTTGGTCAAGTTACTTGTGTCAGAAGGTGGCTGACATTCTAATTGATGGTCAAACTCATCAAAAGACTTACAGAAATGGCCTATGATGATTTAAATCTTACATCTAAACTCATTTTGCATTATCCTGTGTATGTGAGTTACCCTCAACCCAGTTTACATTTTTTGGTCCAACTTTTAAAAATTTCATTTTCACAAGCGCTTTGGAAAGCAAGAAAGATACACACAAATTTACTTTGTTGTTGCTGATTGGGAATGTTCACTTTGAAAGATCTGTTAACTAAGCTGACTTATTGAGCCATGAGGCAGTAAGGTCAGCAGCTGATTCATTTAATACTTGAGTGCTACTGAGTGCCAGCTGTCCTTTGTGGTAATGTGAGTGTCCTTTCCCTCCTCACTGTGAAAGGAAATAAAATAATGCAGGTTGGCCCCATGTTTTCATCTGACCAGCACTTTATCCACTTGTAGCCATACCAAATTATAGGTTAGGTTCTGTTATAACCACTTTCAAAGACACTCCCCAATACGCCACAAGTGAGCACACCAACACAAATGGTGTTGTTTGAAGTCCTGAACCACCAAGTTAAGTGGCACTTCATTGTTTCTCTTAATTCTGTGATGCAGCTAAATATTTTAGGCATACTAAGCCAAATGAGAAGAGAGCACTGGGTGGAAGAGGAGATAGGAAGAGTAAGAGAGACAGACGGATTCATACTCTTGGAAAAGTATAGTCTCTGAATGAGGCTAATGAGAAAAAGGGTTGTTTTCAAAGAACTAAGAGAATTGTTTCCCATAGTTAACCAGATCTTTTCATTTCCATTTACATTTAATTAATGTTTTTAAATAATTGTATTTTCCTGCCTGTTGGCTTTTTCAGTTAGGCATTTGCTCATCCTAAACATACTCAAAAGAGTTTCTTCTAGTTCCACCTCATCTCTACATTTGCAACAATTTTTCTTTGAAAGAACACTCTGCTAGTTTTTCTGACTTTCTTTACTTGCACAGAGGTGAAGAGTATTTACTTTTGGAAATTCTTTACTGTTGAAACTTTTTTATCTGAACAATGCACCATGGGATTCGTTGTCTGAAACAAAATATATTTAGTTCCCCCACCTTTTTTAAAGGTATTTAGTCCCCCAAAAGCAGGGGGGCAGGGGTGGAGCATAAACTATCTCATGATGCACGTATATGCCAGTACTAAAATAAATTTTTATAGAAACAACAAAATCAGTGATTAGAAAATGAGAAACAATAGCTTTGATGAAGTTTGCATTTTAAGTAAATCATATTTGCCACTATTCTCTTTCCTTGCTATTATTAACTAATTTTATTGGAGATAAAGATTTAAGTTTGAGATAGGAAGTCTGCACATTTGTTTATTATGTTGGAAGGTTCGTGTTTTTCTGTTTATCTTCATTGGAAATCAATTGATAATGAACTTGAGCCAGTGCTGAGGGGCTTTAGCGCAAGAGAAAACAAGAAGTAAGAGTGAGGATTTAATATTTAAAAATTAATATGCTCACCAGTTATGTTGGCACATTTGTTAGTATGAAAATGTATGGTACAGTTGTTTAGAATGGTGAGGATTGAAATAGTCATGCACAAGTAGTGTGAACTTGAAGAAAATTCACTGAACCTGTCTGATTCTTGTCTCATCTGTAAGGTGGGGATGATAATATTTAATGATTCATTTTTAGAAAGAGAAAATTGTTGCGTTACTGGTCAGTTACAGTAAAGCTTTTCACTGGGCTTTGCCTATAAATGTTTCCTGATGCATCTTATTCCACAAGCCCTACACAATTGAATTGCAATGCTGTATTCTTCTCCACCTTCCTTTGTCATGATATCATCAAAACATCTAAATCCAGAAAAAGTCAAAAGTTTATTTAGCAGTGTGCATCTCCTTTAGTTTGCACAAATGTTGCTCTGCATTCCCACCTGTGGCAGCCAACCTGCCTCATGTTAGAATAATTCTGAAGAGTAGAATAGGGAGCTCTTTATCTCCCTATTTAATCAACTGTGGCCTCTACTGCAACTGCATTTCAGTTCAGCTTCTCCCTTGCTAGGTCATGCTTGCTCCACTCCCACAAAGATATGGTTCCTTGGAGTTCTTCCCAGCCTATATACAAATCCGTCTCTTCCCTGGGAGAACTCAAACTAAGGCATCTTATACAATAATTTAAATTAAAAAATCATGGTGTCTCAATGGCAAATGGTAGTAGATCAGACCTGGCTGAGAGCAAATTTGGTCAGGAGGGTCTTGAGCTAGTGCCTAAGCCAATTCCCACTGACCCAAGGTTGTGCTAAGAAGAGTGGTTCTGGGTGGGCAGTGGAAATATGTGGGAGCAGTTTTTAGTGTTTGGATACACCGAAGAGGGTAGGAGCCAGTGATACTAGACATTTTCTGATATGCATAGTCCCACAAGACAAAAAGCTCTTCCAAATGCTACACAAATTTCTAATATTTCTCCAGACATTCATGACTGTGGAAAAACATGTATAAAATTGTGTTCAGAACTTCATTCCATTTTACATATAAACTCAAAGTTTGTTTTGTAAACTTTTAATATCCATTCAGTGTTTTAAGAATATAATTCCATACAAATTGAGGAAAGATTACATTGTTGTGTTCAGAAATTTATCAAGAGCTTATTAACATTTAACAAAATAGCTTTATTGATTCCAAGGCTTTATATGATACATGAATTGCCAAGACACTGTATATATTTTATACATTTGTAGTTCTTGAATTATAGTGATTCTTCTTATAGGTGTAATAATTTGTAATTTATTATATTATAGTTAGTACTTGCATATTTCACATATAAATATATGTAAATCTATTTTATTACACTCATTTTTTCAGCTTTTTAGTTACGGTATTGAGTTTTTTCCAAATTGCATGTATATATTTAGGTCATGCTATCTGTGGATTTTATCTCAGGAGAGTAAAGGGATTAGAGCTTTTTTAAAAGTGTAAATGAAATGAAAATAAAATACTTTAGACTCACTAAAATGATTACAATTAAAAGACAAACAATCTCAATATGGTGGGAGTGTGAAGCAATTGAAACTCACAAATGATGCTGGAAGAGTAAAAAGGTATAATCATTTTGAAAAACGGGAGTTTCTGATAAGTAAACAATTCATTTTCTAAGGACTTGCTGATTTTATTTTTCGGTATTTATGCGAGACACTTAACATCTATCCAAAAACAAAATCTTGTTCAAGACTATTCGTAGTAATTTTATTCATGAAAATCCTGAACTAGAAACAACCTAAGCCATCAATGGGTAAATGAACAATTTATGTGATTTTTATACAAAATTCTACTCAGCAATTAGAAAAGAACACATCCTGGTATATATTAGAAAACAGATGAATCTGAATTTTTTTTTTTTTTAGCAAAAGATGATTGATATCCTTTATATGAATTTTCAGGAAGCAAAACCCATGTTTAAAAAAAACTGAAATAATGCTTGTCTCAGATATGGAAACTGACTGGAAAAGATTTGAGTTGATGGAAATGTATATATTTTATAAAATCCATAATCCATGTGTTAATATATGTATTTTGTAGTATGTCTATTATACTTCCATTAAAACAGAGTATTGTGGGGAAAATAAAATGGGGAAATACAAGAGATAAGGACATAACAGGGTGGGAATCATTGTTCTAGGACATAAAGAATTTCCACCAAGCTCCTGTTAAAGGATGAAGAAGGGCCTGGGGTAGGGTAAGGAAGTGACTCAGTGAAGACTTTTGAGACCTCAGACAAGGCAAGGTCCACTGTTCCCAATTGTATTTGCCAATTTCACATAAGAGATACCATTGCTGGATGCCTAGGTGGAAGAAGACACATTTAGTGAAGGTCAGCAAAGATCAAGGAGACAGAACACAAAATGTGGACACTAAGCTTCCATGTCCTGTGCCATTTATGGAAAGAGAAATAGAAAGGGAAGATTCATTGACAGGAGAACCACCCTGTCAGGATGTTTAAATTGCCTGGATATTTACTTGAAGTCACTCTTTAACACTGATGGTGATTTCAGTCTGTAGGTTGCATTTATTTTTTTTTAAACGATGATAATGGAGATTTAAGGATAAAATGGGTAGAAAATAACATCCCCTACCCCTACCCCATTGCCGAGTCATAGAGCTACAATCCTTACCAAGTTGTAGGAGATTGAGAGAATAATTAAAGTCCTGGACTTAAATTTGTATCAGTGCTGGAAGGTGCCTCCTCCGGAGCAAATCACTCAGCTAGTGAGTGAGCAGAGCACGCACTGTTGAAGAGTCCCATGAACATGGAAATCTTGTAGGTCCTGCAGTGAGTTACACTTCAACAATGTTTATTATTTATCAAAGACAGGAACTGTGTTGAAGTAAATGCAATTAATTTATTTTATTTTTGATATTGTTTATGATGAAAAAAAACATATCTTCAGTTTCTCTGACATGGTTGTGAATGAGAGATAATGAGACTAATGTGACTTTCACTTTCAATTATCATATGAGGCCAATACATTATCATTAAGTAAGAAATATTTTTGTACTTTTTTCTAAGCATAAAATGTACTCATAGTAACTGTACTGTGAATATATAATTAATGGTAAATTTAAATGCCTCTTTTGATCATATAAAAGACACTATTGCTCTCTTCAGCCAAATAGACTAAATTCTCTTGAGAGGGCAATGTTCATGAGTGCCACTTAAGGGCAATGTTCATGAGTGCCACTTACTGGTTGACATATTTATGGTGCTCTAGCTGCCAGTATTATTATCTGTTGCTGGCTCCTGGGAGCAAAGGGACACAAAAATAAAAAACAAAAAAGGAAAACTTTGCCCTCCCCATACTAGATTCTTCTTTGAGTTTCGTTTCCCCTCCACAATCTTCCTGCCTTTGCTTACTTTTCTGTATCTTCAGCTACTTGTATTTTTGTTATTTGCCTAGAATTTATAGATGTTTGGCAGATGGTCTCAAAGGGGGTTAAGTTGTCATAATGGTATGGGAAATTGAATGATATGGTTTTGGTTGTAGGACTGTATGAATCTTTGAATAACCACACTGAGCTTTAACCTCCTGTAAGCTGGATTTATTTGAGACAGAATCCTGGTTTCTTAGGTTGGTTTCTCTTCTATATGGGTACATTTCTTTTCACCCACAACTGGCACCTATAATTGTCCCTTGGAACCTGTGTTTTCTTGAATTCCCTACTTTCCCAGAATTCCTGATTTTTAAAGGTTACAGTTGTATTGAATTTAAACTTCATCTTCTTCCCCATTTATCCAAGATTCTAGAGGTGAGGGATTCCTTATTTTATCCATCAACTCCATTGACAGGAGAGAAATAGATAGACCCTTGACCTCACCTTCTTTTAAATATTTTTTTTTACTTATCAGTGAACCTTTAATCTTTTTAAATTAATTTATATGTGGTGCTAAAAATTGAACCCAGAGCCTCACACATGCTAGGTATGTGCTGTTCCACTGAGCTACATACAACCCCAGCCCAGACCCTTGACCTTATTAAAGAGTGACCTGAGAGGTTGAGACTTTCCCAGATAAGTGTAAACCAGTGTGCTTATTTTTTATGATAAAATAAGGTATATATAAATGAAAATTCATATCCCTTTTCTAGATCTTTTTAAGGGCCCTGTGTTTTTCAGGTTCTATAGGGATGTTTGGCTTAAGAAACATTATCTACCCAATTTCCTAAACAGGTACAGGGAAGATTTTCTTTAATCCTTGGTATGACAGCCATCAAATTAAGTCTGTAGGGGACATACTTGATCCTTCCATTCTCAAGATTCTCAGGGATAGGAGACTTCTGCCCATTTCTGAGAGGGAACATTAAAATAAACATCTAAAATCTAATCAGTCCTTATTGTCAGTGGTTTTCTAAGGGCCCAATGCTTTATTCTCTTTCTTTCTTCCTCTGGGAATTTTGTATCTGGGCACAACATTGAATATTCCCTAGTTTTTAAACTTTTGCTAATTATGAAATAATGTTTTGTCCATTTAGTTACTACAAGATTTTTTCTGCTCTTTGAAATTTTTTTCTTATTTATAAATCTCATAAATGTATGGTAAAAATCAGAAAAATGTATAAATCCTATGTACACGGTCACACAAATATTCCCAAAATGGACAGTACTGAGATCAAGAGAAAAAAATAATCCTAATATCCCAGAAGTGCTCTCATTTACCTGTTAAGTTACTACATTATATAAGGTGAACACCCACCTTCTAAAACCATCATTAGGTGCACCTGTTTTTGAATCATATAAGAAAACATGCAATGTCTGGCTTTTTTCCACTGAATATTATATTCTAGACTTGTGTATTTTTCAGAGAGTTGTAATTCATGCTTCTTTATAGATAATTTGTTTCATAATGTGAAATGCCACGATTTATTTATTTGAATGTACATGGATATTGGTTTGTGCTATGGTTTGGGTAAGTGTCCTCCAAAAGACCCCTATGTTGAAAGCTCCATTCCTACCCCCTAGTGCTCTTGGGAAGCAGAGCAACCTCTTGGGTCTAGATGGAGGAAGTTAAGTCATCAGGGCCATTCCTTTGGGGAATATTAGGACCCTGGCCTTTTCTTTTTTCTCTCTTTTTCCTTCCCAGATGCCTTGAAGGGAGCAGCTTTACTCCACTACACACTGCCCATCATGAAATAATGTTTCACTACAGCCCATAATCCACTGAGTCAAGTGACTGTGTCTGAAACCTCTGAAACAATGATCCAAAATGGACTTTTCCTTTCTGATGAATTTATTATCTCAGGTATTTTGTTATAATAATAGAAGTACAAGTAACACAGGTTGTTTCCATTTGATGACTTTGTATGGTGCTACCCTTAAAGCCTTATAAATATTAAATATTCAACTGTTAAATTTCTGTGATGTAATTTTATTCAGTGATACATTATGGATAGAACTTTTGTTGTGGTCGCAGTGGTGTTTCAGTACTAGGGAATAACCACAGGGGAGTTCTACTACTGAACTCTATTCCCAAGCTCCCTTTCCTTTTCTAAAACTTTTGAGACAGGATCTCTGTATGGAGCTGAGGCTGGCTAGAACTTGCTATCCTCTTGCCTCAGCTTCCTGAGTCCTGAGGTTACAGGTGCATGCCATCCTGACCAGCCAGAAAAAAACTAGTGCAAACTATGATCTGTACAATTATTAAAAAGAAGTACCTGTTTATGTAGGATTTCTCCATTTATTCTATATCACCTTTGAATATCCACATTGATTTTGAAACCAAAGAATTAAAATTTAAGTACAAGAATAAAATGATTTTTAATATTTAATTGATCCTAAGTTTAATGGTGGGTAAAGGAAAATACACAATACAGAATCGTCTCTCAAGATATTTGCAAGTCATGTTTTATGCATTCTGTTTTGCCATTTTCATGCAGGGTACCAAAGCTGCAAAAGCAATTTAATTTCTGATGTGCAATTTTAATTATTAAAGTAAAACTATTTTTTTTTAATTTTAAAGAATTCATGGCAACTAATCTAAGCATAGTTTATTTATTTTGTTAATTAAGTTTTATAATTAGTAATTAAATAGGCATAAATTATTATGTAGGTTAAGGTATAGACTCTGATTAGAGTTTATATGATTCTTTTATGGTTTGATTAGAATTCTACTCCTCATTTATATCCCAGATGAACTTCAGGGGAACGTCTTTCATTTCCCTTTGGAATATCTGGTCAAATCTTTCATTCTGCTCCATAGTAAAATGATGTTTCCAATCTCCAGTGGTACCTAATGGGATAAGAACATGAATGGCACTTTGGTGAATAAAGAACACTTCATTTTAAAGACTGCCTCAACATTTGAACCCATGTGTCCCATTGTCCCAGATGTGGAACACCTGTCAAATTTAAGTGGAGCAACCAATATACCTCTTGTGGTAACTTTGTAATAATATGTGAATATTAGTATATTCACAGAATATAAAATTGGAAATTAATGGATTAATCTGTTTTCAACTAAGCTAAATATTTGTTCATGCCCACAGGATTGGAGACCTCATCTTTTCTTACTCAGGAATGATTGAATAAAGAATCTAGGAACAAAATAATGCTGTAAATAGATTTAAAGTTCACTTCACCATATGTTAGCCTTTCCCCCTATGTGAACCTTAAGAGGAAAAAAACTATACAGGATAAGACTATATTAGAATTTAACAAGTATGTTTTAGTATATCTACTCTTGTATATATACTAAGTGAACCTCACACTAAGTGAACCACATTTATCAACTGTAATATAATTCTTATTAAAACCCTCCCAGATAAGTCTTTCTTCCTTTTTAAATTTGAAAAAAATGAGACTCAAATATTTTCAACTAACTAAATCAAATTCATATAGAGCACCAGAGCTTCCCTTTCTGCATCTATATTTTATACAAGATTAAATCATCATTATGCCATTCTTTTTTGGGGGGAGGGAGGGGGTGACTGGAGATTGAAACTCATGGGCACTCGACCACTGAGCCACTCCCCAGCCCTATTTTGTACTTTATTTAGAGCCAGGGTCTCATTGAGTTGCTTTGCACCTTGTTTTTGCTGACGCTGGCTTTGAACTTGCATTCTTCCTGCCTCAGCGTCCTGAGCTGCAGGGATTATATTATGCCATTCTTCTTAAGTGAAAAATAACTTGGCATTTTCAGCTATCAGGTTCACTTGTGTAGACATTATTATTGGCCTTTGGAAAAGATAACAATCTTTTAGGGATATGAGAATTGCTTTTTATCTGCTGTAGCTGAGGAATGAAAAGGGAGAATTGATAATAAATGTCACCAAAAAAATAAGAATTTTAAAATATACCAATTTCTAGGGCAATGTCCATAAGATGTTTATACAATTGTTCATAAATTAATATTGATCATCCTATTGGTAAATTATGAGCCAATTATGATATAAAATGTGAATAAAGTAGAAGTGAA
Organism: Marmota flaviventris; assembly: GCF_047511675.1. Taxonomy (NCBI): domain Eukaryota; kingdom Metazoa; phylum Chordata; class Mammalia; order Rodentia; family Sciuridae; genus Marmota; species Marmota flaviventris. Next base: position 47,592,343 of record NC_092503.1, on the reverse strand, counting down.
GTGTTTAGAATGTTTATACACTAAATGATTAAATTAAAAATTAACAATTTGAAGCCAGGTGTGGTGGTGTATGCTTGTAATCCCAGCAGCTCAGGAGGCTGAGGCAGGAGGTTGTTGAGTTCAAAGCCAGCCTCAGCAATGTGAGGCTCTAAGCATCTCAGTGAGATCCTGTCTCTAAACAAAATACAAAATAGCAGCTGGGAATGTGGCTTAGTGTTTGAATGCACCTGAGTTCAATCCTTGGTAATAATAATAATAATAATTTGAATTTGAAGGGTATCAGTTACAAGGGAAATAATATTCTTGACAACTACTTCAGGCATGTAATAAGATCACAGTGAAAATGAATTCAATGACTTTTTGAAGTAACTGAATTCATAGCATATAGCACTAATAAGATATCACTCTTTGTGATGATGCAATCTGACACATGGGAACACAGTAATCCCAGCAGAGCAAAATACACATTAAGTTTACTCCTTAGATTATTCTAGAAGAAAAAAGAGAAAATAAGGATTATTGTTCTTCTCATTTAATATACCTGACCAGGCTCATGTGACTTAGAAATAAGGCAATATTAATTAAGCAGTTTGTATACTAAAACACTTAGGTTTCTTGAAAACCTCTTCAGACCTACTCTCAACTAGATGCTTAATTTCTCTAGGTTCCAAATGTCACTGTTACTTGGAGAGACATAATGGAAGCACTTATTATTTCTCCTAGGTATCAAGGACTTGAATGACAGCTTACATCTTGCTACTAAGAACTACTCAATAGTACCTTTGCGCAGAAAATTTCCTTCATTGTTTCTCACTCCCATTTCCTGTTTTACAATATCATTATAATTTGCTTGTGGATTAGTCTTCATGTTCTGAAATGAAGCCTGTTTCACAACAGTATCCACGACTTCTTCACTAAGTTCTTTCTCAAGAAATCTACAGATTTTCAACACTGCACTTCTGAGGTCCTGAAAGAGTCATGAGTATGCATGAGTTACAGCCAAACACACAACATTTTCATATTCTAGTGAAATTGATTGCTGGAATGCAAAGAAATGTCATCATATGAACCATGCAGTTTGTTATGAGAAGAGAATGGGGAAACAAACTGACATGATTATCTCAATTGATGCACAAAAAACATTTAACAAAACCCAACATCTTTGAGCATGGGAAGAAGATTACCTCTACATAGGGAAGAAGGGTGGGAGGAAAAGGGAGTGAAAAAGGGAATTGCATGGATGGGGGAAGGAGACCCTCATTGTTATACAAAATACATGTATGAAGATGTGAGAAAGAAAAAAAAAAGAATAGCGTTACCCTAGACTAGGTAGAGAGAAGTGATGGGAGGGGAGTGGAGGGGCTGGAGAGATAGGAAGGATAGTAGAATGAAACAGACATTATTATTACTGTGTGTATATTATGCAACCTGTATACTCAGAAAAATGAGAAATTATATCCCATCTGCTTCAAATGTATAATATGTCAAAGTCATTGTACTGTCATGTGTAACTAATTAAAACAAAAAACAAATGAAAAAAATAAATGTTAAAAAAATACTCACTGATATTTACTCAGAGAATAAAATTTTAGCTTAAAAAAATCCGGACTGGGGATGTGGCTCAAGTGGTAGCACGCTCGCCTGGCGTGCATGCGGCCCGGGTTCGATCCCAAGTACCACATACAAACAAAGATGTTGTGTCCGCCAAAAACTAAAAAATAAATATTAAAATTCTCTCTCTCTCCTCTCTCTCTCTCTCTCTTTAAAAAAAAAAGAATTAAAAAAAAAAAACCCAGATGTAAGGCCGTTCGCTTGTCTAGGCGCGGACAGAAGGCGGCGCAGAACAGAGGTTTTGCTTGTGGGACACCAGACCTAGCTCTGGACACAGCACAAGGTTACCCCAGCACCCCACACCTCACCAAACATCCTATGCGGGTAATAGATGGAATCCATCTTGGAAAACCTTACTCACCATCTTTCGGGGTGTGTGGCTACCAGCACGGTTCTGCGGCTGATCAGGTACCCGGTTTCCAACTCCCCCAACCCCAGAGGTGATAACTCAAAAATTTTCCCAGAAGCTTTTGGGGGGCGTAGCTATCAATGCAGAACAGCAACTGTACAGGCACCTGGTTTCCAACTCAGAGACTAAGAGTAGGGAGGCTCCAGGTAGAAGTTCAAGCCCTCTCACGCTGGCTACCTTCACCACCCTAAACGCAGAGACTCAAGCTAGGAATAGACAATGCCACCTACTGAAAGAAAAGGAAACAGAGTTCTGAGACTTTTTTTTCTTCTTTCTTTTTTTCTCGCTCTTCTCATCCAATCTCCTCTAACCTTCCCCCTCTGGTCCTCACAACCTCAATATATGTGAATCCAAGATCTTTGCATGAAATTAGACTTTAAGAACTGAATCACCAGAATAATATAATATAGAGGAATTGCATAGGCCCCACCTCACCCCCCCTTTATTTTTTTTCTTATTTTCTTTCTCCCTCTCTTTCTTTCTTTCCTTGTTATTTTTTTCTCTTTTCTTCTTTCTTCTTCACCCTATCCCACTTTCAATCTTCTTTTACTTTTTATATGTAGGGTAATTTTCTAAATACAGATAAGGAGTTGAAGTTATAAAATTTTCCATAAATTATCACTGTCTATTCATTAGAGTTCTCTTCTAAAGTTGCTAAGTTAGAGTAATCCTATACCCTTACACCTTTCCCCCTTAACATGATGTCCTGCGCCTGACCCTCAGTTCTCAATATGCCACCAGATATGGTATGCCTTTTATGAAACTAATGACTGTATTCTAAACAATAATTGAAGCCAACATCTGTAGACATAGAGTCTAACTATAAATGTAGTAATAATGAAAACTTGCTCATAGATGATGTATTATTGATATTTGGAACTGTTAACATTGTTTTTCTCCACAAAAGAGAGATTTTTGGAACTATATAAGAGCAACATAAATATATAAGGGGAAAAATATTAACACAACAGTTACACAGAGCTGGAAGGAAACATGAGTAATATGAAAAGACAAGGAAAGAAAGGACCACAAACAATGCAAGACAAGTAAACATTAGACGAGGTAACATCTGCAGCAGAAGGAATGTCAGATAAAGATTTCAGGATACACATGGTCAGATGATCTGGAGTCTTAAGAAAGATATTAGACAGCAAATGCAGAGAATGAAAGTTCACTTTGACAATGAATTACATAAGCAAATCCAAGAAGCAAAAGATCAACTGTACAGGGAGATAGAGGTTATACAAAAAAAACCCAAACAAACAAACAAAAAAAACCAGAAATCCTGGAAATGAAGGAAATTATAAACCAAATTAAAAACTCAAATGAGAGGATCATCAGTAGAGTAGACCAATTAGAAGTCAGAACATCAGTCAACGAAGACAAAATATATCATCTTGAAAAGAGCCTAAACAACTCAGAAAAACTGATAAGAAACCATGAGCAGAACATCCAAGATACCATAAAAAGACCAAACTTTACAGTTAATTGGGATAGAGGAAGGTATAGAGGTCCAAATCAAAAGAATGAGCAATCTGTTCAATGAAATAATTTAGAAAACTTTCCAGACCTGAAGAATGAAACGGAAATCCAAATCCTAGAAGCCTACAGGACACCAAATGTAGGAAACCACAAGAGACCCATGCCAGGACACATTATAATGAAAATGTCCAACATACAGAACAAGGAGAGAATTTTAAAAGCTACAAGAGAAAGGAGGAAGATTACATTTAGGGGTAAACCAATTAGGTTAACGGCTGATTTTTCATCACAGATGCTGAAATCTAGAAGATCCTGAAACAACGTATTTCGAATGCTGAAAGATAATGGGTTCCAACCAAGAATCTTGTATCCAGCAAAACAAAGCTTCAGGTTTGACAATGAAATATAAACCTTCCACGATAAACAAAAGTTAAAAGAATTTGCAGCTAGAAAACTGGCCCTGCAAAGCATCTTGGGCAAAACATTACACGAAGAGGAAACAAAAAATAACAATGAAAATCAACAGTGGGAAGTAGTACAGTAAGGAGAAAAACTATTCAAAGAGGAAAAACAAATCAAGTGAAATAACAAAAATAAACAAACATGGCTGGAAGTACAAACCATATCTCAATAGTAACCCTAAATATTAATGGATTAAACTCACCAATCAAAAGACATAGGCTAGTAGACCGGATTAAAAAAAAAGATCCAACAATATGCTGCCTACAGGAGTCTCATCTGATAGGAAAAGACATATACAGATTGAGGGTGAAAGGTTGGGAAAAATCATACCACTCACATGGACCTCGGAGGCAAACAGGGGTGTCCATACTCATATCAAATAAAATAGATTTCACGCCAAAGTTAATCAAAAGGGATAAAGAAGGACACTACATATTGCTAAAGGGAACCATTCACCAACAAGACATAACAATCATTAATATATATGCCCCAAACAATGGTGTAGCTATGTTCAACAAGCAAACTCTTCTCAAGTTCAAGGGACAAATAGACCACAACACAATAATCATGGGTGACTTTAACACACCTCTCTCACCACTGGAAAGATCTTCCAAACAAAAGTTGAATAAAGAAACTATAGACCTCAATAACACAATTGATAACTTAGACTTAATTGACATATATAGAATATATCAACCAAAATCAAACAGATACAATTTTTTTCTTAGCAGCTCATGGATCCTTCTCAAAAATCAGCCATATATTATGCCATAGGGCAACTCTTAGCAAATATAAAGGAGGAGAGATATTACCTAGCATTTTAACCGATCATAATGGAATGAAATTGGAAATCAACGATAAAATAAGGAAGAAAAATTCTTACATCACTTGGAGAATGAACAATATGCTACTGAATGAACATTGGGTTCCAGAAGACATCAAGGTGGAAATTAAGAAATTCTTAGATTTAAATGAAAACACAGACACAACATATCGAAACCTATGGGTCATTATGAAAGCAGCACTAAGAGGAAAATTCATTGCATGGAGTTCACTCCTCAAAAAAAGAAAGAGCCAACAAATAAATGATCTCACAATACATCTCAAAGCCCTAGAAAAAGAAGAGCAAATCAGCAGCAAATGCAGTAGAAGGCAAGAAATAACCAAAATCAGAGCTGAAATTAATGAAATTGAAATAAAAGAAACAATTGAAAAAATTGACAAAACTAAAAGTTGGTTCTTTGAAAAAATAAATAAGATTGACAGACTCTTAGCCATGCTAATGAAGAGAAGAAGAGAGAGAACCCGAATTACTAGCACATGGGATGAAAAAGGCAATATTACAACAGACACTACAGAAACACAGAAGATAATTAGAAATTATTTTGAAACTTTATACTCCAATAAAATAGAAGATAAAGAAGGCATCGATAAATTCCTTAAGTCATATGATCTGCCCAGACTGAGTCAGGAAGATATACATAACTTAAACAGACTAATATCATGTGAAGAAATAGAAGAAGCAATCAAAAGAATACCAACCAAGAAAAGCCCAGGACCGGACGGATATACTGCAGAGTTTTACAAGACCTTTAAAGAAGAACTAATACCAATACTCTTCAAACTATTTCAGGAAATAGAAAAAGAGGGAGTACTTCCAAATTCATTCTACGAGGCCAATATCACCCTGATTCCAAAACCATACAAAGACACTTCAAAGAAAGAAAATTTCAGACCAATATATCTAATGAATATAGATGCAAAAGTCCTCAATAAAATTCTGGCAAATCGGATACAAAAACATATCAAAAAAATTGTACACTATGATCAAGTGGGTTTCATCCCCAGGATGCAAGGCTGCTGGTTCAACATACGGAAATCAATAAATGTAATTCACCACATCAATAGACTTAAAGATAAGAACCATATTCTACCATGCGGCCTGCGCAATGGTTTCATTAATGAGGTTCTAGGCATAAAGTTAGTTAGAAGAGATCGAAATAAAACACACAGACTCAGTTACCTTATTTCTATTGCCAGGTCCGAGACGGCTCCCCTCTCTGGCTCCGACCTCTAACCGCCCAGCAGGGCAGCAAGGATTACTCAGGGCTAGCAGGAGAGAGAGAGAGTGAACACGCCAGGGAGTAGCCTTTTATTGGGGAACAAGAAATTCAGGGGATAATTCCATCCAATGAAGGTTGAGGGGGGACTGCACTCCAAGGTCAGGGTCAGTGATTGGGCCCCCGGGGTCAGTGGTCAGTCACACCCCCACATGGACGGGCTCTCTCATCAGGAAAGGGCCGGGAAAATTCCGACACAGCCAGAAGCCTCAGACCCTTAACGGGAGTCGCCCAGTCACGTGTCAGGATGGCTTCCCACACCATATGGTTATCTCGATAGACACAGAAAAAGCATTCAACAAAATACAGCATCCCTTTATGTTTAAAACACTAGAAAATCTAGGGATAACAGGAACTTACCTCAACATTGTAAAAGCTATCTACACTAAGCCTCAGGCCAGCATCATTCTAAACGGAGAAAAATTGAAGGCATTCCCTCTAAAATCTGGAACAAGACAGGGATGCCCTCTCTCACCACTTCTATTCAACATAGTTCTTGAAACACTAGCCAGAGCAATTAGACAGACGAAAGAAATTAAAGGCATAAATATAGGAAAAGAAGAACTTAACCTATTACTATTTGCTGATGATATGATACTATACCTAGCAGATTCAAAAATTTCTACCAAGAAACTTCTAAAACTAGTAAATGAATTCAGCAAAGTGGCAGGATATAAAATCAACACCCATAAATCAAAGTCATTCCTGTATATCAGTGACAAATCCTCTGAAATGGAAATGAGGAAAACTACCCCATTCACAATATCCTCAAAAAAAAAAAAAAAAAACAAACTTGGTTATCAACTTAACAAAAGAGGTGAAAGACCTATACAATGAAAACAATAGAACCCTAAAGAGAGAAATAGAAGAAGACCTCAGAAGATAGAAAGATATACCTTGCTCATGGATAGGCAGAATTAATATTATTAAAATGGCCATATTACCAAAAGCACTCTACAGATTCAATGCTATTATGATCAAAATCCCAACAGCATTCCTCACAGAAATAGACAAAGCAATTATGAAATTCATCTGGAAAAATAAGAGACCCAGAATAGCTAAAGCAATTCTAAGCAGGAAGAGTGAAATAGGTGGTATTGCTATACCACATCTTAAACTACACTACAGAGCAATAATAACAAAAACAGCATGGTACTAGCACCAAAACAGGCTGGTAGACCAATGGTACAGAATAGAGGACATAGAGACCAACCCACAAAATTACAACTACCTTATATTACACAAAGGTGCTAAAAGCATGCAATGGAGAAAGGATAGCATCTTCAACAAATGGTGCTTTGAGAACTGGAAATCCATATACAACAAAATGAAATTGAATCCCTATCTCTCACCATGCACAAAAGTTAACTCAAAATGGATCAAGGATCTAGGAATAAAACCAGAAACTCTGCATCTAATAGAAGAAAAAGTAGGCCCTAATCTTCATCACATGGGGTTAGGCCCCAGGTTCCTTGATAAGACACCTATAAGCACAAGAATTAAAATCAAGAATCAACAAATGGGACGAATTCAAACTAAAAAGTTTTTTTCTCAGAAAGAGAAATAATATGTGAAGTGAATAGGGAGCCTACATCCTGGGAACAAATTTTTACCCCTCACACATCAGATAGAACTCTAATCTCTAGGATATACAAAGAACTCAAATAGTTAAACAACAACAAAAAAACCCAAATAACCCAATCAACAAATGGGCCAAGGACCTGAACAGACACTTCTCAGAAGAGGATATACAATCAATCAACAAATACATGAAAAAATGCTCACCATCTCTAGCAATCAGAGAAATGCAAATTAAAACTACTCTAAGATACATCTCACTCCAGTAAGAATGGCAGCCATTATGAAGTCAAACAACAACAAGTGCTGGTGAGGATGTGGGGAAAAATGTACACTTATAATTGCTGGTGGGACTGCAAATTGGTGCAGCCAATTTGGAAAGCAGTGTGGAGATTCCTTGGAAAACTGGGAATGGAACCATGATTTGACCCAGCTATTCCTCTTCTCAAACTATACTCAAAAGACCTAAAAACGACATACTACAGGGACACAGCCACATCAATGTTTATAGCAGCACAGTTCACAATAGCTAGACGGTGGAGCCAAACTATGTGCCCTTCAATGGATTAATGGATAAAAAAAATGTGGCATTTATACACAATGGAATATTACTGAACACTAAAAATAACAAGATCATGGCATTTGCAGGGAAATGGATGTCATGAGAGCAGATTATGCTAAGTGAAGTTAGCCAATCCCCCCAAAACAAATGCCTAATGTCTTTCTGATATAAGAGAGGTTACTCAAAATGGGTTAGGGAGGAAGAGCATGAGAAGAAAATTACCTCTAGATAGGAAAGAGAGGTGGGAGGGAAAGGGAAAGAGAAGGGGAATTGCATGGAAGAGGGAAGGAGATCCCCTTCATTATACAGAATACAGGTATGAAGATGTGAGGGGGAAAAAAAGAAGTGGGTCACATCAGATTGGGTAGAAAGAAGAAATGGGAGGGGAGGGGAGGGGAAGAGGGCAATGGAAGGACGGCGGAATAAAATAGACATTATTATTGCTGTGGGTATATATGTGACTGCATGACCAATGTAATTCTACAACCTGTACACTCAGAAAAATGAGAAATTATATCCCATCTGATTCAAATGTATGCTATGTCAAGATCATTGTGTAACTAATTAAAACAAATTTAAAAAACCCAACATCTTTTTATGATGAAATGCTCAATAAATCTGCAATGGAAGGAAACCACCTCAACATGAAAAAGTCTTATATGGAATACCTGCAGCTAACAACAAACTCAACTGAGAGAGGAAGATTTTCATCTGAGATGTGGAGTAAGTCCAATTCAGTTTTTCCACTTCTGTTTATTATGATACTAGAAATACTAGCTGGAGGCACTAAGCAATAAAAAAATGTATTGAAATCAAAAGTAAAGATAATGAAACGATCCCTGTTAGCCCATAAGATTATCTTATATGTAGAAAACCCCCCAAAAAGCACTCACACACACACACCAGAAAGAACATGAGAACAAAGAAATTTAATCAAGTTGTAGAATAAAAAATCAAACCAACTTGTAAAAATCAGTTGAATTTCTATACACTAACAATGAGTAAACCTAAAAGGAAATTAAGGAACAATTACACTAATAATCACAAGAAGAAAGACTACAACTCCAAGGAATGAACAAGGAGGTAAGAGTGTTGCCTATTGAAACCTACAAATCTTTACTGAAAAGTAAAAGCAAACAAATAAATAAAGCAATATCCTATTCTGATGACTGGAATTAAAGAAAGAATATGATGTAAAACAATTCACAGATAGATGTAATGCACTCTATCACAATCCCAATGATATTTTTTGCAAAAACAAAACAATCCATCACAATATTCTTATGAGACTCCAAGGCATCCTGAATAGTTAGTCTTGAAAAAGAATACTAGATTCTCCAATTTCACACTTTCATATTTCAAACTTACTACAAAATAATAGTCATCTAAACAGTCTGAAAATGCCATAAATTTGGAAGTATGAATCAATAGAGTTGAATAGATTTCACAGAAACCAGCTCTCACACATATGGTCAAATGAATTTTGACATGAATGCCAAGAACATTTCATATTAAAACGATAGTTTCCTCAACAAAAGGTAATAGGAAAATTGAATGGCTGCATGCAAAAGCTTGAAGTTGATCCTGATCCTATGCCACATATTAAAACTAACTTAAAATTGGGACCACCCACACCAGACCATGTGGGACCGAAGCTCACAGTAGACATAGGTCTACCCCTCCACTGGCACAGCAGACACCAGCCAAAGCCTAGCCTCTGATGCAGGATTGCCTTTTTCAATCAGTGGTCTACTGGGGGAGGTCAAGCCTAGCATCCCAGATCCACCCACACCAGCCTGTGCGGGACCCAGACTCACAGTAGGCATAAGTCCACCCCTCCACCTATAGGCATCTGCTCCAGCCCATCCTCCAGCCTAGGATTGCCTCTTCTGTCCATCAGATTATTGCAGGAGCTGAGACCCAGCCCAGACTGCCTACACAAGCCCGCAAGGGATCAAGGCTCACAGTAGGCCCAGGTCCATACTCCACCCATGGGGCAGACACCCGCCAGAGCCTAGCCTCTGGAAGAGGACTGCCTCTTCTGACCAGCAGACTACCTCAGGAGGTCAAGCCCAATGGCCCAGATCCACCCACACTGGCGTAGAACCACCCACACCTGCCTGTGTGGGGCCCATGCTCATAGTAGGCCTAGGTCCACCCCTCCACCAGCAGGCACCCACCGGAGTCCAGCCTCTGGCACAGGACCCCCTCTTCCAACCAGGAGACGACTGCAGGAGTCCAAGCCTAGCCCAGATCTGTCCACACAGACTTGCGCAGGATCCATGTCCATGGTAGGTCCAAGTTCACCCCCTCCCCCACATGGGAACCTACGCCTAACCCACTTCCATCTTGGGACACTGCAGTCATTATCATACCTTCTCCACGCAGTAGCCCCTAACATTTTTACAACAGACAAGCAGCTGCATCTTAGAGCAGGCATCCCAAGGGAGTGTGAGGCCCACTCTTTCAGTCCCATCTCTGTAAGACATTGCTTCCATTTTGGGACACCTTAACTATTATCTGGAGTTACCTCTGCTATTGCCACCACCAACTTTAGTTGCAGTAGCATACATTGAGGGACACCAGCAGGGTCTGGAAGCCCAACTTCAAGGTGAGGTACAGACAATCTACACAGGTACTACAAGAATATAGGGAAAAAGCTGTAATATCTCAAATCCACACAACCAGAGATATGAAAAAGTGCTCTGTATATGTAATAATAGAAGAAAAAGTAGGCCCTAATCGCCATCATGTGGTATTAGGCCCCAACTTCCTTAATAAGATTGATTTGGCACAAGAATTAAAATCAAGAATCAATAAATGAGATGGACTCAAATTAAAAGTTTCTTCTCCCAGCAAAAGAATCAATCTGTGAGGTGAATACAGAGCCTACATGTTGGGAGCAAATCTTTAGACTTCACACATCTTTATATATCCTAAAGATTAGAGGACTAATCTTTAGGATATATAAACAACTCAAAAAAGTTAAACAGCAAAAAAAAACAAATAACCCAATCAATAAATGAGCAAAGGAATTGAACAGACACTTCTCAGTAGATGATATACAATCAATCAACAAATATATGAAAAAAATGTTCATCATCACTAGCAACTAGAGAAATGCAAATCAATACCACTCTAAGATTTCATCTTGCTCCAGTCAGAATGGTAGCTATTATGAAGACAAAAAGCAATAAGTGTTGGTGAGTATGTGGGGAAAAGGTACACTCATACACTGCTGGTGGGACTACAACTTGGTGCAGCCAATATGGAAAGCAGTACAGAGATTCCTTGGAAAACTGGTAATGGAACCAATATTTAACCCAGCTATCCCTCCCCTTGGTCTACACCCAAAGGATTTATAAACAGCATGATATAGGGGCACAGCCACATCAGTGTTTATAGCAGCACAATTCACAATAGCTAAACTGTGGAGCCAACCTAGATGCCCTTCAGTGGATAAATGGATAAAAAAATGTGGCATATATCCACAATGGAATATTACTCAGTTATAAAAGAGAATAAAATCATGGCATTTGCAGGTAAATGGATGGAGTTAGAGAAGATGATCCCTTTTATTTTTATATCTTAACTGTGCTCAAAACTCTGTATTCTCTTCATTCACAATGACACTACTCCAATCCAAGCCACCACTGATGTTCAGTGGATTAATACACTGGTCTCTGTCTAGTCTAGTTTCCTTATATTTACTATTTTTCCTCGTCAACTCATAAACAGAAATAATATTCAAAAATATTAATTATAATCTATGGCTACCCTTCTTAATAACTCTTAAGAGGCTCCTTACTACTTTTAACATTAAAAAATTCACTCTCATTAACATAGTCTACAGACCTTATAAAATCTGGCTCCTATAAAACCCCTCTATATTAAACTTTCATCTCTCCCACATTGTTCAAGTTCTTCCCTTAGGTCCTCAAGGGACTTCTGTACTTTCCCTTTTTCTTATCTTATAAGTCTCTCCCATGATTTTTTTCTCTTAGCTCTTATTTATTAGCTTGCATTTCCCATGTTCTTTATTTCAGGAAAGAAAAAAAAAATGACCATTACATTTGACTATACTAGATACCCTCAGTACATATGCACATTGACATTGAATTGGACATTTCCTTAATATTTGCACTTATTACTTTTGAAATACATATACTAGCTTGGTGAGTACTTGTTTTCCCTGATAGATTATGAGTTCTGTCTATAAAAGATTCAGTCATTTATTACTCGTGATGCAGTGCCAGGCACAGAACAATCATTCAGTGATTTTTTTAAGTAACTGAATAGATGATGTATTAATGAATCAATATACCAATCAGAGTCCACAGAACAATGAACTTCAACTTTGTGTAATTCAACAAAACTTTGAATTACACAAAGTTTTCAGGCAGTTTTGAAACTTTCACCAGCATATAAGCATTCTATGACTTCACATGAGAACTAGTTTTAAGATTCTCTTTATAGGAAGAATGTGCCTCACTGGGCTCACCCTCATCTACAGCAAAATTATCCTATCTTAGTAGTGACTTCATGCCTCAATGCCTTGGTGTTCCTTGATGAACTTTATTAAGTATAACTACCATGGAAAACAGTTTGGTGTATGGTGTATCCTCAAAAAAAAATAAATAAAACTAAACTAAAAACAGAACTACTGTATAATCCAACTGTCACATTCCTGGGTATATATCAAAAAGAAACAGTGCACCATACAAGAGACAACTCACATGCCCGTGCTTATTGTACCACTATTCACAATAGATAAGGATTCAGTCTACATGGTGTTTATCAACAGATAAACAGAAGAAGAAATTCTCTCTCTCTCTCACACACACACACACACACACACACACACACACACTGAACTATTATTCAGATATAAAAAATGAAATTCTCCAGCAAAATTCATGGAACTGGAAGACATGATGTTACCAAAATAAGCCATAGAAAGACAAGTAGCACAAGCAGCACACATGAAAACAACAACAAATATTGACTGAAAGTAGAATCGTGAATATTAGGGCCTGTGAAGGGTCCAGGGGGAAGGGGAGGTAAAGGTGGAAGAAGGGAGATTGGATATGGTCAGTGCATGTTGTATGGTCATATAGAAATCAGATACCAAAACCCATTAATATGTAATTAATATTAATAAAAATGATTTACAAGATTAGTATCCTAGATATTTGAGGTTGTCTTTATTGCTACAGTTGTTACATGATAATCATGGTGACTGTGTGTAGTGAGAAGACACCCTTGAGGAAAACCAGTAATAATTAATGGATAAGCAGGAAATCAGAACCCCCATTTACCCCCCAAAAGCCTACAAAATATGTATAAAAATGACTAGGAGAATGAGTTTTCCTGAAACCAGGAGAAAAAAAAGGTTTAAAAATGAAATTTTTAAAAATACTTCTTATTTTACCTTTTTCATATCTTCATAGCTCATGAACTGAATATTGAAGTCATGTCTGTGTTCATACCAGCCTCTTATGTGATCAAACCAACGACTTCCCATCACTGTACAAAAAATAATTACTAACAAGGTGAAATGTTGCACTTATTGAACAGCAAAGTATTCTGTCTTTTCCTCCTTATAATCACAAAAACAAAAATAAAGGCCCAACCACTGGACATCTATATTACTGTTTTGAAATGATTACTGCTTAGGGGAACAATCATGGTTTTCATAGAGAAGTGACCATGAAAAGCGACCTTATGGATGTAGGAAGGCAGCAATAAAGAAATGAGAAAGCCCCTGGACCTAAGTTTAAATCAGATTTCTTTAAAGCAATTTTCTCCACTTTCCTATATCCACCAGAAAACACACATGTCCATTTTTCTCTTCATTCTCTAAGATCTCTGGATAGTGAAGCTACCTGTTTACAATGAGACAGAACCTGAATGTAATCTTTAAATGAGTGAGATCCTGATACTTCTCACTACAAGTCCCTTGCAACAATCAATCCTCATCAGTAGTGGAGTGATAAACTCCACCATGGCCCTAGAAGGCTTACCACAGGTCCAGGAGAGAGTACACAAACACCCTGATCACTAGTGATTCTGGAATGTATTATTTTAATTATATTTGTAGCTAGTTTAAATTGATAGAATATTTGTAAGCCTCTTATGGACTGGTCAAAATGTTTTCTAAACAATATGCCTTTGCAAATTTGACAAGACCCACATGGTCCTGGCAAGGAAGGAAAAGCCACTGGGTGGCAGACTAGGTTGATATGTCATAGTAACTACTCACAAGCACCCATTGTACAATTGCCCTTTTCCATCTCTCTAAATATCTTCCCTAAATTCCTTGATAAATAAACTCATAGTTACCTTGTCCATCTAGAAACATTTCCATAAAATTCTCAAAAGTATCAGAATTCTTTAATATAGCCACCCAATTTGAAAAATGAAAAAAGGACACCAAAACATCTTTAGGATTTCTGTAGATATAAAGAATCTGCAGGGAGAATTAGAAATAATATTAACAATTCCAGTATATTATTTCAAATGTTTAACAGTTGCATCATATTTATTAGCTGAATGGATCATAATTATTTTAATCCATTCTACTAGCCATGGAAAATTAGGTGTTTTCCCAATTTTTTTCTATTACAAAAAGTATTGTTAAAATAAATACTTTTATATATAGGAGAGAAACTGTATAAAGAAAATTAATATGAAAAATACCATTAATAAAAAGTTGGGTCAAAAAGTTCTTTCACAGAATATAGAATAATTATTGTCAATAATCTTTCAAAACAGGCTTATTCGCTTTACTGAGTGTGGACATGTAAGTTAAGATCACTTGAAAAACCACTTCATAAATAACACATTGAAAAAATTTAAAATTCTGATATGTATCATTACTAGGGGGGAAATAAAAACATATCCATTACCAATTTCAGAAAGAATTGATACACCTGCTTTCTTAAGAAAATATAGCCCCATCCCATAGAACTGTTATTTTGGCTTTGCAGTTCCCTTCTTGGATGTATATTCCAGGGAAACGCCTGCATATGTGCCCAAAGCAGCATGTAGTGATATTCAAATGCTGGAATATTCTGATTTTTCTATGAAGAAAAAGAACAGATCTGATAAAACTACTTTCAAAAGTTGTAAAGTTATGCAGCAGTGAAAATGGCATTTCAAATCAAGAACAAACAAGAGCATGTGGCAAAGTCCCAGCGAATTAGAGAATAAGGAATAAAATGAAATTAAGTAAAATTGCAGGTCAAATGATTTAACGGGATGGCCCATAATTTGTTTTCAAAGACTAACAGAAAAGGAACATTTGTACACTGATGATTATAATAGAAAAACTTCAATGGAAAAGTTCCAGTAAATCTGTAAGTATTTTGATTTAGCCACAATCATAGTAGAACACTTACAGAGAATTGTCTTTAACAAAACAATAAAAGGAAAAATAAATTTGTAAAATTGAGTATTAAAATTTCATTTTATTTAGTTTCTAAAATTTGTATAAGTACCCAACACAGAAAATCTATCTCCTTTTCTCATGTATGAAACATATTCCATGTTTGAAAACTGATCATGCAATTGACAATTAACTTTTAAATAAATTCCCAAAATTAGTATATGTAAACACCATTGCCCATGATAGAAAACTATACAAACACTTTCAAACTAAAAAAGTCTCAAAAGAGCTGAAACCAATTAAAAAGGTAAAACTGAAATGACAAAGTATTTAAACATTAACAAAATTACACCCATAGTTACACTAAAAGTGGTATTCATTTAAAAATGTTAATATTGACAAAAATAAACACTGGAAATAGGTATACTAAACATTTAATAAAAGAAGATAGAAAGATATATACTAAAATGAGACAATAATTAAAATGAAAGTATACATGAACAAAAAAGAAAACATTGAATTATGCTTAAAAAAAGAAAAAGCTAGTTCCTCAGAGGGTGAAAACCTAGTAAGATAGAAAACTCCTTATATCCTAAAACTCTAAAAATAAGAGAATATGAAATTTTTATCATTGCAGCCTAAATGCAAATAAATGACCACAAAATTGGAGTAAATTGACAAGATCATTAAAATGTTATATTTGGGCTGGGGATGTGGCTCAAGCGGTAACACGCTCGCCTGGCATGCATGGGGCACTGGGTTCAATCCTCAGCACCACATACAAATAAATAAAATAAAAATGTTGTGTCCACCGAAAACTGAAATATAAATATTTAAAAAATTCTCTCTCTCTCTCCTCTCTCTCTTTAAAAAATTATAAAATGTTACACTTTTTTTCAATGTTAAATATCTATAAGTGGGTAAAAAGCACACTGAGAACAATAAAAGGTACATATTGATGGCATTAAAGTAGACCTGATACATAGAATGGAACTCGAGGAATGTCAGAATATTTCAATGTTTGTTTTCCCAGAACAAATCTCTCTTAAATTAAAACCCACATTTGACAATCATTATGGAACTAAACTATATTGTAAAAAGTTGATAGAAAAATTTGACTTATCTGGGGCTAGAGCTGTGGCTCAGCATTAGAGCACTCACCTCGCATGTGTGAGGCCCTGAGTTCTATCTTCAGCACCACATAAAAATAAATAAGTAAAATAAATTTGTGTCCAACTACGAAAATTTAGCATACCAATATATAGGCTTCAAAACAGTAGAGGTACTCAAGTGAATGTTTTAGTAAATTGTTTTGGGCCAATCAGCAAACTCCTTAGACAAGTATAAGGCAATGTTCATGTCTCATAAGCAGTATCAGATTTAATTTATAATCATAAGAAGGTTAAAAATAGCCAGGCTCCGTGTCCCATGCCAGTAATCCCAGCTACTCTGGAGGCGAAGACATGAGGATCATGAGTTTAGAGCCAGCCTCAGGAAAAGAGAGGTGCTAAGTTATTTAGTAAGATCATGTTTCTAAATAAAATACAAAATAGGGCTGGGGATGTGGCTCAGTGGTTGAGTGACCCTGAGTTCAATCCCTCCTTACCACCCCACACCTCCTACCCCACCAACAAAAAGGTTAAAAATAATACTGTTAGTTAGAAAAAAGCTGGAGGGTATTTACATAATCTTTGTTGTTAGTGTTGTGTTTTCTTAGTAAAGCATCAGAACCAGAAGTCATGAAAGAAGTATTAACAGTTGGATAACATAAGGTTAAAAGTTTTCAACAATTTATTAAAAAAGTCTTTCCTTTATAAAGGGAAAGATTTTGCCACAAATAAATTTCCTACAAAACAGTAAATAAGACAACATGGAATAAGAATATTTAAAGACCAATAAAATATAAAAAGATAATCTTATAAAATTGAAAGAGTTAAATTCCCTCAAAGAAAGATTACTTTCTTACTTAGCATATTAGGCAAATTTGATAATTCCCATTATTAGTAAGCATGTGAGGAAGGAGGCATTCCTACATGGTTATTTGATGAAGTATGATTCATATATTATAAAAAGCAGGCAGGTAATCCCTGTCAAAACTTAAAATATTAGCCATTTCAATTTGAAAACTTCACATTAATTGAAACAAGGCATGAGAATTAAAGTGCAAGCCTTTATAGGAAAGTATATTACAGCACAAGACATCCATTGGCTGCAACTTACCTATCCATCAAATACACATTAATTATTGCAAAGCCACACAATAAATTCCTATGAAACTATAAAAAATGGCATTTATAGCCAATGTGAAAGAATTTTTGTTATATGCTATAGAATTACATTGCAAATTATATCCACAATTGCTTATTACAGGCATAGTTTTTAGGAATTTCATATACTTTTATTGAGGAAGGCAATATCCTAAACATACAATGATTGTAACATTTGGAAAACTGTGGTTTAGTGAGGTTGGGGAATCTACTTAAAGCAGGTTATTTTGTTTGTGCAAAAAAAAAAAAAAAGATTAAGCTGTATGACATACTTTAGCTTTTTTGTTCTTCAGACCTTTTGGAACTAAATAATATGGGAGGTGGGAAGCGAAGAGGCGAGGGGATGGCATTTTGATAAAGTCCAAATTGTGAATATTGTATTCAAAGAAGGGAGCTCTATCTATTGTTTTGATGTCTTCAGTTCTGTTACGATGCCCCTCAAAATAAATCAAGCTTAGTATCTGCTGAGTCCAGATGGTACCTGAAAAAATAAATCATCTTGTTTTCAAACTCAATTAGTCATTAAAAATTAAGTCAACAATAGTGTCATTCACCATAAAATCATTTGAGCTTTCTTTTCTTTTAAACACTCTAAGTATGCTAACAACTTTGTCTGATTTTCATTTTTTTCTCTATGAAACATTAAAGTTAATAAAGATAAACTCAAAGACTCTAAATTCCTTTATCACTTGAAGAGTTGTGTTTGTTCTGATTCCACGATAGTGATGATTTGTATTAATTCTGCCTCTCCTTCTCTGTTTCCTATTCCATGTTAGGTCCTTTTTAGTATTTTTAACTTTTTCCTTAACTTATAATAATAATTCTACATTTTGATGGGGTAGAGTGTGATATTTCCACACATGCATACACCCTGTACTGATCACATGAGGGAAATTAGCATTTCCTTCTCTGTGTCATTTCTTTCTGTTTGGAGTCTTGGAGCTTATTTCTTCTATATTTTCTTAAAATATGTTATTGGTTACGGAGTCTCTTTTTACTATATTTTGTGGACATCACTTTCTCCTTCCTGAGATTCCTTTTTTAGAACTTTACCCTTTAGAATTATAGACAAATTAACAAAATTATAAGTGATTTCACTTTCTCCCCCTTTTCTATTTACCACTTAAGGTGGTTTTGTAAACTATTTAAGCATCCAAGGATATCAGGAAATAGCAGAACCTGACATGAGCAAAGATATATATATATATATATATATATATATATATATATATATATATATATATAACATTTTTTTTACTTGAATGGCCTAACCATATATGACCAACTTCATTGTGATGTTCTGAAGAAACCACACTATAAATAAGAAAAACATTGCATGTAGAATCTTAATAACTACAGCTTTATCCCTTAGTCTGCATGGGCAACTGTAAAAACTCAAACCAAGCCAATCATCCTGCCCTGCTGAAGTAGAAGTCATAAGACTTGTTTAGCCCAACAGGATTGTTTTTTACCACTTCTTTGTAATGATGGTCTTCACAAATCTCAAAATCATTCTTATTTTATTTTCTAGTAGAACTTACTGGTTGAAAATGTTTTTGAGAGTCTTCATTGGAACTCAGCTGTCATGGAATACTTCTCAAGAAAATGAAACATCTTGGAACATGAATAATTATGGAAGATAAATCTTCCAACTCAGGAAGCATTTACAAATTAGAGAAAAGAGGAGTTTAGACTGCCTCAGGTCTGTTCAACAGACCAAGCCAACAGGTCAGCATTTACCCAGTACCTGCTCATGGCTCAGTATTTAGTTTCTTTATATATTTTTTTAAACAGAATTGACAATGTATCCATTGCAAATGAGCTTTGGTAGTATAGATTTGAGATTCATCTAACTTTTTTCTGATCCTTAATGGATATATAAATGTAGGTCAGGCTGCTGTGGATGTCTGAAAAACAGCACATTTACACACACACAGACACACACACAGACACACACACACAAACACATACCAAACTTAGTCAAAAATTTACTATCATGAGGCCACTCTTTACACTTACCAGATTTTGGATAGGTGACTATGAAGACATCATCATCTCTAATTTCAAAATCATCCACACTTTCTACTATATGAATTTTAACTAAAGACTTTTCAAAATTGTAGCCTTTAAATTCAAGTAAGTATTCCTCTGTGTTGTCCATATTTTTTCACCTACAAGTGCAAACATAAAATTTCAAGTTATTTTAGAAGTGAATAATAGTTATTGAGTGGTCAATATATGCCTAGCACTTTTGCAATGTCTGATGTGTAGAACATACTAATGACACTAACCACAGCACATATATGAATGATTTAAAACGTCACAAAAAGCCAACATTGTGTATTGCTAGCATCAGTGTTTTAAACATGAGGCAGCAGAAATGCTGAAAAGTGAGACAACTCTTCTTAAAGGTCCATGAGGTACAGATATCATGATCCTCAACAGAGAGAAGTGGAAATTATCTCAGAGAAGTCAACCAAATTATTTAAACTTGTCCAGCTGGCTGAACTGGAAAGATTGGAGAAGGGATAATTGGGCAGAGAATTCATAATTTTTATCCAGAAATTCTTAGTGTTTTATATTTTTATTGCTTTATTTTTGATTGTTGTAGAAATAAGAAATTCTTCAATCGATATGCTTTTGTTTCTATTTTATTTCCTTCTCTGCTTTTATTTCCTTCTCTGAAGGAAACTTCTGAATTAGGGAACTGAGATGCTGTTGAAAGTGAAAAATGAAAATGCTTTGGTTTTTTAAATTGGGTTTTTACCTCAGAAATGCTGCCCTCATAGTTACATTACTTCATGAAGTTATCATAGTTTATAGTAGGAGATTTTAAAATAAAAAATCATATGAATCTTTTAATAAAAAACTAAAACAAAAACAGAAAGCAAACAATGTAAAGACAAATATTATTAAAGTTCTGTAAGGAAAATAACAAGGGAGACACAGAGACAAGATGCAGAAGGAGGAAAGATGGCACAATGGCCAAGCTGCCAGCTTTATTTATATCCATAGGTTACTTCAGGTCATTGTCATCATTAGTATATATTGTTCATTGTATTACTAGGCAGGTTACAGAATTAGCAACATTATTCAGCTTATCCCTCAGTTACTTACTGAATTTAATGTGCAATTTTAGGAGTTTTGTGTAGCTCTCAAGAAAGTCTATTGTATAAAGTTACTGTTTTTTTTTTTTTTCTTAAAGAGAGAGGGAGAGAGAGAGAGAGAATTTTTAATATTTATTTATTTTTAGTTATCGGCGGACACAACATCTTTGTTTGTATGTGGTGCTGAGGATCGAACCCGGGCCGCAAGTATGCCAGGCGAGCGCACTACCACTTGAGCCACATCCCCAGCCCATAAAGTTACTGTTATGTGGACAAGTTTAGGGTCAGTGAAACATCGTGGTTGTCCCAGGAGCTGTGTGCCTGAGATCAAGGTCTAGGCTGATAAGACTTTAGGGGCATTGCCTCAGCAGCTAGACATAGCACATGTATTCATTATCTTACTAGTTCCTAGGAGAAACTGCAGGGTATTCTAAGTGTGGGAAACAGAGTGCCAGTTACCCTCTCTGAGTGTGCTCACAAGAGGAATGCTTCCATGTATATTTCCAAGGTCAGAATCCCTACAAAATTCAGACCAGCCAAACATTTCTATTAGCTCTTCCTGAGAATCTTTCCTTGAAGGTTACATGGTTGAGAAAATCCCATAAGTTGTAGACTTAGAACCAGTATAGATTTGTTATTTATATTTTTTAAAATTCTGTGCATGCCAAGAAACTGAATTTGCTAAAAAGCTGCAAATATGACTTTGTTTAAATTGTATGTCAAGAAATAACACTGAGTTCTTTACAAACAATCCAAATTACCTGATCAATAGGAGGAATTCAGAGTTTAGTCTTTTTCAGAGTAATAACAGAAAATGATTAATGTTAGACTCACCTGGGTGATGCCTTCATGATTGGCTTCTTGGCTACCAAATGAAAGATAAAATTAAGGCCCTACTAAGCTGCTAGAGGTTTCCCCTCTATAAGTTGACATCTAGGAAACATGATGTCAACTTATAGAGGCTGATGCATCAAAATATTGTTTTCAATACAGGCAGATGGAGAGCTATTTTGATATTGACATCCTGCATTTCCTAGGAAAAACCTTGGAGAATTCAGCCTTCAGATTGTGGTGAGGAAGAATTTATACTGCATCACATGGATAAATGGAGAAGCCCATAGTAGGAGATATAAGTTGAGGAGAAAGCCAAAAGTGAAGTGTGATCCCTACCACTTCCCTCCTATCAGCCCATAACACCACCACACACACCCTGAAATATCACCAAGGGTTCGAGAAATGCTGGGTGATGAGAAAGAGCATCAAGCAGTATCTATAAACATTTCGAATAAAATTTTTCTATTTTCTTGTTTATTACATTTAGTCACTCAACTTTTAGTCTAAGGGGAAAAAAAAATTAAAATCTGTGGTATCACAGAAGCAAAGGAGAAAGCTGTATGTGAGGAGGATTCAGGTAGGTGCTCACTGGCTCCTCAGTATAGTTTGCGTCTTTGATGCATGTAGGAGAAGGCGATTGTATAAGTAGCAAGCCTGTCTGTGTCTCCTTCTTATTACTTCATGGAAGTCATAAAGAAAAGATGTAGGGGATATTCATAGATAATTAGGGAGAAAAGGAGGTAAATACACATATTTGTCTCATGCAAAACAGGATGAGAATTGACAGTGGCTCTGAATCTATTCTGTGAGTACTCACGGTTGAGATCAGCTGCTGAAGGAAAACCAGTTCTTACAAAAATTTAGGCTGACAGGAACTGCTCTGTCACTGAGGAATAAATAGTCCCTATGGAATTTGTTTTGGCCAGTGAGTAGTGTTCTAGAACCTGTCTGAGTAGATTAGTAGATTGGGTAAGATTTTGTTAGCGCTGGGGAAAGCATATCAGGTTATCCCAGGTTTTTTTAAAAATATTTATTTTTTAGTTGTAGTTGGACACAATGCCTTTATTTTATTTGCTTATTTTTATGTGGGACTAAGGATTGAACTCAGGGCCTCACACATGCGAGGTGAGTACTCTGCCGCTGAGCCACAGGCCCAGCCCCTATCCCAGGTTCTTTAGAGGGATCCAAAGCTTTGGAGATACTTAAAAACTTTTTAGGAGAAGAGAGGGCACATTTACTGAATTACAGCAATTATGAAACAAAGACAAGGATGCATTTGAAATCTGTAAGACAGCTTCCTTGTACCTGAATAAGGGTGAGTCTTTTTCCAGCCCATCTCAGGGCTGGTGACCATTCTTCAGGTCCTTTCTTGCATAATCTCAGAAAGTTTGTTTCTTCTGTTGCTTAACTGGCGATGGCTACAGAAAGCTCTAGGGGTTATTAAACTTGAAAGTGGGTTATATGAACTCACTAAGAACATAAATTTGTTTTCCAGTACACATAGAGTTACCCTTTCTAATCGATGTCCCGTTGTTTGTTTTAATGGTGGATATTACCTTTTTGTTTTCCACCATAACTGTTGTTCATCTCAGGTCTGTTCTAACATCTTTCCTGGAATCTTGAGTCATTCCTCAGTCTTTTGTTGCTCATACAAGCTGCTCTCAGATAATGATTCTCAAGTTCTCCCTAAACATAGAATTTGATCCCAGGGGAGATCTTGAATCTTTTCAATGTACAAACCCTCTTGTTTAGAAAGTAAGGTGTAATCTGAGGCTAATTTCAGTTTATAAATATTAAACCTGTCTCTTTTTCCTCATGATATTTTTCAACTAAGTCTGTATTTCTAAAATAGTCCATTTTGTGAAGATCAACACAGTGTGAAGAGTAGAAATAGTAGATTATTATTATTACAAGCTCAATAAGAATTTCTTTCATTATACAAATTTTAATGAACCGAATGTATAAGGGGGTCTTTTGAGGTTCTTGGATTCTTTTGCCTTCCTCTCTTCCCTCTTTTTCTCCCTGACTCCCAATAATTATCAGCTGTGAGACATCTAGACCAGTCAGTAATAACAGCCAAGTGAATAAGACAGCTGCTTCCCTTCTTCCCAAACACAATGTTATGTGCATCTAGCAAGTAGGACAGCCTGAGAGGAATCCAGAGCAATGGCTGAGTGCAGAGGTGGGGCAGGAAAGGATAGATGTGGGACATCTTGTACCACAGTGTAAAGATTTACACAAAGAATACTTGAAATACACAAAGTTAAAAGGACACCAGAGCCAGCTTGCAGGTATCACATCTGACCACTTCAGGAACAATTCGAATTTTGCAATACATAATCATAGAGTAGATCACAATCTTTTTAGTACAATAAGGAAATGTGAGTTTATATAAAGGTAAGACAAACCTTACTGGCTGGGACAGACATTAAAAGTTTTAGGCCTTTCAGGACAAGTGGCAAGAACAAAATAATATTCAGATGTTGTCAACAAGAAACAAAAAGTGCCTAATGTTTCTAACTGATTCAAAGATAACACTAATTTATAACAGTTCTTGTCAATACATGAACTAAAATTAGAGTGCACTCATTTTGGAAGGGGAGTGTGATGTTAGGCAACGTTTCTCTGGGTAAATGTCTTCAACTGCTTTAATCAAAGTTCATTTACTTGATTCAACAGCAGGAAACAGCCTACCTTGCTTGACTCACAAATGAATACTGAGAAGTTTGTTTCCAGCATCATTTTTATTTTTCCTTTTCTTGTTTGTAAAAAACATGCATTTAAAAAGTGTTACTCTTTCCAAAGACTAGACTCTTTAGTAGGCCTCACTCATTAAATCTCATTTGATTTTTTTTTAATAAAAAAATCCCCATGTAAATGAATCTGTAATCAAAGTCAACATCTCAGTGATTCATTTGATAGCCAAGCAGGGAAGACTATTTTCTGATGTTGAATCCATGAAACCATGTTAAATATTTTGTTCCATTCTATCAGATGTGGAACACCTATAAAGCTTAAATTGTGCAAAAAATATAATACTTTCAATAACTTTGCAGTAACCTGTTTTGAAATATTTGCAAAATTAAGAATTTGGAACCTGATGGGTTTTAAGCTTCTAAATGTATCTAAACATTTCTTTCTTGTGAGTTGGGAATATTGTGATGACTGCTTAATCTGATAATGTTGATATACACTATGTTCTTTCAGCATAGCTCGAGGGTTCTTTGCCAACTTCCTTAATAAGAGGTAATCTGCACTCCATGTTTCCTTAAAATATTCATAATACACTTTTCTCTTCTAGCTTTTATACACTGAGTATGCACTGGTGATTTTAAAACATTAACTACCAGGGTATGACAAAACACCTGCCACTGTTGAAGCACTATTGTGTTACAATGACATCACTGTGATTTGTAGTGTTATAGGCAACAGTGCAAAGCAATGTTCACATAGACAGCCAGTTTCTGCAATTATTGCTCAAACTGACTATTTAATAAAAAAGTGATCAGAGACATATTAAATGAATCATAACATTTTGAAAATGAAACTCCGTGAAATTACACTGAAATTTAGGTAATGCTGACTTGATGATGGAGGGAACCACATATAAAGGAAAGGCAGACCTCTGTCTAATAACCACAAGGAACCGAATGTATTCAAACACATGAATGACCTTGGAAGCTGCTTCTTCCATAGTGCCATCAGAAAGGAAAACAGCTTGATCTTAGTCCTATATGGCCTTAAGGAAAGTACCTAGCCAGATCCTGCTGGAGCTCTCATCCTGCTTGAACTCAGAGGTTATACAAGGGTGAAGTTTTTGTTTTTAGTTTTTTTCATTTTTATTTGTTCTTTTTACATATACATGACAGTAGAGGGTATTTGGACATATTATACATACATAGAGTATAACATTCTAGTTAGGATCCCATTCTTGTGGTTGTACATGTTGTGGAGGTTCACTGGTGGTATATTCATAGATGCATTAAGAAAGTTATGTCAGATTCATTCTATTGTCTTACCTATTCCCCTTTGTCTAATCCAATAAACTTCAATCCCTGCTGCCCACCGATTGTTGGTTAGCTTTCAAGTATCAGAGAAAATATTTGATCTTTGGTTTGGGGAGTGGCATATTTTACTTAGCATGATAGTCTCTAGATCCATTCATTTGCCAGCAAATGACATAATTTCATCATTCTTTATGGCTGAGTAATACTCCATTGAGTATATATACTACATTTTCTTTATGAATTCATCTGTTGAGGGCCACCTAAGTTAGTTCAAGGCTTAGCTATTGTGAATTGAGTTCCATAAACATTGGTGTGACTGCATCATTGTAGTATGCTGATTTTAAGTCTTTTGGTTATAATCTGAGGAGTGAGAGAACTGGATCAGATGGTGTTTCTACTCTTAGTTTTCTGAGTAATCTCCACACTTCCTTTCAGAGTGATTGCATATCACAACCAGCATGACTGTTAATTCAGAAACTGGAAAGGTGATGAGATGGGATGAAGAAAAGACAAACAGACAAACATAGAGGACAAAGCTGGGGCCAGGTGGATAGCCAAGACCTGGAGAGGCTTGACTGACACTAGAGCTAGTTCAGCATGTTCATTATATAGGTTTTGTCATCAGAAGGTTATTTGTGAGAAAGTTTTAGCAAAGCAGGCCGTCTGAAGGATGCAGCAAAACTTGGGAGACTTTGAGGTCATCTTGTCATGCCCAGAATTGTCTATCCCAGGAGTTGGTGTCTGAATCCAAGGTTCTAACTGTTAAAGCAACGTGCCTTTGCTTGTAGCCACCTATGGCCGTCATTACCATAGCAATTGGAACATCTCAACTTGCACTTTTGTGCAAGCTCCCAGCACAAGTGAAGCCATGAGGGAATCAGAGACCATGGTTCGAGTCATCACTCTCCACAACTGCACCAATTTGCAGTCCCCTCAGCAATGTATGAGTGAAACTTTTTCCACACATCCTTGCTACATTTATTGTTACTTGTATTCTTGATAATTGCCATTCTGATTGGAGTGCAGTGGAGTCTCAGTATAGTTCTGATTTGCACTTCTCTAATGGCTAAAGATGTTGAACATTTTTTTATATATTTGTTGAGCATTCATATCTCTTCTGTGAAGTGCCTGTTAAGTTCTTTTGCCCATTTTTTCTTTCTTTTAAATTTCCATTTGTTATATATGACAGCAGAATGCATTTCAATTCACTTGTAGAATACAATTTTTCTATCTGGTTGTACATAAATTAAAATCACAGCATTCATGTCTTTATACATGTACTTAGGGTAATGATGTCCATCTCATTCCACTGTCTTTCCTACCTGGAGACCTTCTCCCTCCCCCTCCCTCCCCTTTGCCCTATCTAGAGTTCATCTAATCCTTCCATGCCCCACCCCAACCACATTATGAATCAGCATCCTTAAATCAGAGAAAACATTCAGCATTTTTTTTGGGGGGGGGGATTGGCTAACTTCCCTTAGCATTATATTCTCTAACTCTATTCATTTACCTGCAAATGCCATAATTTTATTCCCTTTTAATAAATAATATTCCATGTGTATATATACCACATTTATTTATCCATTCATTTACTGAAGGGCGTGTAGGTTGGTTCCACAGTTTAGCTATTGTGAATTGTGCTGCTATAAACATTGATGTGGCTGTGTCACTGTAGTATGCTGTCTTGAAGTCCTCTGGGTATAGACTGAGGAGTGGGATAGCTGGGTCAAATATTGGTTCCATTCCCAGTTTTCCAAGGATTCTCTGCACTGCTTTCCATATTGGCTGCACCAATTTGCAGTCCCACCAGCAATGTATGAGTGTGCCTTTTCCCCCACATCCACACCAACACTTATTGTTGTTTATAGTCTTAATAGCTGCCATTCTGATTTGGTTATTTGTTTCTTTGGTGTTAAGAGTTTTGAAATGAAGGAAACAATAAATCAAATTTAAAAACTCAATAGAAAGCATCACCAACAGACTAGATCACTTTTGTGCATTTATTAATTGGGTTATTATTTTTTTGGTGTTAAAGTTTTTCGAATTCTTTCTATATCCTTAAGATTAATGCTGTATCTGCGGCGTACTTGGCAAAAATTCTCTCCCATCTGTACGCTTTCTTTTTACATTCTTGATTGTTTCCTTGCTGTGAAGAATCTTTTTAGTTTGATACCATCCCATTTATTGATTTTTAAAAATATTTTAGTTATAGGTGGATAGTATGTCTTTATTTTATTTATTTTTATGTGGTGCTGAGGATTGAACCCAGTGTCTCTCATAGGCTAGGTAAGCACTCTGCCACTGAGCTACAGTCCTATCTCCCATTTATTGATTCTTGATTTTATTTCTCATGCTTCTTCTTGAGAAAGTCAGTTTCTAAGCCAATATGATGGAAAGTTGGGCCTCCTTTTTAATAGGCACAGGGTATCTGGTCTAATGCCTAGGTCCTTGATGTGCTTTGAATTGAGTTTTGTGCAGGGTAAAAGATAGGGGTTGAATTTCATTCTGATACGTATGGATTTCCAGTTTTCCCAGCACGACTTTTTGAAGAGGCTATCTTTTCTCCAATGTATATATGTCTGTCTGTCCGTCTGTCTCTTCCTCCATCCCTCTCTTTGTGTCTTTCATGCTTTCCAATGACAGCTCCTTTTCTACTTCTCTACCATGTTGTGACACAGCCACAGGTTCTTGACAGGATATTGGTGTCTGCCGCAGTCTGGCTGGGCAAATAACCGGGAGGTGACAAGCAACTTGAAGGTTGAAGTGGGAACTACTTTATTGCTAGTGAACTCAACGGGAACTGAGCGAGAACTCAAAGTAGCGGGCACCCAAGGTAGCAGGAACCGCCTCTCTGCGAGGCAGCAGAGGTACATATACCCAACTAATTACACTCAGCTTAACTTAATTAACATCATCTAGATACAGCAGTCAGTCAATAAGGAATCCTCATCATCTTAATGGCTCGCTGGCGTTACTTCACAAACCACTCCTCCTAGCAAACTGCCAAGTGCCATCTTGACTTGATTTGCATCCCCAACAGGTGTCATGATGTTTGGATGTTGTATCTACCAAAATCATGAGCCAAGCAAACTTTTTACTTTATAAAGCATCTAGCCTCTGTTATTTTCTATAGCAATAAAAAATGGACTAATAAAGTGATAACAACCAAAACCCTGAAAACCTATAATAGAAATACACACTCATACACAAAAATAAAAGCAAGATCTAAAACTTAATAGTAGAAAAATTCACTTAATCTTGAGTTATCATTTCTAGCCTCAGGTTAGTCTACTTTGGATTTCAGTTAATAAACAATAGATGTTCTTATATTTTAAACCATGTGTAGTTGACTGTTCCTAGGAGCTAGATTCTTCCTAATAATACTTTTGTTTTAATTCAATTTTTCATTCTGTGATTAACTGAACATAATCCAGAAAATATTATAGTTGTCTAAGAACCAATTTTCCACTTTGATTAACATAAAATTAAAGGTGTGTTTTCTGATCCTTCAGGCCAAGGTTTAAATTTACTTTTATTCTGTATCTCTATATAGTAAAGCATAAGCACTTGGTACACAGAAGTTACTTCCTAGGTATTTTTGCATTGATATAACCAAGGAATAAAATCAGGGTGAATTTTTATCATTGGCTTTTCCCTTTAATAACTGAAAATCACTGTTCATTATTTGCCTAAATCTGTCTTTTTCTGGTGTGCTGTCTTTAACATTTCCCCTCTTAAGAATTTGAAGAATTCCCTGACTTTCCTCTGAAGAGTTTTATGCCTGCTTTATCCCAGATGTGGACAGAAACTAAGCTGAGGTGTTTTTTGTTTTTAGTGTTCCTACATTTGAAGTGTGTTCTTTTAATCAGTGCACAAATCTACCACTGAAAAGAGAGGCTTTTTGGAAAGTCAAGTAGTTAAGAAAATATGTGAACTTGGTTTAAATTTTTGAGATACTGAATGACACCAAACATCTCATACACAAAATGAAAAAGTAGACCATGTTTTCAGATAATAAGGGGAAGATGCACAACTGTTAGTTCAGATTTTTAATTCTAAGATTTTATTTTCTGAGTGAGAATCATGTCAGTTTCTAATCCAGGCAATTTTATGTTGCTTCAGCATATAAATTAGCTTAGCCGTGTATGTATGTATGTATAGAGTGGTCTAGAGAAGTTATGTCAGGGGGCAAGATCATAGGTGTAAGAAGACCAATTAAAGTTTCTTGTATTTGAAACTGAAAATGATGGTGTCCTGGGCTAGGGTATTAACAATGTTTTTGAAACAATGGGCAGAACAACAGAGGCAGGATAAGGATAAGGGTAAGGATATTCAGACTGGGTAGAAGATGATGTGGTTTGCTGAGATTGAGAACCCAGGAATGGGTTTTGTGAAGAACATTTAGTATTGAAGTGATTGTTAGATATTAAGTCACCTTCTAGAGGGTAGTTTCAGTATGGGTTCACACTCAGGAGAATCTCTTATTACTCATAAATTTAGGATGCTTAGCATAGATGCAGCACATTGAGGAGGATTACAGGATTTAGCTTGAAGCCCCTTACAAAGGGCACAACTGATGAGATACCCATTCATATATATTCCTTAGGCGAACCTTGCCCAGAGAAGTACTTAATGATTTCTGAGATTCTGGCTAGTAAGTTTGAAAGTGATTTTTTAGGTTCCTAGTAGTCTGTCTTTGAGTTATTATCCTTTCATGAATTGGAGATGCTTTTACATTTAGTTTTAAACCATTTCAAACCTAAAGAAAAGAAGATGAAAATAAATTACAAAAGTACCCACAGTGTTTATTATAGTAATAGTTTAAAAATTCAAGCTGGCATCCAAATTCTGTTGTTTTAGCTTTTAATACTCAAAACTGTAAATTAAAATACTGAGAAATGCTTGAGAAAAGTTGTTACTCAGACTGTAGGAAAAGGTTTTCTGAATTCTACATATATGATTATTAAACACAATTTACTGAAATAACATGCTTTATGTTGGGTGTGGCAAATGACATGACTTTTAGAGGAAGTTCTCTCTCTCTCTCTCTCTCTCTCTCTCTCTCTCTCTCTCTATATATATATATATATATATATATATATATATATATAATCACTTCTTTTTTTGGCTGATTCATAGTGGGATAGGGAGGGGGAGCATGGGAGGAATAGACAAACTCTAGATAGGGCAGAGGGGTTGGAGGGGAAGGGAAGGGGTATGGGTTTATTAATGATGGTGGAATGGGAAGATTATTATTATCAAAAGTACAGGTATGAAGACATGAATTGGTGTGAATATACTTTGTATACAACCAGAGATATGAAAAATTGTGCTCTATATGTGTAATAAGAATTATAATGGATTCCGCTGATATAAATAAATAAATAAATATAAAATCACTTAACATTTTCATTTATTCTAGTGTATGAATATATGGTGTAACTGAATTGTAATCATGTTAGAAGCATATGTCTTTAGTGATTACACTAAAAGATTTTTTCATGGGCTAGTTTCTATTTTTCTGAGAAGTATGTTTTTTATCACCTTTTTTGTTGCATAGGCTGAAGAAAATCTTGGTATGGTGATGATATTTACTCTGGTGACAGCTGAGCAAACAAAATGAAATAGTAGATCAGATTAAGAACTAGAAGAAAGGAAAGAAAAAAACAAAAAGAGAAGCAGAAGAAGCAGAAAAGGTACATTTGTTCTCTAAATCTGTTTTATGTGGTTTATTACTGTTGGTTTTTCTACTTTAGAAATTTCAATTTTTTTGAAATTACAAAAAGAAAAGTTTTGTAAATTTTTTGAAGAGTAAAAATTTAGAAGTCTCTCATTTGGTTGGTGGAATAACATGAGTAATGAATTCTAATTAGCTAGATTAGTAAAGCTCATACAAGTAAAATCAAGAAATGTAAATATCTTACTTATCATATAGAGTTTAGAATGATAAAGTCACTATCACAATGATCTGAGAATCTCAAATTCTGAAATGAAGTAAAAAAACAATAATTTATTCTCATAAATTGATATGTATTCAGGGCATATTAAAACAGACAACATTCTTCTTAATGGTAAATATCAGTGGTAAATATAGCAACTACATTGTATATTATTTTGTTTTTTTATAATAAGAATTAAAAATGGGCTTTTCCAGAGCAAGTTGTCAAAACCAATGAAAGTAGCTAGGACAGGCAGAAATCAGATTAAATGTTTCAAAATTTCAAACATTAGTTTTTTTGGTAAGTTGTTTCTCTTCTAAGTTATTGTACTTATTTATCTAGAAGATATCTTTAGGCTTTATTTGTGAAACTATCATATCAATCTTGTGAGTATTGTCATTTTCATTTTCTAAGCAATTTTTCCATGGCATTCCTGTTACAATAGAGAATTCCTTAAGTTGAAAGGCTAAGTTTGATGCAGAACTTTTGGAAATTAAAAAGAAATGGATGAAAGAAGAAGAGCAAGCAGGAAAAAAAAATAAATTAAGTGGTATGATACTCCCCTACCCCATGTTTTTTTCTGTTACCCTCAAATACTCTAGTATCTTCTGTAGCAAGAAGATCATTTGAACAGGTTTTTATAAGAAAATAATATTCGTAGGCATCTAGGAGAAAAAGAAAATATATCAACATGATGTTATTTTTTTAAAGTATAATCTATAATTAATTTTTCCCCAGTACTGAGGATTTATTCCAGTGATCTTCTATCACTGAGCCATGTTCCTGGCCCTTTTTCGTTTTTTATTTTGACACAGGGTCTCACTAAGAGGACAAGGCCTGTCCTGATTGCAATCCTTCTGCCTTAGTCTCCCAAGTAATTGGGATTACAGGCATGTTTCACTGTACCTTGCTATGAGGAATTTTTATGTCTGATTTCTGGTACAAATATTAAAAATAGATCTTGAAATACAGGAGTATTTAAGGTAATAAACTTTACATAGAGGCAATCTCATTTTTCTAGGACTCTAGATAGACTAGGTTTATCACTTGTTCCATTTTAATGTGAATATATTTCATATACCTCCTAGCTACTGAATGAGTTCATAAATTTATTGAAATTTGTAGGAAGATGGATTTTCAGACTTGTTTTCCTGAATTGTTACATTTTTTCAATGTTCGTAGGGAAGGTGAATGAATATTATGCCATTTCAGTTAAATATACTTATGTCTTTTAGAGAAACAGCTATTTGAAACAGATCATAATCTTAACACATCTGATATCCAGTTCTTGGAGGATGGTAAGATAACATCAGAATTCCATGTGTGTATAATGTTGTCTTTAATTTTAAACCATAAAGATCAGAGTGAGGGCTGGGAGTGTGGCTTAGTGGTAGAGCGCTCGCCTCGCACAGGCAGGACCCAGGTTCAATTCTCAGCACCACATAAAAATAAAGGCATTGTATTGTGTCCATCTACCAAAACAAAAAAGGTTTTTTTTTTTTTTTTTTCTCTCTCTCTCTCTAAATAAACAAACAAAAAAGATCAGAGTGATAATTCAATGTAAAATTTTCCTCCCAAGACTGATGAAAAATTCATTTTGAAGCAAAAATTCTAACAGTTGATCAGTTAATACATTTGAACTGAATATTTTAATCCTACAACAATGTACTATTTAAAAGTTTCATGATAACTTAAGCAATCTCAAGATAGGAATAGATAAGACAATTATGGTGACAAGGAAACAGGCCCATTGTGACTCAGATGACCTGTTTTCCCCAAATTTCTAGAATCATCTAGAATGATCTTCCATAGTGTCTCATGGAGCTTGGAAAAACCTCAGATATAGAACTCCTAGTATTTCCTCTCTTGCTACCTGTGGAGCGGCTTATCCCCTTTGCTTTTTTATCCTCCTTTTTCTCCTACCCCTTACCCTCTTTTGGTTTTTTCATCTATCCATTATCCATCCATACATTCACAAATATTTATTGTGTATCTTGGACACTGAGATTGTAGCAGAGAATAGTATAAAGCAATTTCCTGTCCTCATGGAGCTTATGGCTTACTTATATTTTTAAACTGGACTTCACACTCAGTCACACCTCTTATAAGACCCTAGATTTCTATACTTTGTCAAATTTCTGCAAGATTCATTTTGCTAATTGGGGATCTTCTAGCTTTTGGCCTTTCAACCTAGTTCTGCTTATCTGCTATAGAGGATTAGAATTATGCAAGGTGTTATTTTTATAGAAAGTTAAGAACCAATGTTGAACTGACCCACTGCTAAATCATTGTTTTTGAACTTGCTAGTACTCACATTCTTAAAAAATGCATCTTATTACATTCTCTGTAGCAGATTTTTAATTGTCTAAATGAAAAAAATATATATAGTCAGGATAAAAAGCAAAAACCTAGCAAGGATACACTTTTCCTTTTTTTTTTTCCAGAATTACTAATTCCAAAGCATCTTTTCATTCTCTCAGAACAAGTTTTAGTGTCACTTATTCTTCATTCCTTTCCTTTTGTGATTGGTCACATACCTCTTCATATCCAGTAAGGTACCAAAAAATACCTATTGATTTTGGCTTTGAAATATCTCTTCTCATCACTTTCCTTTCCTTACTTGAAGGTTTTATCATTTTCATTTGACTTTTGTGGTAGCCTCTGAAACTATATCAACCAAATCTGTTCCTTCTTTCTAATGTCCTTATCTGTTTTATTGTTGCTGTCTCTGAGATGACATTTCTAAAACCAATATTTAGTCATAAATTTCTCTTTTGAAATTCTTTCATGATTTCCATTGGTTTGAAAAAAGGTTGATTTATACAGTCCTCAGTCTGACCTTTGTCCATGTTATCTGTTGGTATTTTTCCTAAAAAATCTTGCCTTCCAGTTCAACATATTCAAGGTCTTACTCTTATTCTTGCCTTTGTATACATTTCTACCTAGAATTGCTTTCACCTGACCTTTTCTTCTTGGTTGGATATTTTAGACTTCATCTGCTCTGTGAAACCTTACAGAGACAGTTATTTGACCAGGGCTTAGCATTTTATATTTTTCTTTCTGATCTATTCATAGGCATGAAACAACACTTGTTCTCTATATTCTCATTACAATGAATGTCAGTAAGTGGATCTGAGAGGGAAGGAAGGTTACAATGTGTGGGGATTCAATAGAGTTATACTATCCTTTATTTATCTACTTCAGACAAAGTGAAGAGTGACATGTTTAATGGGGAGCCTGGCTATTGCTTACTGTAGGGCTCAGACACATGGAATCTTGAGAAGTGATACTATTGGTTACAAGGAGAACTGGTGGAGAGGAAAGGTCAAGTTCCATCTGTCAATTAATTAGCAAGTATAAGAGAGATTCCTGGTACAAGTCTCATTGATAGTTAACTTACTATAACCAGGGCAATATATCTTCAGTATATAACATGCCATATTATAAATATGCATTCTATGATAATCCCTTAACAACAACAATAACAACAAGAGATTTTTGAACTGTGACCTGGAGGAATGAAATTCCTCTTAAAGTGTTAAGAGTCTCTACTGACAAAGAAAGATGTGATTTTCACTAGTAGTTTGGGATTTCATAAGTGACACCTCCTATATACACTGAGAAGCTTCTGTCTGGTATTCCAGTGAGTTCTGTCATTGACTCTTGAGTATAAGTCTGAAAGGGAATTTTGTTTTGCTTTTTGCAGCTGGAAACAATGTGGAGGTGGATGAGTCTTTGTTCCAGGAAATGGATGACTTGGAGCTGGAGGATGATGAAGATGATCCAGACTACAATCCTGCTGACCCAGGGAGTGGCTCAGCAGACTAATGGACTGTCCCCATCTGCAGAGAAGTTGACTGCCACAGCATCTGTGGCTATGCTGAGAGGGTTTTGATTTTCCTTTCTTTTTTTCTAAGAAAAAAATAATTTTCAGGAGAATATTCTTCTGATCACTTTCATCAATGAACTTAATAAACTGACCTTAAAGTTTCAAATACAGAATATTTATGTCTTCTAATTGATGAGCAGAAGGTAATATATTTATGACATATTTAAAGTCATTTAGTGTTGAAGAGAGATCCTGCCTATAACACCAAGACTTGAAGGTAAGCTACTGTAGGCACATGTGAAGGTTCATACATGAGGAATCAGAATAACTCAGAATTTCTCTGCTGGTGATAGTTGTTTCTTTGGTTTCTAAGTGTAGTCATTTGTATTAGAAGGCTGAGGCAAATAGAACTTTAATCCTAGATCCTTCTGGCACAATAAATTTAAGTCTTAATAAAACCAGAGCCCACATTAGAGGCAGGAAAAAATGGATTTCATTATAATAGTAGTATTGGAGTCAGAATTTGTAGTATTTTTAGAAGATGTTTATTCTTAGGCCACTTCTCAGGTTAGACTTATGTAAGTCCCAGTCTGCATTTTTAAAAAGTGAAATTGCATACCAGTTCTACAGGTGATTCTGATGCACACTCCTGATTGAACTACTGTCTTGCAATTGTGAAGTTTGTATGTTTTAGTGTTTCCCTGCTGCTTTCTAATTAGCCAGTCTGAAGGGATCTGAATTTTAAGAGTTATACACCGTGTGCAAGAGGAGCACACATTAATCTCCATACATGTGTAAGACTGTCTTTGTATTAATTTGAAATGATTGACTTGGGGCTACCTTATGGGAGAGCCAGGCTTCATGTGAGTTTTCCAGTCTTTGAAGCCATGGAGGATTGATCCAAATCCAGTGGGAAATCACTTGTGCTGTTGTCAAAGGCTGTCTTAATTCAAAAAAGACCCATGCCACATACCTGCAAACAAAACTATATCGATCCCACATTGACTTTTGGACTTTTGTTATTAAAAGTCAAATTATCATTGGGTAATTTAATACTTTTTCAAGGAAACTTGTAGTCAGTCTTGATGCCAGAGCAATAGAACAGGGAGAGATCCAAAAATGGTTACGTGAGGTTTTATTTTTCCTAAAAGCTCCTGCTGAAAGCTGTTTAAAAGATGCATAAGAACGTAGAAGAAGCAGACTAACTGAGGCTAAAATAGCAGTGAGGAGCCATGTGGTACTGAGTTCAGTGAAGACTTGACCTCTCGGTGTCAAGAATGATTCTTGGGGTTAGGGATGTGGCTCAGTGGTAGAGTGTTTACCTAGTACGTGTGAGGTCCTGAATTCAATCCATAGCACTGCCAAAAAATAAAAATAAAAAGATTCCTCTTTCCCCTTCATGTTGTTTTTAAGGATCAGTTTTATACATTTCCTCCAAATATTGAAATGGCTTTCCACTTTTGTCATTTTGTTAGGGTCCGGCAAACGTCGGAGGAAAGGACCACCAAGAGACTGTCTCATGCAAAAGCAAAGGGGTTTATTGGGCCAGCATGCTGGGGCTCAGAGTTCTCCTGAGAGAAGCTGGAGCCTTGAGCACCGCTTAAGCAGAGTTTTTATGCAGTGTTTAAACAGGGAAGTTCATATGGCAGTTAGGGTGCGAGGGTGGGATTGTTACAAAATAACCATTATAGAATAATCATGCGTTTTGTCAGGGGGTGTTGGGTCAGGGTACATTTTGACATAAGTGACTGTTTTTAACATAAGTTTCGGGTTCCAAGAAAACAAAACTTAAACTCACAGAAAAGCAAAACTTAAACTTAACAGGAGAGCAAAACTTAAATTTAACCTTTACATTGCCCACTTCTTTTTCTGAGTACTTCTAATCTTAGAAGTGACAGATTATTGAGGGGTATCACACTTTGTGTCTGCTAAAGGGACATACTGTTGTCTTATTACCATAAGTTTAACTTGTCCAATTTGAGCTTGGAGAAAGGAGACCACATGGTTGAGTAAACAGGGTCCCACAGTGAACAATAACATGAGGATTATTAAAGGACCAGCTAGGGCTGATAAGAGTGTAGTTAGCCAAGGGGATTGTGTGAACCAAGACTCAAACCATCCTTTTTGAGCCTCTCTCTCTCGTTGTCGCTCCTCAAGGCGTTTTCTTAATTTAGTCATTGATTCTTTGACTACCCCACTATGATCAGCATAGAAGCAACATTCCTCCCTTAGGGAAGCACAGAGTCCCCCTTCCCTCATGAAGAGGAGGTCTAACCCTCGTCTATTTTGTAAAACAACTTCAGAGAGAGAGGTTAGGGACTCTTGTAAGGCTGTGATGGAGGTTTCTAATGTTTTTAAGTCCTGATCTATTGCTGCTTGTAATTGGGCCATTTGTTGAGACCCATGGACCAGGGCAGCGGTTCCTGTACCCACTCCTGTAGCAACTCCTATTCCTAATAATATGGCTAAAGTGAGGGACACAGGTTCCCGGCGGAATTGGGTGGTATATCCCCTTATTTGATCTTCAAATGTATTTGTATCATGATAGAGCACTCTGGGAAATATTTGTACCATTACACAATAATTTACAGAGTTGTTAAATATCTGGGCTGAAATGCAAGGAGTTAACCCTGAGTCACATGCCCACCAGGTTCCTTTTTCAGGGACTAGAAAGCCCTGCATAGTGCTGATCTTTTTTATCTGGGTACATAATTGTTGTTTACTTTTGGGCAGGGAACCTAGGCATAAGCCTACCCCGGTTACTTCTGGGAGGGTTAATTTAGGATTTTTACCCCAACTACAGGAGGAACTTTGTATCTCTATTGTATAGGTTCCATTAGTTGCTATTCCTTCATAATTGGGGGGGGGAGCAGCGGAAAGGCAGAGCCAGCAAGATTGGGTAAGTTCTGGTTGTGTGGAGTTCAATGCCGTATAGGCTCCTTTAATTAATTTCCAGGGGGAGGTGTCGGTTTTACTTGGGATGAGGGAAGTAATCTGGGAAGTATGAGCCGGTGAAGGGGTTTTGGCAAGAGGAGGCAGCCTGGCTTTGGTGGATTTAAGTATTGGGGGTTTTATAGTTTTTGGAGACCAAGAATGGAGTCTTATCCTATGGGGATTGGGTCTTATGATTGAAACTGGCTTGGGGGAATTAGGTCCTATGGCTGAGGGAATTTCCCTTTTGAGCCTGATAGTGAACCAGAGGCCAAAATCATTTCCTGGGGCATAAAATCGCATTCCCCAAGTGGTTCCTGAAAGCCATGTTAGAATATTTTGTTTTCCTTGGGGAGTGATGGTTATATTTAGGGGGTTACACAAGCTATTATTTCCGCAAGGGGTATTTTTAACTGTTCTGGGATCACAGTTGTAATTAGTTGGTTTCCAGGTATGGTTTCGTCCTACCCGGATCAAGCTGCTAGGGGAGTTTGATTTCCACCAGACAGTCCCTGTTTGTTCACATCCCTATGATTTACAATAAAAGTCATTTATTCCTCCGCATAACTGTGTCTGTTTGCGGCTTCTGTAGTTTGCGGGACAGACAGAGAAGTCTAATCCAGCTAGCTCACATCTAACTGGGGGGCCACTGCAACCATGGAGTTTATCATAAAAAGGGGATCCTGATCGGCTGGGGTATAAAGGGATTTTGGTGGGGTCCTCTACATCAGGAATATCCCAGTAGGAAAGACCTACAGCAAGCTGGCAAATGTCTGGGTGAAGAGATGGCCACCAGGTCCCTAGGGGGGTTGTATTTGAAATAGACCATACTTCTTGTCCAGTGGGATTTATGATCTGCCATCGCTGTTGAACAGGCTGATGGGGGTTAGGATTGCTGGTGGTCAAGGGGAGAGTCCATAGCCCTATCCATACAGCGAATACGCAATTTGAAAGGGTTACCAGTCTTTTCCAGTTTCCAATTGGAGTCCAGAGAGGGCGCAGGCTTGAGATGGGAGGCATGGATCCAAGAAGCAACTCCATCCACTTTCACCGCTGTAGGTGTTATGAGTAGCACCTGGTATGGTCCTTTCCAGCGGGGTTCTAGGGATGACACCTGATGTCGTCTCACTTAGACGAAGTCTCCCACTTGATATTGATGTGGGGTTCCTTCGTCTCCGGGCTGATAGGCAGTAGCCAGCTGCTTCCACAGGAATCGCTGGGTTTGTTCAAGAGCCTTAAGTCTGTCAAGCAAGGGGGTGTGAAAGGAATCGTTAAGTCTCAGGGTTGGGGTTAGGTCTCTTATTGGAGGAGGGGCACCATAGAGAATTTCATAGAGGGTGAGGTTACACAAAGAGGCGGAGGGGGTATTTCTTGCACGAAACAGTGCATAAGGTAGGAGCATAGTCCAATCTTTTATACCGGTCTCCAAGCTTAATTTTGTTAAGGTCTCTTTAATAGTTCTATTCATCCTTTCTACTTGTCCTGAACTCTGGGGTCTATAAGCACAATGTAATTTCCAATTAATCCCCAGGGTCCTGGCCAATCCCTGACTTACCTGGGCCACGAACGCCGGTCCATTATCGGACCCTATTACCTTAGGCAGGCCGAATCTCGGGAAGATGTCCTCCAGGATCTTTTTGATTACCATTTGAGCTGTTTCTTTTTTCGTGGGGAAGGCTTCAATCCACCCTGAAAAAGTATCTACAAAAACTAGAAGATACTTAAGTCCATACCTTGCTGGTTTAATTTCAGTAAAGTCTATTTCCCAGAATTGTCCTGGTCTGGTTCCTCGTAGGCGTTTCCCTGTAGGAAGCTTGGAGGGGTAAGCATTAACCAATTGACAGACCCGGCAGGCCTTTATTACCCGTTCGGCTATTTTTTTTCGTTGTGTGCTGGTCAGCGGAAATTTCTGCTCTTGATCCTTCAGGAATGCCTGTAGTTTTTTTGAACCAAGGTGAGTGAGTTGATGCACATCTTTAACATAGTGTAGGGCTTTTTGAAATTGCAGGCTAGGCCCGGTGGAGTCAAGGAGTTCAGTTTCAGTGTCCTCAGGTGTTAAATTGTCTGGGTACTCGGATGCAGTTGAATCTCCTGACTGTTGTTCCCCCGGTGAGGAAAGTGTTAACATGGTTACTCCCGTCAGAGCTGCCAACTTAGCTTCCTCATCTGCCCTTCTGTTTCCGACCGCCACGGGATCATTTCCCTTTTGGTGCCCTGGGCAGTGCACTATAGCTAGTTCTTTGGGGTTTTGCACTGCTGAGAGAAGGCGGAGAATCTCATCTTTGTTTTTTATTTCTTTTCCGGCCGAGGTTAATAGCCCCCTTTGCTGATAAATAGCCCCATGTATATGGGCGGTAGCAAACGCATATCGGCTATCAGTATATATGGTGGCCTTTTTGCCTGCTGCTAGTTCTAATGCCTTCGTAAGAGCGATCAGCTCTGCCTTTTGTGCAGATGTCCCTTCCGGGAGACTAGAGGACCAGATGACTTTTGTCCTGCTAACTACTGCTGCCCCAGCTCGCCGCTTACCGTCCTGGAGGAAGCTGCTGCCGTCGGTAAACCACAGGACTTCAGGATGGGGCAGTGGCTGATCTTTTAGATCCTGTCGTATACTGGTCTCTTCTGCCAGTATATGTTGACAGTCATGGATGACAGGCTCTGATGATTCTTCAGGTAGGAGTGTGTCTGGGTTAAGTGGGGCTGGGGGGTCCCAGTGTTATTCTGTCTTTGTCAAGCAACAAGCTCTGATAGTGAGTTATTCTAGAATTTGATAGCCATCTGTCTGGAGGCTGATGAATGATGTTCTCCAGGGCATGAGGGGCTATAATGGTTAGCTTCTGTCCCAGCGTTAATTTATCAGCATCTTTTATTAGAAGGGCTGCTGCTGCTATAGCTTTTAGGCAATGGGGCCACCCGCTAGCCACTGGATCTAGCCTTTTGGACAGGTAGGCTACAGGTCTCTTCCAGGGCCCTAAAGTCTGAGTGAGCACTCCTCTGGCTATTCCTTTCTTTTCCTCAATGTAAAGAGTGAAGGGCTTTTCTACATCCGGAAGTGCTAGAGCTGGAGCAGATAGCAGCGCCTTTTTAATATCATCAAAAGCTTGCTGATGTTTGGGGGTCCATTGGAATTGGGTGTCTGCCTTCAACAGTGGGTACAAAGGAGCGGCTAGGGATGCAAACCCAGGAATCCATAATCTACAAAAGCCAGCAGTCCCGAGAAACTCTCTAAGTTGCCTCCTATTAGATGGGGGCGGTATCTGCACAACAGTCTGTTTTCTGGGCCCTGTGAGCCATCTTTTGCCATCTCTAAGGGAATAGCCCAGGAAAATAACTTCTTGCTGGCAGATTTTAGCCTTTTTGGCAGAAGCTCTATATCCAAGCCGAGCAAGCTCGGATAATAGTGCTCATGTTCCAGACTCACAATTTTCCTTGGTGTCAGCTGCCAGCAGCAGGTCATCCACATATTGAAGCAGGGTGACTCCTGGGTGTGTAGTCCTGAAGTTATTGAGGTCCCTGTGGAGGGCTTCATCAAAGAGAGTGGGGGAGTTTTTGAACCCTTTTGGGAGTCTAGTCC
The DNA here is from genome assembly GCF_047511675.1 of Marmota flaviventris. Classification (NCBI taxonomy): domain Eukaryota; kingdom Metazoa; phylum Chordata; class Mammalia; order Rodentia; family Sciuridae; genus Marmota; species Marmota flaviventris. The sequence continues at coordinate 47,550,244 of NC_092503.1, read as the reverse complement.
AGGTTAGTTGGCCAGACGTTCCTGTTTCTGGATCCACCCACTCAATAGCAAACAGTAGCTGGCTATCTTTATGTAAAGGCAAACAAAAGAAGGCATCTTTTAAGTCCAGGACAGTATACCATTTTCGTTCAGGATTTAGAGTACTAAGCAGATTATATGGATTAGGTACTGTGGGGTGAATGTCCTGTGCTCTGTTGTTGACTTCCCTTAAGTCCTGCACAGGACGATAGTCTCCTCCAGGTTTCTTTACTGGCAGTAAGGGAGTGTTCCAGGCCGATTGGCAGGGCCTTAGGACTCCCAGAGCCAAGTATTTTTGAATATGAGGTCTTATTCCATTTTTAGCTTCTTTGCTTAGAGGATATTGTTTAATATTGATTGGGGAGGCAGAGGTTTTTAATTCCACTACTATCGGAGGCTGTTTGACTGCTAAACCTAGTCCAGCAGTTTCTGCCCAGGCATCGGGGTAATTTATTATCCATTTTTGGGGTAGCTTGCCCATTTGATCAGTCTTAGAGGGCATGAAGAGTTGATGTTCATCATCTACTGACATAGTTAAAGCTGTGACTATGGGAGTCTTTACTGAAGGGTTCAGAAACTCCACTTGGGGACCATCAGGGTTAAAGGTTATTCTGGCCCGGAGTTTGGTGAGCAGATCTCTGCCCATCAATGGGGCCGGACATTCTGGGATTACCAAGAAAGAGTGGTGAACTTTACCCTTCCCCAAGTCCATAGTCCTCTTAGTTGTCCAAGCCCGATATTTACTGCCATTAGCCCCTTGAACTAGTGACCTGTTGTTTGATAAGGGGCCCAATGGAGTTTTAAGGGCTGAGTATATTGCTCCTGTGTCCAGTTCGAAGTTTACTGGGGTCCCCTCCACTTCAAAAGTTACCCTGAGCTCGGGGAGGGGGTCCGAGCCCTGACTCCCCTAATCATCTTCCAGGGTTAGGATGGCTGGCTGGCGTGACTGTTTCCTTTTAGGGCAATCTCTGGCCCAGTGTCCCTTTTCCTTACAGTAAGCACATTGGTCTGAAGCCAAGGGCGATTTTTGGCTTGGGCCCAGGTACCCTTTTCTGTCTCCTTGCTTTTTAACTTCTAGTCTGTCTGCTGCTGTGACCAGGACCTTTGCCAACATCTTAGTCTGTCTTTTATTCCTTTCATCTTCCTTCTTTTCCCTTTCTTTCTCCCTTCTTTGTTCTTTTTCTTCCTCTGTCTCCCTTTTATAATACACTTTCTCAGCCTCTCTGACTAAATTTCTTAAAGTCATATCTTGTAGGCCATTGCAACAGATGCCTTTTGGTCCTCTGCCTGAGGATCAAAAGGAGTATATCTCCTATATGTTTCCATAATTCTCTCTAGAAACATTGAGGGTGACTCATTAGGCCCTTGGATAATCTCTCTTACCTTGGCCAAATTAGTTGGCCATCTGGCGGCCGCTCGGAGACCCGCTATTAGAGTCCGGCGATAAGTGGACAGATGCTCCCTACCTTCGAGGGTGTTGGGATCCCAGTTGGGTCTGTTCAGGGGAAAGGCAGCTTCAATTAGATTGGGAAGTTGGGGGTCGTCCATCTGGTCCAAGAATATTTTTCCTGGCTTCCAGGAGGATCCTCTCTCGTTCCTCAGTTGTGAAGAGGGTCCCTAGAAGCTATTGGCAATCGTCCCAAGTAGGCTGGTGTGAAAACATCAGTGATTCTATTAAACCTGTGAGTCGGGTGGGATCTTCAGAAAAAGGGGGATTATTATTTTTGTTTCTCTTAATTCTGTGATGCAGCTAAATATTTTAGGCATACTAAGCCAAATGAGAAGAGAGCACTGGGTTGAAGAGGAAATAGAAGAGTAAGAGAGACAGACTGATTCATACTTTTGGAAAAGCATAGTCTCTGAAAGAGGACAATGAGTAAAAGTGTTTTCAAAGAACTAAGAGAATTGTTTCCCATAGTTAACCAGATCTTTTCATTTCCTTGTATATTTAATTAATATTTTTAAATAATTGTTTTTTTTCCTGCCTATTGGCCTTTTGTATTAGGCATTTGCTCATCCTAAACATACTCAAGAATTTCCTCTTCTCCTTTGATCTCCGCATTTGCAACAATTTTTCTTTACAAGAACACTCTGCTAGTTTTCTTGATGTTATCTCCTTACACAGAGGTGAAGAGTATTTACTTTTGGAAATTCTTTACTGTTGAAACTTTTTTATCTGAACAAGGCACCATGATATTCATTGACTGAAAATAAGAGTTGGAAACAAAATATATTTAGTTACCCCCATTTAAAAGGTAAAGTATTTAACCCCCCAAAAGCAGGGGGCCAGGGTGGGGCATAAACTACCTCATGATGCACTTATATGCCAATACTAAAATAAATTTTTATAGCAACAATAAAATCACTGATTAGAAAATGGGAAACAGTAGCTTTGATGAAGTTTGCATTTTAAGCAAAATCATATTTACCACTATTCTCTTTCTTTGCTATTGTTAACTAATTTTATGGGATTTTGTTTGGGATAGGAAGTCTGCACATTTGTTTTTTATGTGGGAAGGTTGGTGTTTTTCTGTCTATCATCATTGGAAATCAATTGATAATGAACTTGCATACTTTGAGCCAGTGCTGAGGGGCTTTAGCACAAGAGAAAACAAGAAATAAGAGTGAAGATTTAGTATTTAAAAATTAATATGTTAGTTCATCAGTTATGTTGGCACATTTCTTAGTGTACAAATGTATGGGACAGCTGTTTAGAATAGTGATAGTTAAAATAGTCATGCACAAGTAGTGTGAACTTGACCAAAATTCACTGAACCTGTCTGATCCTTGTCTCATCTGTAAGGTGGGGATGATAATATTTAATGATTCATTTTTAGAAAGAGAAAATTGTTGCGTTACTGGTCAGTTACAGTAAAGCTTTTCACTGGGCTTTGCCTATAAATGTTTCCTGATGCATCTTATTCCATAAGCCCTACACAATTGAATTGCAATGCTGTATACTTCTCCATCTTCTTTTGTCATGATATCATCAAAATATCTAAACCCAGAAAAAAATCAAAAGTTTATTTAGCAGTGTGTATCTCCTTTAGTTTGCACAAATGTTGCTCTGCGTTCCCACCTGTGGAGCCAATCTGCCTCAAGTTAGAATAATTCTGAAGAGTAGAATAGGGAGCTCCTTTTCTCCCTATTTGATCAGCTGTGGTCTCTATTGCAACTGCATTTCAGTTCAGCTTCTCCCTTGCTCAGTCATGCTTGCTCCACTCCCACAAAGATATGGTTCCTTGGAGTTCTTCCCAGCCTATATACACATCCGTCTCTTCCCTGGGAGAACTCAAACGCAGGCATCTTATTCAATGATTTAAATTAAAGAATCATGGTGACCCAATGGCAGATGGTAGTAGATAGGACCTGGCTGAAAGCAGAATTTGGTCAGGAGGGTCTTGAGCTAGTGCCTAAGCTAATTCCCACTGACCCCAGGTTGTGCTAAGAAGAGTGGTTCTGGGTGGGCAGTGGAATATGTGGGAGCATTTTTGAGTGTTTGGATACACCAAAGTGGGTAGGAGCCAGTGATACTAGACATTTTCTGATATGCATAGTCCCACAAGACAAAAAGCTGTTCCAAACGCTACACAAATTTCTAACTTTTCTCTAGACATTCATGACTGTGGAAAGACATGTATAAAATTGAGTGCAGAACTTCATTCCATTTGACATATAAACTCAAAGTTTGTTTTGTAAACTTTTAATATCCACTGAGTGTTTTAAGAATGTAATTGCCATACAAATCAAGGAAAGACTACACTTCGTTATGTTCAGAAATTTATTAAGAGCTTATTAGCATTTAATAAAATATCATTATTGATTCCAAGGCTTCATATTATACATGAATTGACAAGACAATGTATATATTTTATACATTTGTAGTTCTTGAATTTATAGTAATTCTATTTATAGGTATAATGATTTGTTATTTATTATGTTATAGTTAGTAGTACTTTCATATTTCACATATAAATATATGTAATTCTATTTTATTACACTTTTGTTTCTACTTTTTGGTTATAGTATTGAGTTTTTTCTAAATTGCAGATGTACATTTAGGTCATGCTATCTGTGGATTTTATCTCAGGAGAGTAAAGGAATTAGAACTTTTTGAAAAGTGTAAATGAAATCAAAATAAAGTACTTCAGACTCACTAGAATGATCACAATTAAAAGACAAACAATCTCAATATGGTGGAGTGTGGAACAATTGAAACTCTCACAAATGATACTGGAAGTGTAAAATGATATAATCATTTTGAAAAAAAGGGAGTTTCTTATAAATAAACAGTTCATTTTCTCTAGAACTTGGTGATTTTATTCTTAGGTATTTATGCAAAAGACTTAATGTGTGTCCAAAAACAAGATCTTGTTCAAAACTATTCATAACAATTTTATTCATGAAAATCCTGAACTAGAAATAACCTAAGCCATCAATGAGTAAATTAAGAATTTGTGTTATTTTTATATAAAATTCTACTCAGCAATTACAAAAGAACATATCCTGGTATACAGATGAGTCTCAATTTTTTTAAGCAAAAGATGATTGATATTCTTTATATGAAGTTTCAGGAAGCAAAACCTATGTTTTAAAAAAACTGAAATAATGCTTGTCTCAGATATGGAAATTGGAAAAGATTTAGTTGATGGAAATGTATATATTTTATAGAATACATAACCCATATATTAATATTATGTGTTTTGTAGTATGTACATTGTACTTCCATTAAAACAGAGTATTTTGGGGAAAATAAAATGGGGAAATAGAAGAGATAAGGATATAATAGGGTGGGAACCATTGTTCTAGGCCATAAAGAATTTCCACCAAGCTCCTGTTAAAGGATGAAGAAGGGCCTGGGGTAGGGGTAAGGAGGTGACTGAGCAAAGACTTTTGAGACCTTAGACAAGGCAAGTCCACTGTCCCCAATTGTAGTTGCCAATTTCACTCGAGAGATACCTTTGCTGGATGCCTAGGTGGAAGAAGACACATCTTAGTGAAGGTCAGCAAAGATCAAGGAGACAGAACACAAAATGTGGACACTAAGCTTCCATGTCCTGTGCCATTTATGGAAAGAGAAATAGGAAGGGAAGATTCATTGGCAGGAGAAATAACCCTGACAGGGTGTTTAAATTGCCTGGATATTTACTTGAAGTCACTCTTTAACACTGATGGTGATTTCAGTCTGTAGGTTGCATTTATTTTTTTTTAAACGATGATAATGGAGATTTAAGGATAAAATGGGTAGAAAATAAAACCCCCTACCCCTATCCCATTGCTGAGTCATAGGGCTACAATCCTTACCAAGTTGTAGGAGATTGAGAGAATAATTAATGTCCTGGACTTAAATTTGTATCAATGCTGGAAGGTGCCTCCTTGGGAGCAAATCACTCAGCTAGTGAGTGAGCAGAGCACAGCACTATTGAAGAGTCCTGTGAACATGGAAATCTTATAGGTCCTGCAGTGAGTTATACTTCAACAATGTTCATTATTTATCAAAGACAGGACTTGTGTTGAAGTAAATGCAATGAATTTACTTTTAAAAAATTTTTTTGATACTGTTTATGATGAAAAATAAGCACATCTTTTTATTCCATCTTTTTTTAAAAATTTGTTTTAATTAGTTACACATGACAGTACAATGATCTTGACATATCATACATTTGAATCAAATGGAGTATAATTACTCCTTTTTCTCAGTGTACATTTTGGTGAATCACATTGGTCGTACAGTCAAGTATATATATACTGCAATAGTAGTGTCTATTTTATTCTGCTGTCCTTTCTATCCCCCCTCCCTCCCCTCCCCTCCCATCACTTCTCTCTACCCAATCTAATGTGACACACTTCTTTCTTTCCCTCACATTGTCATACATGTATTCTGTATAACGATGAGTGTCTCCTTCCATCTTCCAAGCAATTCCCCTTCTCCCTCCCTTTCCCTCCCACCTCTCTTCCCTATCTAGAGGTGATTTTCTTCTCATGCTCTTCCTCCCTACCCCATTTTGAGTCGCCTCCCTTATATCAGAGAAGACATCCGGCATTTGTTTTTTTTTGGGATTGACTAACTTCACTTAGCAAAATTTGCTCTCATGCCATCCATTTTCCTGCAAATGCCATGATCTTATTATTTTTTAATGCTGAGTAATATTCCATTGTGTGTAAGTGCCACATTTTTTTTTTACTCCACTAATCCATTGAAGGACATCTAGGTTGGCTCCACAGTCTAGCTATTGTGAATTGTGCTGCTATAAACATTGATGTGGCTGTGTCCCTGTAGTATGCCATTTTTAGGTCTTTTGAGTATAGTCCGAGAAGAGGAATAGCTGGGTCAAATCGTGGTTCCATTCCCAGCTTTCCAAGGAATCTCCATACTGCTTTCCAAATTGGCTTCACCAATTTGCAGTCCCACCAGCAATGTACAAGTGTACCCTTTTCCCCACATCCTCACCAGCACTTGTTGTTGTTTGACTTCATAATGGCTGCCATTCTTACTGGAGTGAGATGGTATCTTAGAGTAGTTTTAATTTGCATTTCTCTGATTGCTAGAGATGGTAAGCATTTTTTCATGTATTTGTTGATTGATTGTATATCCTCTTCTGAGAAGCGTCTGTTCAGATCCTTGGCACGAAATAAGCACATCTTAAGTTTCTCATGGTTGTGAATGAGAGAAATGAGACTAATGTGACTTTCATTCTCAATTATCATATGAGGCCAATACATTATCATTAAATAAGAAATATTTTTGTACGTTTTTCTAAGTGTAAAATGTACGCATAATAAATGTACCATGAATATATAATTAATGGTAAATTTAAATGCCTCTTTTGATCCTATAAAAGACACTATTGCAGTCTTCAACCAAATAGAGTAAATTGTCTTGAAAAGGCAGTGTTCATGAGCACCATTTACTGGTTGAAGTATATATGGTGTTCTAGTTGCCAGCATTATTGTTATCTGTTGATGGCTCCTGGGAGCAAAGGGACACAAAAATAAAAAACAAAAAAGGAAAACTTTACCCTCCCCATTCTAGATTCTTCTTTGAGTTTTGTTTCCCCTCCATAATCTTCCTGCCTTTGTTTACTTTTCTGTATCTTCAGCTACTTGTATTTTTGTTATTTGCCTAGAATTTATAGATGTTTGACAGATGGTCTCAAAGGGGGTTAAGTTGTCATAATGGTATGGGAAATTGAATGGTGTGGTTTGGGTTGTAGGACTGTATGAATCTTTGAATAACCATACGGAGCTTTAACCTCCTGTAAGCTGGATTTATTTGAGACAAAATCCTGGTTTCTTAAGTGGGTTTCTTTTCTGTATGAGTACATTTTTTTCACCCACAACTGGCACCTATAATTTTCCCTTGGAACCTGTGTTTTCTTGAATTCCCTACTTTCCCAGAATTCCTGATTTTTCCAGGTTACAGTGATATTGAATTTAAACTTCATCTTCATCTCCATTTATCCAAGATTCTAGAGGTGAGGGATTCCTTATTTTCTCCATCAACTCCATTGACAGGAGAGAAATAGATAGACCCTTGACCTTACTTTTTTTTTAAAAAAATATTTTTTTACTTGTCAATGGACTTTTAATCTTTTAAATTAATTTATATGTGTTGCTGAGAATTGAACCCAGTGCTTCACACATGCTAGGTATGTGCTGTTCCACTGAGCTACATACAACCCCAGCCCGGATCATTGACCTTATTAAAGAGTGAACTGAGAGGTTGAGACTTTCCCAGATAAGTGTAAACCAGTATGCTTGTTTTTATGATACAATAAAATCCATATAAATGAAAATTCATATCCCTTTTCTAGATCTTTTTAAGGGTCCTGTGTTTTTCAGGTTCTATAGAGATGTTTAGCTTAAGAAACATTATCTACCCAATTTTCTAAACAGTTACAGGGAAGATATTCTTTAATCCTTGTAATGATATCCATCCAATTCAATCTGTAGAGGGCATACTTGATCCTTCCATTCTCAAGGATAGGAGACTTCTGCCGTTTCAGAGAAGGAAACATTAAAATTAACATTTAAAATCTAATCAGTCCTTATTGTTAGTGATTTTCTAAGGGCCCAATGCTTTATTCTCTTTCTTTCTTCCTCTGGGACTTTTTGCATCTGAGCACAACATTGAGTATTCCCTAGTTTTTAAACTTTTGCTAATTATGAATTAATGTTTGTCCATTTAGTTACTGCAAGATTTTTTTCTGCTCTTTGAAAATGTTTTCTTATTTATTTTATAAATCTCATAAATGTATGGTAAAAATCAGAAAAATGTACAAATCCTATGTACACAGTCACACAAATATTCCCAAAATGAACAGTACTGAGATTAAGGGAAAAAATGATCCTAACAACCCAGAACTAATCTCATTTACCTGTTAAGTTACCACATTATTCCTTGAAGGTAAACACCTTCTAAAACCATCATTAGTTGCACCTGTTTTTGAATAATATAAGAAAACATGCAATAAGTGTCTGGCTTTTTTCCACTGAATATTATATTTCGAGACTTGTGTATTTTTCAGAGAGTTGTAATTCATGCTTCTTTATACATAATTTGTTTCATTATGGGAAATGCCACAATTTACTTATTTATTTGGATGCACATGGATATTGGTTTGTGCTATGGTTTGGGTAAGTGTCCTTCAAAAGACCCCTCTGTTGAAAGCTCCATCCCTACTCCTTAGTGCTCTTGGGAAACAGAGCACCTGCTGGGTCTAGATGGAGGAAGTTAGGTCATCAGGGCCATTCCTTTGGGGAATATTAGGGCCCCGGACTTTTCTTCTTTCTTTCTTTTTCCTTCCCAGATGCCTTGAAGGGAGCAGCTTTACTCCACTACACACTGCCCATCATGAAGTAATGTTTCTCTACAGGCCCATAAACCACTGAGTCAAGTGACTGTGTCTGAAAACTCTGAAACTATGATCCAAAATGGACTTTTCCTTTCTGATGAATTTATTATCTCAGGTATTTTGTTATAATAATGGAAAGCCAAGTAACACAGGTTGTTTCCATTTGATGACTTTGTATGATGCTACCCTTAAAGGCTTATAAATCTACTAAACTTTTATTAAATATTCAACTGTTAAATTTCTGTGATGTAATTTTACTGAGTGATACATTATGGATAGAACTTTTGTTGTGGTGGTGGTGGTGTTACAGTACTAGGGAATAACCACAGGGGAGTTCTACTACTGAACTCTATCCCCAAGCTCCCTTTCCTTTTCTAAAACTTTTGAGACAAGATCTCTGTATGGAGCTGAGGCTGGCTAGAACTTGCTATCCTCTTGCCTCAGCTTCCTGAGTCCTGAGGTTACAGGTGCATGCCATCCTGACCAGCCAGAAAAAAACTAGTGCAAACTGTGATCTGTAAAATTATTAAAAAGAAGTATCTGTTTATGAAGGATTTCTCCATTTATTCTATATCACATTTGAATATCCACATTGATTTTGAAACCAAAGAATTAAAATTTAAGTACAAGAATAAAATTATTTTTAATGTTTAATTAATCCTGAGTTTAATTGTGAGTAAAGGAAAATGCACAATACAGAATCGTCTCTGAAGACATTTGCAAGTCATGTTTTATGCTTTCTGTTTTGCCATTTTCATGCAGGGTACCAAAGCTGCAAAAGCAACATAATTTCTGATTTATAATTTTAATTTTAAAGTAAAACTAATCCTTTTTTAATTTTAAAGAATTCATGGCAATTAATCTAAGCATAGTTTATTTATTTTGTTAGTTAAGTTTTATAATTAGTAATTAAATAGGCATTATGTATGTTATTATTATTATGTATGTTAAGGTACAGCCTCTGGTTAGAGTTTATATGATTCTTTTATAGTTTGATTAGAATTCTACTCCTCATTTATATCCCAGATGAACTTCAGGGGAATGTCTTTTGTTTCTCTTTGGAATATCTGGTCAAATCTTTCATTCTGCTCCACAGTAAAATGATGTTTCCAGTCTCCAATGGTACCTAATGGGATAAGAACATGAATGGCACCTGGTGAATAAAGAACACTTCATGTTAAAGACTGCCTCAACCATTTGAACCCATGTGTCCTATTGTCCCAGATGTGGAACACCTGTCAAATTTAAATGGAGCAACCAATATACCTCTTGTGGTAACTTTGTAATAATATGTGAATATTATTGTGTTCACAGAATTAAAAAATTGGAAATTAATGGGTAAATCTGTTTTCAACCAAGCTAAATATTTGTTCCTGTCCATAGGATTGGAGACCTCATCTTTTCTTACACAGGAATGATTGAATAAAGAATCTAGGAACACAATAATGCAATAAATAGATTTAAAATTCACTTCCCTGTATGTTAGCCTTTCCCACTATGTGATCCTTAAGAGGAAAAAACTATAGAGGATATGAATATATTAGAATTTAACAAGTATGTTTTAGTATATATACTCTTGTATATATACTAAGTGAACTTCACACTAAGTGAACCACATTTATCAACTGTAATATAGTTCTTACTAAAGCCCTCCAAGATAGGTATTTTTTTCTTTTTAAATTTGAAAAAAAAAATGAGACTTAAATATTTTCAACTAACAAAATTAAAGTCATATAGAGCATCAGAGCTTCCCTTTCTGCATCTTTATTTTATACAAAATTAAACCATCATTATGCCATTCTTTTTTTGGGGAGGGGGTGTACTGGAGATTGAACTCAGGGGTACTCGACCACTGAGCCACTCCCCAGCCCTATTTTGTACTTTATTTAGAGCCAGGGTCTCATTGAGTTGCTTAGCACCTTGTTTTTGCTGACGCTGGCTTTGAGCTTGCATTCTTCCTGCCTCAGCCTTCTGAGCCGCAGGGATTACATTACATCATTCTTAAGTGAAAACTAACTTGGCATTTCCAGCTATCAGGTTCACTAGTGTAGACATTATTATTGGCCTTTGGAGTAGATAACAAGCTTTTAGGGGTATGAGAATTGCTTTTTATCTGCTGTAGCTGAGGAATGAAAAGGGATAATTGATAATAAATGTCACCAAAAAATAAGAATTTTAAAATATATCAATATCTAGGGCAATTTCCATAAGATGTTTATATAATTTAATAAATTAATATCGATCATCCTATTAGTAAATTATGAGCCAATTATGACATAAAATGTGAATAAAGTAGAAGTGAAGTGTTTAGAATGTTTATACACTAAATGATTAAATTAAAATTAACAATTTGAAGCCAGGTGTGGTGGTGTATGCCTGTATTCCCAGCAGCTCAAGAGGCTGAGGCAGGAGGATGTTGAGTTCAACATCTCAGTGAGATCCTGTCTCTAAATAAAATACAAAATAGCAGCTGGGAATGTGGCTTAGTGCTTGAGTGCCCCTGAGTTTAATCCCTGGTAGTAGTAGTAGTAGTAGTAGTAGTAGTAGTAGTAGTAGTAATAATAATAATAATAATAATAATTTGAATTTAAAGGGTATCAGTTACAAGGGAAATAATATTCATTCTTGACAACTACTTCAAGCATGTAATAAGATCACAGTAAAAATGATTTCAATGACTTTTTGAAGTAACTGATTTCATAGCAGATAGTACTAATAAGATAATACTCTTTGTGATGTTGCAATCTGACACATGGGAACACAGTAATCCAAACCTCCTCCCAGCAAAGCAAAACACATTAAGTTTACTTCCTAGATTGTTCTAGAAGAAAAAAAGGGAAAACAAGGATTATTGTTCCTCTCATTTGATATACCTAAACAGGCTCATGTGGCTTAGATATAAGGCAATATTAATTAAGCAAGTTAATGTGTCAGATTGTGTACTAAAACACTTAGGTTTCTTGAAAAACTTTTCAGACCTACTCTCAATTAGGCGCTTAATTTCTCTAGGTTCCAAATGTCACTGTTACTTGGAGAGACATATTGGAAGCACTTATTATTTCTCCTAGGTACCAAGCACTTGAATGACAGCTTACATCTTGCTACTATAAACTACTGAATAGTACCTTTGCGCAGAAAATGTCCTTTATCGCTTCTTGTTCCAATTTCATATTTTATGATATCATGATAATTTGCTTGTGGATTAGTCTTCATGTTCTGAAATGTAGCCTGATTCACAACAGTATCCACAACTTCTTCACTAAGTTGTTTCTCAAGAAATCTACAGATTTTCAGCACTGCACTTCTGAGGTCCTGAAAGAGTCATGAGTATGCATGAGTTACAGCCAAACACACAACATTTTCATATTCTAGTGAAATTGATTGCTGGAATGCAAAGAAGTGTCCTCATATGAACCATGCAGTTTGTTATGAGAAGAGAATGGGGAAACAAACTGACATGATTATCTCAATTGATGCAAAAAAAAACATTTAACAAAACCCAACATCTTTGAGCATAGGAAGAAGATTACCTCTACATAGGGAAGAGGGATGGGAAGGAAAGGGAGGGAGAAAGGGAATTGCATGGATGGTGGAAGGAGACCCTCATTGTTATACAAAATACATGTATGAAGATGTGAGAAAAAAATAAAAAGAATATCATTACCCTAGATTAGGTAGAGAGAAGTGATGGGAGGAGAGGGGAGGGGTTGGGGAAATAGGAAGGATAGTAGAATGAAACAGACATTATTATTACTGTGTGTATATAGGCGAATGTATGACCAATGTGATTCTGCAATCTGTATACTCAGAAAAATGAGAAATTATATCCCATGTGATTCAAATGTATAATATGTCAAGGTCATTGTACTGTCATGTGTAACTAATTAAAACAAAAAAAGAAAAAAAAATAAATGTTAAAAAAATACTTACTGATATTTACTCAGACAATAAAATTTTAGCTTTAAAAAAAACCAACATCTTTTTATGATGAAATGCTCAATAAATCTGCAATGGAAGGAAACTACCTCAACATGAAAAAGGTCTTATATGGAATACCTGCAGCTAATAGCAAACTCAACTGAGAGAGGAAGATTTTCATCTGAGACGTGGAGTAAGTCCAATTCAGTTTTTCTACTTCTCTTTATTATGATAATAGAAATACTATCTGGAGGTACTAAGCAATAAAAAAGAAAAAAAGGTATTTAAATAGAAAATAAAGATAATGAAATGATCCCTGATAACCCATAATATTATCTTATATGTAGAAACCCCCGCCCCCAAAAAGCACTCACACACACACCAAAAAGAATATGAGAACAAAGAAATTTAATCAAGTTGTAAATTCAAAAATCAAACCAACTTGTAAAAATCAGTTGAATTTCTATACACTAACAATGAGTAAACCTAAAAGGAAATTAAGGAACAATTACACTAATAATCACAAGAAGAAAGACTAAAACTCCAAGGAATGAACAAGGAGGTGAGAGTGTTGCCTATTGAAACCTACAAAACATTACTGAAAAGTAAAAGCAAACAAATAAATAAAACAATATCCTATACTGATGACTGGAATTAAAAAAATACAATGTAAATCAATTCACAGATAGATGTAATGCACTCTATCAAAATCCCAATGATATTTTTTGCAAAAAAAAAAAAAAAAGAAGAAGAAGAACAATCCATCACAATATTCTTATAAAACTCCAAGGCATCCTGAATAGTTAGTCTTGAAAAAGAATATTAGATTCTCTGTTTTCACACTTCCATAATTCAAACTTACTACAAAATAATGGTCATCTAAACAGTCTGAAAATGCCATAAATTTGGAAGTATGAATCAATAGAGTTGAATAGAGTTCACAGAAACCAGCTCTCACACATGTGGTCAAATGATTTTTGACATGAATGCAAAGAACATTTCATAGTAAAAGGACAATTTCCTCAACAAAAGGTAATAGGAAAATTGAATGACTGCATGCAAAAGCTTGAAGTTGATCCTGATCCTATGCCACATATTAAAACTAACTTAAAATTGGGACCATCCACACCAGCCCATGTGGGACCCAGGCTCACAGTAGGTCTGGGTCCACCCCTCCACTGGCACAGCAGACACCTGCCAAAGCCTAGCCTCTGATGCAAGATCACCTCTTTCCACCAGCAGACTACTGGGGGACGTCAAGCCTAGCATCCCAGATCCACCAACACCAGCCTGTGCGGGACCAAGACTCACAGCAGGCCCAAGTCTACCCCTTCACCTGCAGGCACCTGCCGCAGCCCATCCTCCATCCCAGGACCACCTCTTCTGTCCAGCAGATTACCGCAGGAGCTGAGACCCAGCCCAGACTGCCTACACAAGCCTGCAAGGGACCTGGTAGGCCCAGGTCCATCCCTCCACCCGCGGGGCAAACACCCACCAGAGCCTAGCCTCTGGAAGAGGACCGCCTCTTCTGACCAGCAGACTACCTCGGGAGGTCAAGCCCAATGGCCCAGATGCACCCACACTGGCCTAGAACCACCACACTCACGGGAGCCCAGCCTTTGGCATAGGACCACCTCTTCCAACCAGCAGACTACTGCAGGAGTCCAAGCCTAGCCCAGATCTGTCCACACAAACTTGCGCAGGATCCATGTCCATGGTAGGTCTAAGTTCACCCCCTCCCCCACATGGGAACCTAAGCCTAACCCACTTCCATCTTGGGACACTGCAGTCATTATGATAGCCTTCCCCATGCAGTAGCCTCTAACATTTTTACAACAGACAGGGCCTACAAGCAGGTGCATCTCAGAGCAGGCATCCCAAAGGGAGTGTGGGGGCCACCCTTTCAGCCCCATCGCTGTAAGACATTGCTTCCATCTTGGGGCACCTTAAATATTATCTCAAGTTACCTCTGCTATTGCCGCCACCAACTTTAGTTGCAGTAGCATACATTGAGGGACACCAGCAGGGTCTGGAAGCCCAACTTCAAGGTGTGGTACAGACAATATGCACAAGTACTATAAGAATATAGGGAATAAACTATAATATCTCAGATCCACACTGCAAGAAAAGAAGACATATGGACACCAAGAAAAAAGAAGGGAGGAAAGTGCCCCAAACAAACCAGGACACTACAATAAAAGAACCCATGGGCAGTGGGTTGATGAAATGTCAGAGAAGGAGTTCAGAAGGTTCATAATTAAAATGATTTGTGAATTAAAGGATGACCTAAATGAGCAAATACAGGCAAAAGTTGATCACTCCAACAATGATGTAAGAGAGAAAATATAGGTAGCAAAAGACTCCTCCAAGAGAGAGACAGAGACTCTGAAAAACAAAGTCAGAAATCCTTGAAATGAAGGATACAGTAAATCAAATAAAAAACTCAATAGAAAGCATAACCAATAGACTAGATCACTTGGAAGAAAGAATGTCAGATAATGAAGACAAAGTATACAATCTGGAAAATAAAGTTGATCACACAGTGAAGAAATTTAGAAACCATGAATAGAACATCCAAGAATTATGGGACAGTATCAAAAGACCAAATCTAAGATTTATTGGGATAGAGGAAGGCACAGAGTTTCAAACCAAAGTAATGTACAAACTCTTCAATTAGTTAATATCAGATAATTTCCCAAGCATGAAGAATGAATTGGAAAATCAAATACAAGAGGCTTATAGGACACCAAATACACAAAATTACAACATATCTACACCAAGGCACATTATAACAAAAATGCCTAGCATACAGAATAAGGATAGAATCTTAAAAGCCACAAGAGAGAGGAATCAGATCACATATAGTGGGAGACCAATTTGTATCTCAGCAGATTTTCAACCCAGACGTTCAAAGACATGATATCATGGAACAACATATACCAAGCCCTGAAAGAAAATGGATGCCAACCAAGAATTTTATATCCAACAAAACTAAGCTTTAGATTTGATGATGAAATAAAAACCTTCCATGATAAAAAAAAGTTAAAAGAATTTACAACTAGAGAGCCTGCACTACAGAACATCCTCAGCAAAATATTCTAAGAGGAAATGAAAAAAAAATGATGAAAATCAGTAGAGGAAGGTATTACACTAAAGGAAAATCTAATCAGAGGAGAAACCAAGTCACGTTAAATACCAAAAATATACAAAAATGACTGGGAATACAAATCATGTCTCAATAATAACCCTGAATGTTAATGGCCTAAACTCACCAATCAAAAGACATAAAGTAGCAGATTGAATCAAAAAATAAAATAAAATAAAAGGCCCAACAATATGCTATCTCCAAGAGACTCACCTCATAGGAAAAGACATCCACAGACTGAAGATGAGGGGTTGGGAAAAATCATACCACTCACATGGACTGTGGAACAAGCAGGGGTTTCCATCCTCCTTCAAATAGAGTAGACTTCAAACTAAAGTCAATCAAAAAGGATAAAGACGGACACTACATTCTACTCAAGGGAACCATATGCCAACAAGACTTAACAATTATAAATATATATGCCCCAAACAATGGAGCATCTACGTTCATCAAACTCTTCTCAAATTCATGAGTCAAATAGACCACAACAAAATGATTTTGGGTGACTTTAACACACCTCTTTCATCAATAGATAGATCTTCTGAACAAAAGCTGAACAAAGAAACTATAGAACTCAATAATACACTCAATAACCTAGACTTAACTGACATATATAGACTATTTCATCCTTCAATGAGAGAATACATTTTCTTCTCAGCAGCACATGGAACCTTCTCTAAAATAGACCATATACTATGCCACAAAGCAACCCTTAACTAATATAAAAAAGTAGCGATACTATCCTGCATTCTATCAGATCATAATGGAATGAAATTAGAAATCAATGATAAAATAAGAAATAAAATCCACTCCCACACCTGGAGACTAAATAATATTCTACTGAATGAACAATTGGTTACAGAAAACAGCAAGGAGGAGATTAAAAAATTTTTAGAGGTGAATGAGAACACAGATACTACATACTGAAATCTCTGGGACACTATGAAAGCAGTTCTAAGAGGAAAGGTTATTGCATGGAGTTCATTCCTTAAAAGAAGACAAATTCAACAAAGAAATGACTTAACATTACTCTTAATGCCTTAGAAAAAGTAGAAGAAATCAACACCGAAAGAAGGAGGACAGGAAATAGTTAAAATCAGAGATGAAATCAACAAAATTGAAACAAAAGAAACAATTGAAAAAATTGACAGAACAAAATGTTGGTTTTTTGAAAAAATAAATAAAATTGACAGACCCTTAGCCATGCTGACGAAGAGAAGGAGAAAACTCAAATCACTAATATGTGATGAAAAAGGAAATATCACAACAGACACTACAGAAATACAGAAGACAATTAGAAATTATTTTGGAAACTTGTACTACAATAAAATAGAAAATATTGAAGGCATCGACAAATTATAGAGTCATATAATTTGTCCAACTTGAATCAGAATGAAATACACTTTCAAGTGACGAAATAGAAGACACCATCAAAAATCTACCAACCAAGAAAAGCCCAGGACCAGATGGATACACAGCCGAGTTCTAAAAGACCTTTAAAGAAGAACTAATACCAATATTCTTTAATTTATTTCAGGAAATAGAAAAAGAGGCAGCACTTCCAAACTCTTATATGAGGCCAATATCACCCTGATTCCAAAACCAGGCAAAGACACATAAAAAGAAAGAACGAAAGAACAAAAGAAAGAAAGAAAGAAAGAAAGAAAGGAAGGAAGGAAGGAAGGAAGGAAGGAAGGAAGGAAGGAAGGAAGGAAGAAAGAAAGACAAAACTTTAGACCAAAATCTCTAATGAACATAGATGCAAATATTCTCAATAAAATTCTGGCAAATCGAATACAAAAACAGATCAAAAAGATCACGCACCATGATGTAGTGGGGTTCATCCCAGGGATGCAAGTTTGGTTCAACATGCAAAAATCAATAAATGTAATTCATCACATCAATAGACTTAAAGGTAAGAATCATATGATCATCTTAATAGACACAGAAAAAGCATTTGACAAAATACAACACCGCTTTATGTTCAAAAACTAGAAAAATAAGGGATAACAGGAACATATCTCAACAACATAAAAGCTATTTATGCTAAGCCCTAGGCCAACAAAATTCTAAATGGAGAAAAATTAAAGGCATTCCCTCTAAAAACTGGAACAAGACAGGGATACCCTCTTTCATCACTGTTATTCAACATAGTAGTTGAAACACTGGCCAGAGCAATTAGACAGATGAAAGAAATTAAAGGGATATGTATAGGAAAATAAAAAATTAAATTAGCACTATTTGCTGATGATATGAGTCTATACCTAGAAGACCCTAAAAGTTTAACTGGAAAACTTCTAGAACTAATAAAAAAATTAAGCAAAGTAGCAAGATATAAAATCAACACCCATAAATCAAAGCCATTTCTGTATATCAGTGACAAATCTTCTGAGAAGGAAATGAGGAAAACTACCCCATTTACAATAACCTCAAAAAAAAAGATACTTGGGAATCAATGAAAGAGGTGAAAGATCTATATAATGAAAATTACAGAACCCTAAAAAAAAAAAAGAAGTGAAAGAAGACCTTAGAAGATGGAAAGATCTACCTTGCTCTTAGATAGGCAGAATTAATATCATCCAAATGATCATACTATGAAAACCACTATACAGATTTAATGCAATTCCAATCAAATTCCCAATGACATTCCTCATAGAAATAGAAAAACCAATCATGAAATTCATCTGGAAAAATAAGAGACCCATAAGCTAAAGCAAACCTTAGCAGGAAGAGTGAAGCAGGTGGCATCACTATATCAGACTTTAAACTATACTACAGAGCAATAGTAACAAAAATAGCATGGTATTGGCACCAAAACAGACTGGTAGACCAATGGTACAGTATAGAGGACACAGAGACTAACCCACAAAATTACAATTATCTTATGTTAGACAAGGTGCCAAGAACATGCATTGGAGAAAAGATAGCCTCTTTAATAACTGGTGCTGGGAAAACTTGAAATCCATATGCAACAAAATGAAATTAAACCCCTATCTGTAACCAGGCACAAAACTCAACTCAAAGTGGATCAAGGATCTAGGAATTAAACCAGAGACTCTGTGTCTAATAGAAGAAAAAGTAGGCCCTTATCTTCATCACGTGAGATTAGGCCCAAATTTTATCCTTCACACATCAGATATAGCACTAATCTCTAGGGTATATAAAGAACTCAAAGAGCTAAAAACCAAAAAAACAAATAACCCAATCAACAAATGGGCCAAGGACATGAACAGACACTTCTCAGAAGAGAGAACAATCAATCAACAAATACATGAAAAAATGTTCATCGTCACTAGGAATTAGAGAAATGCAAGTCAAAATTACTCTAAGATAGCACCTCACTCCAGTCAGAATTGGCAGCTGTTATGAAGACAAACAACAATAAGTGTTGGCAAGGATGTGGGGAAAAGGTATACTCATACAGTGCTGGTGGGACTGCAAATTGATATATCCAATATGGAAAGCAGTATGGAGATTCCTTGGAAATCTGGGAATGGAACCACCATTTGATCCAGCTATCCCGCTATACCTAAAGGACTTAAAAACAGCATATTACAGGGGCACAGCCACATCAATATTTATAGCAGCACAATTCACAATAGCTAAACTGTGAAGCCAAACTAGATGCCCTTCAGTGGATGAATGGATAAAAAAATGTGGCATATATACACAATGGAATATTACTTAGCAATTAAATACAATAAAATCATGGCATTTGCAGGTAAATGGATGGAGTTAGAGAAGATGATCCCTTTTCTTTTTGCATCTTAACTGTGCCTCAAAACTCTGTATTCTCTTCATTCACAATGACACTACTCCAATCCAAGCCACCACCGATGTTCAGTGGATTAATACACTGGTCTCTGTCTATTCTGGTTTCCTTATATTCACTATTTTTCCTCTTCAACTCATAAATGTAAATAATATTCAAAAATATTAAGTATAATCTATGGCTACCCTTCTTAATAGCTCTTAAGAGTCTCCTTACTACTTTTAATATTAAAGAAATCACTCTCATTAACATAGCCTACAGATATTATAAAATCTGGCTCCTATAAAACCCCCCTATATTAAACTTTCATCTCTCCCAGATTGTTCAAGTTTTTCCCTTAGGTCCTCAAAGGTCTCATGTACTTTCCTTTTTTCTTTTATAAGTCTCTCCCATGTTTTTTTTTTCTTTCACTTAGCTCTTATTTATTAGCTTGTATTTCCCATTTTCTTTGTTTCAGGAAAGAAAGAAAAAAGACCATTACTTTTGAGTATATTAGATACCCTCAGTACATATACACATTGATATTGTATTAGACATTTCCTTAATATTTGCAATTATTACTTTTAAAATACATATACTAGCTTGGTGAGTACTTGTTTTCCCTGACAGATTATGAGTTCTGTCTATAAAAGATTCAGTCGTCTATTACTCATGATTCAGTGCAAGGCAGAGAGCAATCATTCAGTGATTTTTTTAAAGTAACTAAATAGATGATGTATTAATGAATCAACATACCAACCAGAGTCCACAGAACAATAAGCTTCACCTGTCTTGTGTTTGAATTACACAAAGTTTTCAGGCAGTTTAGAATCTTTAACCAGCATATAAGCATTCTATGACTTCACATGAGAACTAGTTTTTAAGATTCTCTTTACAGGAAGAAGGTGCCTCACAGGGCTCACCCTCATCTTCAGCAATAATTATCCTCTCTTAGTAGTGACTTCATGCCTCAGTGCCTTAGTGCTCCTTGATGAACTTTATTAAGTATAATTACCATGGAAAACAGTTTGGTGTATCCTCAAAAAAAAAAAAAAAAAAAAAAAAAAAAACTAAAAACAGAACTACTGTATAATCCAACTTCACATTCCTGGGTATATATCAAAAAGAAACAGTGCACCATACAAGAGACAACTCACATGCCCGTGTTTATTGTACCGCTATTCACAACAGATAAGGATTCAGCATACATGGTGTTTATCAACAGATGAACAGACGAAGAAATTATCACACGTGCGCGCGCACACACACACACACACACTGGACTATTATTCAGATACAAAAAATGAAATTCTCCAGCAAAATTCATGGAACTGGACGACATGATGTTACTAAAATAAGCCAGACATAGAAAGACAAATAGCACAAGCAGCACACATGAGAAGAACAAGAAATATTGACTGAAAGTAGAATCATGAATACTAGGGCCTCTGAAGGGTCCAGGGCAAAGGGGAGGTAAGAGAGTGGAAGAAGGAGAGATTGGATATGATCAGTGCATGTTGTATGGTCATATAGAAATCAGAAAACAAAATCCATTAATATGTAATTAATATTAATAAAAATGTTTTACAAAGACTGGTATCCTAGATATTTGAGGTTGCCTTTAATGCTACAGTTGTTACATGATAATAATGGTGACTGTTTGAGAACAAACCCTTGAGGAAAACCAGTAATTAATGGATAAGCAGGAAATTAGAACCCCCACTTATCCCCAAAAGCCTACGAAATATGTATTTTCATAAATGACTAGGAGAATGAGTTTTCCTGAAACCAGGAGAAAAAGGTTTAAAAATAGAATTTTAAAAAATACTTCTTATTTTACCTTTTTCATATCTTCATAGCTCATGAACAGAATATTGAAGTCACGTCTGTGTTCATACCAGCCTTTTATGTGATCAAACCAACGACTTCCCACCACTGTGCAAAAAATAATTAGTAAGAAGGTGAAGATGTTGCACTTATTGAATAGCAAAGTATTCTGTCTTTTCCTCCTTATAGTCACAAAAACAAAAATAAAGGCCCCAACCACTGAACATCTATATTACTGTTTTGAAATGATTACTGCTTAGGGGAACAATCATGGTTTTCATAGAGAAGTGACCATGAAAAGTGACCTTATGGATGCAGGAAGGCAGCAATAAAGAAATGAGAAAGCCTCTGGGTCTAAGTTTAAATCATATTTCTTTAAAGCAAGTTCCTCCACTTTCCTATATCCACCAGAAAACACACATGTCCATTTTTCTTCTCATTCTCTAAGATCTCTGGATAGTGAAGCTACCTGTTTACAATGAGACAAAACCTGAATGTAATCTTTAAATGAGTGAGATCCTGATACTTCTCACTACAAGTCCCTTGCAACCATCAATCCTCATCAGTAGTGGAGTGATAAACTCCACCATGGCCCTAGAAGGCTTACCACAGGTCCAGGAGAGAGTACACAAACACCCTGATCATTAGTGATTCTGGAATGTATTATTTTAATTATATTTGTAGCTAGTTTAAATTGATAGAATATTTGTAAGCCTCTTATGGACTGGTCAAAATGTTTTCTAAACAATATGCCTTTGCAAATTTGACAAGACCCACACGGTCCTGACAAGGAAGGAAAAGCCACTGGGTGGCAGACTAGGTTGATATGTCATAGTAACTACTCACAAGCACCCATTGTACAATTGCCCTTTTCCATCTCTCTAAATATCTTCCCTAAATTCCTTGATAAATAAACTCATAGTTACCTTGTCCATCTAGAAACATTTCCATAAAATTCTCAAAAGTATCAGAAGGCTTTAATCGAGCCACCCAATTTGAAAAATGATAAAAGGACACCAAAACATCTTTAGGATTTCTGTAGATATAAAGAATCTGCAGGGAGAATTAGAAATAATATTAACAATTCCAGTATATTATTTCAAGTTTTTAACAGTTGCATCATATTCATTAGCTGAATGAATCATAATTATTTTAATCCATTCTACTAGCCATGGAAAATTAGGTGTTCCCCCAATTTTTCCTCTATTACAAAAAGTATTGTTGAAATAAATTCTTTTATATATAGGAGAGAAACTGTATAAAGAAAGTAAATATGGAAAATACCACTAATGAAAAATTGGGTCAAAAAAGTCCTTTCACAGAATATACAATAATTATGGTCAATAACCTGTCAAAACAGGCTTATTCTCATTACTGAGTATTGGACATGTAGGTTAAGGTCACTTTAACATACCTCTTCATAAATAACACATTGAAAAAATTTAAAAGTCTGATATGTATCATTACGGGGCGGGGGGGGGGGAATAAAAACATGTCCATTACCAATTTCAGTAGAAATTGATACACCTGCTTTCTTAAGAAAATATAGCCCCCATCCCATACAACTGAACATCCTTGTACTTTTGGCTTTGCAGTTCCCTTCTTGGATATATATTCCAGGGAAACGCCTGCATATGTGCCCAAAGCAGCATGTAGTGATATTCAAATGCTGGAATATTCTAATTTTTCTATTAAGAAAAAGAACGGATCTGATAAAACTACTTTCAAAAGTTGTAAAGTTATGCAGCAGTGAAAATGGCATTTCAAATCAAGGAAAACAAGAGCATGTGGCAAAGTCCCGAATTAGAGAATAAGGAATAAAATGAAATTAAGTAAAATTGCAGGCCAAATGATTTAAAGGGATGGCCCATAATTTGTTTTCAAAGACCAACAGAAAAGGAACATTCGTACACTGATGATCATAATAGAAAAACTTCAGTGGAAAAGTTCCAGTAAATTTGTAAGTATTTTGATTTAGCCACAATCATAGTAGAACATTTACAGAGAATTGTCTTTAACAAAACAATAAAAGCAAAAATAAATTTGTTAAATTGATTATTAAAATTTTATTTTATTTAGTTTTTAAAATTTGTATAAGTACCCAACACAGAAAATTTATCTCCTTTTCTCGTGTATGAAACATATTCCACGTTTGAAAACTGATCATGCAATTGACAATTAACTTATAAATAAATTCCAAAAATTAGAATATGTAAACACCATTGCCCATGATAGAAAACTATACAAACACTTTCAAACTAAAAAAAATCTCAAAAGAGCTGAAACCAATTAAAAAGGTAAAACTGAAATGACAAAGTATTTAAACATTAACAAAATTACACCCATAGTTACACTAAAAATGGTATTCATTTAAAAATGTTAATATTGACAAAAATAAACACTGGAAATAGATATACTAGACATTTAATTAAAGAAGATAGAAAGATATATATTAAAATGAGACACTAATTAAAATGAAAGTATACATGAACAAAAAAGAAAACTTGAATTATGCTTAAAAAAAAGGCTAGTTCCTCAGAGAGTAAAAACCTAGTAAAATAGAAAACTCCTTATATCCTGAAAACTCTAAAAATAAGAGAATATAAAATTTTTATCATTGCAGCCTGAATGCAAATATATAACCACAAAATTGGAGTAAATTGACAAGATCATTAAAATTTTATACTTTTTTCAATGTTAAATATCTACAAGTGGGAAAAAATCACACTGAGAACAATAAAAGGTACATATAGATGTCATTAAAGTAGACCTGATACATAGACTGTAACTCGAGGAATGTAAGAATATTGCAATGTTTGTTTTCCCAGAACAAATCTCTCTTAAATTAAAACCCACATTTGACAATCAGTGTGGAACTATACTATATTGTAGAAAGTTGATAGAAAAATTTGCCTTATCTGGGGCTCAAACTGTGGCTCAGCGGTGAGGCCCTGAGTTCAATCTTCAGCACCACATAAAAATAAATAAGTAAAATAAATTCGTGTCCAACTATGAAAATTTAGCATACCAATATATAGGCTTTAAAACAGTAGAGATACTCAAGTGAGTGTTTTAGTAAATTGTTTTGGGCCAATCAGCAAACTCCTTAGACAAGTATAAGGCAATGTTCATGTCTCATAAGCAGTATCAGATTTAATTTATAATCATAAGAAGGTTAAAAATAGCCAGGCTCCGTGTCCCACACCAGTAATCCCAGCTACTCTGGAGGCGAAGACACGAGGATCATGAGTTCAGAGCCAGCCTCAGGAAAAGAGAGGTGCTAAGTTATTTAGTAAGATCATGTTTTTAAATAAAATACAAAATAGGGCTGGGGATGTGGCTCAGTGATTGAGTGACCCTGAGTTCAATCCCTCCTTACCACCCCACACCTCCTACCCCACCAACAAAAAGGTTAAAAATAATACTGTTAGTTAGAAAAAAGCTGGAGGGCATTTACATAATCTTTGTTGTTAGTGTTGTGTTTTCTTAGTAAAGCATCAGAACCAGAAGTCATGAAAGAAGTATTAACAGTTGGGTTACATAAGGTTAAAAGTTTTCAACAATTTATTAAAAAAGTCTTTCCTTTATAAAGGGAAAGATTTTGCCACAAATAAATTTTCCACAAAACAGTAAACAAGACAACCTGGAAAAAATATTTAAAGACCAATAAAAATATAAAAAAGATAATCTTATTAAAATTGAAAAAGAGTTAAATTCCCTCAAAAACAAGATTACTTTCTTACTTAGCATATTAGGCAAATTTGATAATTCCCATTATTAGTAAGCATGTGAGGACAGAGGCATTCCTACATGGTATTTCATGAAGTATGATTCATATATATGATAAAAAGCAGGTAGGTAATCCCTGTTAACACTGAAAATATTAGACATTTTAATTTCAAAACTTCACATTAATTGAAACATGTCATGAGAATTAAAGTGTAAATCTTTATAGGAATGTTTATTACAACACAAGACATCCATTGGCTTCAAATTACCTGTCCATCAAATACACATTAATTATTGCAAAGCCACACAATAAATTTCTATGAAACTATAAAAAAGAATGGCATTTTATGGCCAATGTGAAAGAATTTTTGTTATATGCTATAGAGTTACATTGCAAATTATATCCACAATTGCTTACTACAGGCATAGTTTTTAGGACTTTCATATACTTTTATTGAGGAAGGCAATATCCTAAACATAAAATTATTGTAACATTTGGAAAACTGTGGTTTAGTGAGGTTGGGGAATCTACTTAAACCAGGTTATTTCGTTTGTGCAAAAAAAAAAAAAAAAAAAAAAAAAAGATTAAGCTCTAGGACGTACTTTAGCTTTTTTGTTCTTCAGACCTTTTGGAACTAAATAATATGGGAGGTGGGAAGCGAAGAGGCGAGGGGATGGCATTTTGATAAAGTCCAAATTGTGAATATTGTATTCAAAGAAGGGAGCTCTGTCTATTGTTTTGATGTCTTCAGTTCTGTTACGATGCCCTTCAAAATAAATCAAGCTTAGTATTTGCTGAGTCCAGATGGTACCTGAAAAAATAAATCATGTTGTTTTCAAACTCAATTAGTCATTAAAAATTAAGTCAACAATAGTGTTATTCACCATAAAATCATTTCAGCTTTCTTTTCTTTTAAACACTCTAAGTATGCTAACAACTTTGTCTGATTTTCATTTTTTTCTCTATGAAACATTAAAGTTAATAAAGAAAATCAAAGACTCTAAATTCCTTTATCACTTGAAGAGCTGTGTTTGTTCTGATTCCATGATAGTGATGATTTGGGTTATTTCTGCCTCTCCTTCTCTGTTTCCTGCTCCATATTAGGTCCTTTTTAGTATTTTTAACTTTTTCCTTAACTTATAATAATTCTACATATTGATGGGGTAGAGTGTGATATTTCCACACATGCATACACCCTGCACTATCACATCAGGGAAATTAGCATTTCCCTTTCTGTATCATTTCTTTCTGTTTGGAGTCTTGAAGCTTATTTCTTCTATATTTTCTGGTTACTGAGTCTTTTTTTACTACAGTTTGTGGGCATCTCTTTCTCCTTCCTGAGATTCCTTTCTTAGAACTTTACCCTTTAGAATTATAGACAAATTAACAAAATTATAAGCGATTTCACTTTCTCCCCCTTTTCTATTTACCACTTAAGGTGGTTTTGTAAACTATTTAAACATCCAAGGATGTCAGGAAATAGCAGAACCTGACATGAGCAAAGCAATAATTATATATATATATATATATATATATATATATATATATATATATATATATATATATATAGTTTAATTGTATGGCCTAATCATGTATGACCAACTTCTTTGTGGTGTTCTGGGGAAACCACACTATAAATAAGCAAAACATTGTATGTAGAATCTTAATAACTACAGCTTTATCTCTTAGTCTGCATGGGCAACTATAAAAACTCAAACCAAGCCAAGTATCCTGCCCTGCTGAAGTAGAAGTCACTATTACATAAGACTCATTAGTACCTGTTTAGGATTGTGTTTTACCACTTCTTTGTAATGATGGTCTTCACAAATCTCAAAATCATTCTTATTTTATTTTCTAGTAGAACTTACTGGTTGAAAACGTTTTTGAGAATCTTCAGTGGAACTCAGCTGTCATGGAATACTTCTCAAGAAAATGAAACATCTTGGAACACGAATAATAATGGAAGATAGATCTTCCAACTCAGGAAGCATTTACAAATTAGAGAAAAGATGAGTTTGGACTGTCTCAGATCTGTCAAGCAGACCAAGCCAACAGATCAGCATTTACCCATGGCTCAGCATTTGGTTTCTTTATATATATATATATTTATTTATTTTTTAACAGAATTGACAGTATATCCATTACAAATGAGCTTTGGTAGTATAGATTTGAGATTCATCTAACTTTTTTTCTGATTCTTAATGGATATATAAATGTAGGTCAGGCTGCTGTTGATGTCTGAAAAACAGCACATTTACACACCCACCCACACACACAAACACAAACATATACCAAACTTAGGCAAAAATATACTATCATAAGACCACTCTTTACACTTACCAGATTTTGGATAGGTGATTATGAAGACATCATCATCTCTAATTTCAAAATCATCCACTCTTTCTACTATATGAATTTTAACTAAAGACCTTTCAAAATTGTAGCCTTTAAATTCAAGTAAGTATTCCTCTGTGTTGTCCATATTTTTTCACCTACAAGTGGAAACATATAATTTCAAGTTATTTTAGAAGTGAATAATAGTTACTGAGTGGTCAATATATGCCAAGCATTGTTGCAATGTCTGATGTGTATGAACATACTAATGACACTAACCACAGCACATAATATGAATGATTTAAAACGTCACAATAATCCAAAATTGCTGTATTGCTAGCATCAGTGGTTTAAAGATGAGGCAGCAGAAATGCTGAAAAGTGAGACAACTCTTCTTAAAGGTCCACGAGGAACAGATACCATGATCCTCAACATAGAGAAGAGGAAATTAACTCAGAGAAGTCAACCAAATCATTTAAACTTGTCCAGCTAGCTGAACTGGAAATATTGGAGAAGGGATAATTTGGCCAGATAATTCATACTTTTTATCAAGAAATTCTTATTGTTTTATATTTTATTACTTATATTTTTGATTGTTGTAGAAATAAGAAATTCTTCAATGGATATGCTTTTATTTCTAATGTTTTTCTAGAGTATACATAACTTATTGTCTCTGAAAGAAACTTCTGTATTAGGGATCTGAGATACTGTTGAAATTGAAAAATGAAAATGCTTTACTTTTTTAAATTAGTTTTTACTTCAGAAATGCTGCCCTCGTAGTTACAAGTTACTTCATGAAAATTATCATAGTTTACAGTAGTAGATTTTAAAATCAGAAATTGTATGAATCTCAATAGTAAACTAAAACAAAAGCAGAAAGCATACAATGTAAAGACAAATATTAAAAATCTGTAAGGAAAATAATAAGGGAGACACAGAGACAAGATGCAGAAGTAGGAAAGATGGCAGAATGGCCAAGCTGCCAGCTTTATTTATGTCCATAGTTTACTTTAAGTCATTGGCATCATTAGTAAGTATTGTTCATTGTATTACTAGGCAGGTTACAGACTTAGCAACATTATGCAGCTTATCCCTCAGTTATATACTAAATTGCAATGTGCAATGTTAGGAACTTTGTGTAGGTCTCAAGAAAGTCCATTGTATAAAGTTACTGTTATGTGGAGAGGGTTAGGCTCAGTGAAACATTGTGGTTGTCCCAGGAGCTGGGTGCCTGAAATCAAGGTTGAGGCTGATAAGACTTTAGGGGCATTGCCGAGGCAGCTAGACATAGCACATGTATTCATTATCTTACTAGTTCCTAGGAGAAACTGCAGGGCTTTCTAAGGGTGGGAAACAGAGTGCCAGTTACCCACTCTGAGTTTGCTAACAAAAGGAATGCTTCCCTGTGTATTTCCACAGTTAGATTACCTACAATATTCAGACCAGCCAAGCATTTCTATTAGATCTTCCTGAGAAATCTTTCCTTGAAGTTTACATGATTGAGACAATCCCGTAGTTCTAATAATAGTAGATTTAGAACCAGTATAGATTTCAGTTGTTTTTTAAAAATTCTGTGCATACCAAGAAACTGAATTTGCTAAAAAGGTGTAAATTTGGCTTTTTAAAAATTGAATGTCAAGAAATAACATTGAGTTCTTTACAAACAATCCAAGTTACCTGATAAATAGGAGGAATTCAGAATTTAGTCTGTTCCAGAATAAGAACATAAAATGATTAATGTTAGACTCACCTGAGTGATGCCTTCATGATTGATTTCTTGGCTACCAAATGAAAGATAAAATTAAGGCCCTACTAAGCTGCTAGAGGTTTCCCCTCATTAAGTTGACATTTAGGAAACATGAAATATTGAGTCCTGTGGACAGAAGAGTTGGGCTGACGCATCAAAAGATTGTTTTCAATACAGGCAGATGGAGAGCTAATTTGATATTGACATCCTGCATTTCCTAGGAAAAACCTTGGAGAATTCAGCCTTCAGATTGTGGTGAGGGAGAATTTATACTGCATCACATGGATAAATGGAGAAGCCCATAGTAGGAGATATAAGTAGAGGAGAAAGCCAAAAGTGAAGTGTGATCCCTACCACATCCCTCCTATCATCCCATAACACCACCACACACACCCTGAAATATCACCAAGGATTCCAGAAATGCTGGGTGATGAGAAAGAGCATCAGGCAGCATCTACAAACATTCCAAATTCTTCTATTTTCTTGTTTATTGCATTTAGTCACTCAACTTTCAGTCTGAGGGGAGAGAAAATTTTGAGAGCTCTGGTATCACAGAAGCAAAGGAGAAAGCTGCATGTGAGGAGGATTCAGGTGGGTGCTCACTGGCTCCTCAGTATAGTTTGCATGTCTTTGATATATGTAGGAGAAGCTGATTGTATAAGTAGCAAGCCTGTCTGTGTCTCCTTCTTATTCCTTCATGGAAGTCCCAAAGAAAAGGGGTAGGGGATGTTCATAGATAATTAGGGAGAAAAAGAGGTAAATACAGATAGTAATCTCTCATTCAAAAGTGGGTGAGAATTGACAGTGTCTCTGAATCTATTCTGTTAGTACTCACTGTTGAGATCAGCTGATGAAGGAAAACCAGTTCTCACAAAAATTTTAGGCTGAGAGGAACTGCTCTGTCTTTGAGGAAGAAATAGTCCCTATAGAGTTTGCTTTGGCCAGTGAGTAGTGTATTAGAACCTGAGTAACTCTGCTCTTATAAATTGGGTAAGATTTTGTTGACACTGGAGAAAGCCTATCAGGTTATCCCAGGTTCTTTAAAGGGATCAAAATCTTTGGAGATACTTGAAAACCTTTAGGAGAAGAGAAGGCACATTTACTGAATTACAGCAATTATGAAACAAAGACAAGGATGCATTTGAAATCTACAAGGACAGCTTCCTTGTACCTGAATGATGGTAAGTTTCTTTCCAGCCCATCTCAGGGCTGGTGATCATTCTTCAGGTCCTTTCTTGCATAATCTCAGGAAGTTTGTGTCTTCTGTTGCTTAACTGGCAGTAGCTACAGAAGGCTCTAGGGGTTATATAAGCTTGTAAGTGGTTATATAAACTTGTAAGTGGTTATATAAACTTGCAAATGGGTTATATAAACTTGCAAGTGGGTTATATGAACTCACTAAGAACATAAATTTGTTTTCCTGTACACATAGAGTTACCATTTCTAATCGATGTCCCGTTGTTTGTTTTAATGGTGGATATTACCTTTTTGTTTTCCACCATAACTATTATTCATCTCAGGTCTGTTCTAACATCGTTCCTGGAATCTTGAGTCATTCCTCAGTCTTTTGTTGCTCATACAAGCTGCTCTTAGATAATGATTCTCTAATGATTCTCAAGTTCCTGCTAAATACAGAATTTGATCCCAGGGGAGATCTTGAATCTTTTCAATGTACAAATCCTCTTGTTTAGAAAGTAAGGTGTAATCTGAGGCTAATTTCAGTTTATAAATATTAAACCTGTCTCTTATTCCTCATGATATTTTTCAACTAAGTCTGTGTTTCTGAAATAGTCCATTTTGTGACGATCAACACATTGTGAAGGGTAGAAATAGGAGTAGACTATTATTATGATAAGCTCAATAAGAATTTCTTTCATTATACAAATTTTAATGAACCAAATGTATAAGGGGGTCTTTTGAGGTTCTTGGAATCTTTTGCCTTCCTATCTTCCCTCTTTTTCTCCCTGACTCCCAATAATTATCAGCTGTGAGACATCTGGACCAGTCAGTAATAACAGCCAAGTGAATAAGACAGCTGCTTCCATGAGTAGAGGCAGAATTTTTTTTTTTTTTACTTAGTTACACATGACAGTACAATGACCTTGACATATCATACATTTGAATCAGATGGGATATAATTTCTCATTTTTCTGAGTGTACAGGTTGCAGAATCACATTGATCATGCAGTCACATATATACACACAGTAATAATAATGTCTGTTTCATTCTACTATCCTTCCTATCTCCCCAACCCCTCTCCTCTCCTTTCTCTACTTCTCTCTACTTAATCTAGGGTAACGCTATTCTTTTTTTTTTCTCACATCTTCATACATGTATTTTGTATAACAATG
The DNA here is from genome assembly GCF_047511675.1 of Marmota flaviventris. Classification (NCBI taxonomy): domain Eukaryota; kingdom Metazoa; phylum Chordata; class Mammalia; order Rodentia; family Sciuridae; genus Marmota; species Marmota flaviventris. Next base: position 47,518,567 of record NC_092503.1, on the reverse strand, counting down.
AGGGTCTCTTTCCACCATCCATGCAATTCCCTTTCTCCCTCCCTTTCCCTCCCACCCCTCTTCCCTTTGTAGAGGTAATCTTATTCCCATGCTCTTCCTCTCTTTCCCATTTTGAGTCACCCCCTTATATCAAAGAAGACATTTGGGATTTGTTTTTTGGGGATTGGCTAACTTCACTTATCATAATCTGCTCTAATGCCATTCATTCCCTGCAAATGCCTTGATCTTATTATTTTTTTAGTGATGAGTAATATTCCATTGTATATATATGTCACATTATTTTTTATCCATTCATCCATTGAAGGACATCTAGGTTGGCTCTACAGTCTAGCTATTGTGAATTGTGCTGCTATAAACATCGATAATGCTGTGTCTATGTAGTATTCTGTTTTTAGGTCCTTTGGGTATAGTCTGAGAAGAGGAATAGCTGGGTCAAATGGTGGTTCCATTCCCAGCTTTCCATGCAATCTCATACTGCTTTCCAAATTGGCTGCACCAATTTGGAGTCCCATCAGCAGTGTATGAGTGTACCTTTTTACCCGCATCCTCGATAGCACTTGTTGTTTGTCTTCATTATGGCTGCCATTCTTACTGGAATGAGATGATATCTTAGAGTAGTTTTTATTTGCATTTCTCTGATTGCTAGAGATGGTGAGCATTTTTTTGTATATTTGTTAATTGATTGTATATCCTCTTCTGAGAAGTGTCTGTTCAAGTCCTTGGCCCATTTGTTGATTGGGTTATTTGGTTTTTTTGTTGTTCCTGTTTAGCTTTTTGAGTTTTTTTTATACCCTAGAGATTAGAGCTCTATCTGATGTGTGGGGGGTAAAAATTTGTTCCCAGGATGTAGGCTCCCTATTCACCGCACATATTATTTCTCTTGCTGAGAAAAAACTTTTTAGTTTGAATTCATCCCATTTGTTGATTCTTGGTTTTAATTCTTGTGCTATAGGTTTCTTATTAAGGAAATTGGGGCCTAACCCCACATGATGGAGATTAGGGCCTACTTTTTCTTCAATTAGATGCAGAGTCTCTGGTTTAATTCCTAGATCCTTGATCCATTTTGAGTTAACTTTTGTGCATGGTGAGAGATAGGGATTCAATTTCATTTTGTTGCATATGGATTTCCAGTTTTCCCAGCACCATTTGTTGAAGATGCTATCCTTTCTCCAATGCATGCTTTTAGCACCTTTGTCTAATATAAGGTAGTTGTAATTTTATGGGTTAGTCTCTGTGTCTTCTATCCTGTACCCTTGGTCCACCAGCCTGTTTTGGTGCCAGTACCATGCTGTTTTTGTTACTATTGCTCTGTAGTATAGTTTAAGGTCTGGTATAGCCATACCACCTGTTTCATTCTTCCTGCTTAGAATTGCTTTAGCTATTCTGGGTCTCTTATTTTTCCAGATGAACTTCATAATTGCTTTTTCTATTTCTGTGAGGAATGAGAGGCACCATTTTTGATTTCGTTCTTCCCAACCACACAATGTTATGTGCATCTAGCATGTAAGACTGCCTGAGAGGAATCTAGAGCAATGGCTGATTGCAGAGGTGGGGCAGGAAAGGATAGATGTGGGACATCTTGTACCACAGTGTAAAGATTCACACAAAGAATAATGACAAAGTCAAAATGATACCAGAGCCAGCTTGCAGGTATCACATCTGACCACTTCAGGAACAATTTGAATTTTGCAATACATAATCATAATCATTAAAACCATTTCAGTACAATGAGAAAATATGAGTTTATACAAAGGTAAGACAAACCTTACTGGGTGGGACAGACATTAAAAGTTTTAGGCCTTTCAGGAAAAGTGGCAAGAACCAAGTAATATTCAGGTGTTGACAACAAGTAAGAAAAAAAGTTCCTAATGTTACTAACAGATGCAAAGATAACACTAATTTATAACAGTTCTTGTCAATACCTGAATTAAAATTAGAGTGCACTCATTTTGGAAGGGGGTATGATATTAGGTGCGTTTATTTTCTCTGGGCACATGTCTTCAGCTGCTTTAATCAAACATCATTTAGTTGAGTCAACAGCAGGAAACAGCCTACCTTGCTTGACTCACAAATGAATACTGAGAAGTTTGTTCCAGCATCATTTTTATTTTTCCTTTTCTTGTTTGTAAAAAACATGCATTTATAAAGTGTAACTCTTTCTAAAACTAGACTCTTTAGAAGGCCTCACTCATTAAATCTCATTTGAAATATTTTTTTTATAAAAACAAAACCATGAAAATGAATCTGTAATCAAAGTCAATATCTCAGTGATTCATTTGATAGCCATGCAGGGCAGACTATTTTCTGATGTTGAATCTATGAAACCATATTTAATATTTTGTCCCATCCTATCAGATGTGGAACACCTACAAAAGCTTAAATGGAGCAAAAAATATAACACTTTCAATAACTTTGCATTAACCTGTGTTGAAATATTTGCAAAACTAAAAATTTGGAACTTGATGGGTTTTAAGCTTCTTAATGTTTCTAAACATTTCTTTCTTGTGAGTTAGGAATATTGTGATGACTGCTTAATCTGATAATGTTGATATACACTATGTTCTTCAGCATTTGATAGCCAAATGTGTGCTTTGGTAACTTCCTTAATAAGAGGATATCCACACTCTGTGTTTCCTTAAAAACATTCATAGTACACTTTTCTCTTCTAGCTTTTATACACTGAGTATGCACTGGTGATTTTAAAACATTAACTAACTACCAGGTTATGACAAAACTCATGCAACATGAAGCACTGTTGTGTTACAATGACATCACTGTGACTTGTAGTGCGATAGGCAACAGTGCAAAGCAATGTTCATGTAGACAGCTAGGTGTAGTTTCTGCAACTATTGCTCAAACTGACTATTTAATACAAAAGTGTCAGAGAAATATTAAATGAATCATAACATTTTGAAAATGAAACTTCATGAAATTACACTAAAATTTAGAGTTCATATAATGTTTATGTGAAACAAAATCTTTTAATTCTTTTCCATTCATTATAGAAAATCATTCTTCCTTCACAGACTATACAAAAACAGATGATGGGGTGGATTTACCTCACATCTGTAGATAAAATATCTCTGATGGATACTTGTAAAAAATGAAGCCATGATTAAATATGTGAGAAGGAAAAGTATCTCTTTGGCCCTAAATATCAAGAAATAAATGTAAAAGAAATAATGGGAGGGAATGCTTGAATGAGGAAGGGGGTATCCACTGCGCAACCAGCATGCTGGTTTCATTTAAGAGGTTCGTAGCATAGAAGTTAACTAGTGAGATCAGACTAAACACACAGACTCAATTACATTTTTCTATGACCAGGTCCGAGATGGCTCTCCCCTCTGGCTCCTGCCTCAAGCCACCTGGTGGGGCAGCAAGGTTTATTCAGGACTAAGAGGAGAGAGAGAGAGAGAGAGAGCCCTCCAGGGAGTGGCCTTTTATTGGGGAACAAGAAATTCAGGGAAAAATTCCATCCAATGAAGGTCGAGGGGGGCAGCATTACAAGGTCAGGGTCAGTGATTGGCCTCAGGGTCAATGGTCAGTCACACCCCCACTCAGACAGGCTCTTGCACCTGGAGAGGGTGGGGATTAGCTCCGACACAGTTTGGCCAGAATGCCTCACACATAATCAGGGAGGTGCCCAATGACGTGTGAGAATGGCTTCCCACATATTCTCCCTTTTTTCTCTTAAAAATCAGGCGGTGGTTCACTCTTTTGAGTTTCTGCTTTCTTGTTCTGAAGACTCGCCATCCTATAATTACAACACAAAAGAGAATTAACAGCAAAGAGAACAATCCAATAATGTACCAGGCCAAGTGTTTAAGAATATTTCCAGGGTTAAATCCATTTAACTCCTTCAATATTTGGTTAGCCAAAGAAGAAGGATCCGAAAAATCAGCTCTATTATTTTGAATGTCTTGGATATGGTGATGAAGTTCCAAAAGATCCAAGCTATTATTATTATTTCCCCAAATACCTAACAAATGGTTTTTAACCTTCTCCCAATCCCAGAGAGAAGCGTTGTACTTGGCAGCTGTAACACACACATATTTATAATTTGCGTGGCATTTAAGCCTTTCTTTAAATTTTGAAGCTGAAAGTTCATTACCTATGTCTATAACAGTCGCCTCTAAGGCGTTTAATTTAGTCTCAATCCTTTCTTCAATATTTACTTGATTATGCAGAGCCTTGGAAGTATTTTGAGCTAAATTATTAAGAAATTTTGCATGCTGAATATTTTGAGACAATGTCAGAGACGCAGAAACAGTGGATGCAATGAAAGAGACTAACGCCAAAACACCAACAATTATAATTCCAATAGCACGTTTAGGTCTTGCTAGCTGGGCATGAATTTGCTGCAAGACTTGTAAACCAGTATCAGCAAACCATGGCTCTGAAATATTAGCAGGTAATAAAACAAAAGAGGACTGATGAAGTATCAGCACTCCTTTTCCTCCATTATACCTAGTAATACAATTGGTTAGGTTATATTTGTTACATGTGACAACATATCTGTCATCTATCCATTTAACTTTTACATTTCCAATAATTAAAACATAAGGAGATTGGCACAGGCTCGTAAGCCATAGCAAGATCCCTCCTTATAGTTCTTGCCAACAAATTTTGGTAAAGGTTTGTCTGTAAAATGTAAGAATTCTGAGGCAGCAATTAAGCGCCAAACATCCTTTTGAATACCACCCTCACTGTAAGTCAAAATATTACTAACAAATCCTGCAGGTGTCATAGCAGAATTTTTTCATAATTGTCTTTTATCAATTTTTGGAGACCAGTCTAAAATATACCCACTATCTTTGGACACCTTATGTTGTACAGGAAAAGTATTTACACAATCCATCCATCTAGGAAATGTGCCAATATCAATTGTAGAACTATTTGGACAGTGGGGTATCCATGGAGGTTTTGCAGAAATGACTGGCTTGTTATGGGAAAGTCCCATCTTAATTACTGATCTAGTATAAGGTTTTATGTCTCCATAAATAGAATAATTTGTCAGTCTAGGTCTACCAATTGCTGTCTTTTCCTTGAATGATACTTTCAGCCAGCCAGCATGTTTATCGTGGGACCAACACAAAGGTAATTGGGCACTGTAGCCAGAATAATTAAATCTAGTCACATGATTGGGAGTAATATGAGTATCTGTAAATCCTCCCATCATGAATGAGTCATTAGTAAACACTGGAATAGATTCTCCAGTCCACACAGCTGGATGTACCAGGGGTGGATCTAGGAAATATGTCCAGTAAGTGTCTATCTGGTTCCCCTTTACCTGACAGCCCAGCAGGGCAATTACTGTCTCTACCATCAAGACTGGGGTCCTGTTCTTTCCTAGGAGTCGAATTATTCAGGCAGCCTGTGTTATTAGCTTCTTCACATCTTCCCATGAAATCAGCTTTTCGGCTGGGTCAATCTGGTTTCTCTTTGTCTTTTTCCAATATCTCTTCTTTTTGGATGGTGGCTTCTCTGGGTCGATCTTCAGTCGCTTGAATCTCGGTTCTATCTCTTCCATGTCTGATTGCACATTCAGGCACCCAGATAGGACAAAAAGCACCTTCTGGAAAAATACAAGCATGACCTCTGCCCCACATAATCACTGGATCTGGGCCTTTCCATTGACCAGTCTGTAAATCTTTCCACAAAACTCTGCCTAAAGGGCCTGTTACTGAGGGAGACATTTGCCTCTCAACCGCAGTGTGGCCTTCTATGTCACAGTTTAAAAAATTTAAAATGAACAAGGCATGATTGAGGCTATTTGGGGGAGTCATAAACCTATTCCCCCCTTTTAATTTTTGTAATTGAAGCTTAATAGATAAATGAGCTCTTTCCACAATGGCTTGATCTTGGGGGTTATAAGGAATTCCTGCTTTATGATTAATTTGAAACTCTTGGCAAAATTGTTGAAAAGAAGAGCTTACATAAGCTGGTGCATTATCTGTTTTAATCTGCATAGGGCACCCTAACACAGAAAAAGCTGCTGGGCAATGAGAAATTACATGTTGAGTATTTTCCTTAGTACGTGCTGTGGCAAAAATAAATCTGGAATATGTGTCAACTATGACATGTACATAACATTGCTTACCAAATTGAGGAATATGAGTTACATCCATTTGCCATATTTGATTTGGTTTTAATCCACGGGGATTTACCCCTGATGGTGGAGATGGAGTGTGAATAACACACTTAGGGCATTGGCTTACAATTTGACGAGCTTGTTCTCTGGTAATATTAAATTTTTTTACGTAAGCTAGAAGCATTTTGATGATGTAAGGAATGGGAAGCTTGTGCACAGTCATATGAAGACATCTGTTGACAAAAAGCTACTAATTTATCAATTTTGTCATTACCTGAAACTAAAGTTCCTGGAAGATTAGTATGAGCCCGTATGTGTTCTATGAAACATGGGTATTTTCACATTAGCACTGCCTTCTCTAAATTATGAAATAATTCAAATAACTCTTGTGATGAAGTATACCCAATAACTGAAGTTTCAATATTTTTGGTAACTCCAACTGCATATAAGCTGTCAGAATAAATATTAATAGGCTCATTTGAAAAGTAATTTAAGGCACAATCAGAGCTTGAAGCTCTGCTCTTTGGGCAGAAGTATGTGAAGTTTGCATTACCTCTGTGTGAACATGACTATAAAAACCTGCTTTACCTGAGCTTGAACCATCAGTGAACACCGATAAAGCTTCATCTATAGGATGTGAACGCACAATCTTTGGAAAAATAAGTGACGTTAATGATGCAAATTGGATAATCTTATAATGAGGGTAATGGCTATCTATCTGGCCAGGAAAATCAGCAAAAGCTATCTGCCATAAGCTAGAAGTTTGAAAAAGCCAATTAGTCTGTTGAACAGAAAATGGAATAATTATGATATCAGGCTCAGATCCACTTAATTGTAAAATCCTAGTTCTACCTTTAATTACTAATTGACCAATAGAGTCATCAAAAGGAATCAATGTTTTCTGAGGGGAGTGGGATAAATAAATCCACTCAATAACTCCTAATCTTTGCCATATGGCTCCTTTTGGGGTATGCTCAGTTGGAAATATTAATAAATACACTATTTCCTTAGGATCAACTCTAGTAAGTTGTGCATTTTTTAATTGCATTTTCAACACTTTTTAAGGCTGTTCTAGCCTTTAAGGTCAGCTGACATGGAGAGGTTGGAGAAGGATTTCCTTGTAATATCTGAAACAAAGGACTTAACTGAAAAGTAGTTAGTTTTAAGGATGGCCTCAGCCAATTAATATCTCCTAATAGCTTTTGAAAATCATTAAGGGTATGTAACTCCTTAACTCTTATCTGAAGATTTTGAGGACAGATTGTACGTCCTTGAATTATCTGACCTAAATATTGAAAGGGAGGCATCTTTTGAATTTTTTGAGGAGCAATGCATAAACCCATTGCTATAAGTGAAGCCTCTAACTGAGTAAAAATTTCTGAAAGTACCTCTGGATTAGCATGAGCCAATAATATATCATCCATAAAATGAATAATATACGCATCAGGAAAGTTATTTTTTATGGGAGTTATCGCCTGGTCTACATATTTTGGGCATAAGGTAGGACTATTACGCATTCCCTGGGAAAGTACTTTCCAGCAATATCTTTTAACAGCTTCCTTAAAATTAATTGCTGGGACAGTGAAGGCAAATTTCTCATAATCTCCAGGATGTAACCTTATAGAGAAAAAACAATCTTTTAAATCTATTACCATCAAGCTATAGTTTAAAGGGATGGCTGTCTGGGAAGGAAGTCCTGGCTGTAATGATCCCATAGGCTGAATTGCATGATTTGTTGCCCTTAAATCCTGTAGAAATCTCCAATTTCCTGACTTTTTCTTAATAACAAAAATAGGTGTGTTCCAAGGACTGAGTGTTGGTTCTATATGACCAGCCCGAAGTTGTTCCTCAACTAACCTATGAATTATTTTAAGTTTTTTCCCCTGAGATGGGCCACTGAGAAATCCATATAGGCTCCTCTGTGATCCAGGTAATTTTTTCAGCTGCTTAGGGATCGGGCAAATACTCAGGGCCCCTAGTAAAAATTTTGGCTTGGAGCATTTACTAATCTTTGTCATGGAGACTGGTTTGTAAACAGATACTCTCCCTGAAAGGTCTCCTTATCGTCTCCAGGAAAATACCTCTGATTAACTTCCTCAATTGACCTTATAGAATTTGGAGTTACTAATAACAATCCCATTTTTGCTAAAATATCCCTTCCCCATAGGTTTGCTGGTAAAGACTCTAACACATAAGGTTTAAAAACTCCTTTAAACTGTTTTTAAACTGTTTAAAGGAGTTTTTAACAGTTCCCATCAGAATCTTCCCAACAGAGATAATTTGCACTTTGAGCAGGCTGTGAAATTTGTCTAATTCCCTCTAGGTTAGCTGGTGCTACATGTAAGGGCCAATTCCTAGGCCAGAATCTACTAGAAAAGACAGAAATATCTGCACCTGTGTCAAGAATTCCTTTGAAATTTTTATGATTAATTTTAAGTTACAATAAAGGGTGCTCTTGTCGCACTAACTGAAACCTGTACACTCTGTCTGGCGGTTTAGAAACTGAATTTACTTGTGGGTGTTTATCTGAATCACAGGGCAATAAAATCAATTGGACAAATGCATCCTTTGGAATAAGCCTTAGGGCATAATTGGACCTTGCCGCAGTCTGGCTGGGCACAATCAGGAGCCACTTGTCAAAAGAAACTAACTTTATTTTTAGAACCACACGCCAAACAAAACAGCCTCTCAGGAAAAACCCTCAGAGCCTCAACTGCCACCACCGGCTTTCCACAAGCCTCTCTCTCCCACACAAGCTTCTCTCCACTTCCCCCAATCCTCCTGCTCTTGAGGCCGATTGGCTGGGTCACATGGGCGGAGCCAAAAAAGTCCCCCAATGAGCAGCTCCGTGGTCTGAAAGGGCAGGGAAACAGCCCAATGAGCATCACCGCAGAGGAGCCAATCAGCTAGATGTTGCTGGGGCCGCTGTGAGCCAATCATCAGCCGGCAGCTGGAAGTTTGCTGGCAGCTGGAAGTTTGCTGGGGCCCCTTCGGCTGTGGCTCCCAACATCTCCCCCTCTCTGTTTAAACAACAAGCATGTGGCTTAGGGACTGTGCCTGCCTTAGGTTGTCCAATAGTACATATGGTCCTTAGGTTGGTACCATTGCAATTGGATCTTACCCGTCACTGACTACCGGTCCAGTATACAGCCACACCTGTGGAGAGGTCTTTGTACCAGTGGGGGGGGGTGAGGTTCTTTGCCTCACCTCTGTTGGCCCCCAAATTTTAGCTGGACGATCATGACAAGCAGAAGGGAGGAAGATACACCAAGCCAATTGACGGCTCCTTTTGGAAAAATTGTACCACCAATGACATCATCAGCAAAAATACCCCAACACTACCACAAGTCGCTGCACCAACAGATAGTTCACAATGCATACAGGTGAGCTCACAATGTGTCCAGGCAAGTTCTGCAAGCAGTTCAGTGATGGCTATTGTAGAAGCTGTAGATTGGTTTTATCTTTGACTTCACCAGCACTGGGATGAAGATAGGAATTCTGGAAACAATGGCTAAAGAAAAAATTATGTAACATTACAGAAGGCACTAAAAGAAAACAAATTTCTTAACAATTGACATTATCTTTAAGAGAATTATTAAATATAATGAAAAGGAAAGGTGAAAGTAAACAAACAGATCTGTTAACCTTCTTTTTTGTTTACATATTAAAACAATCCTCAACAGTTGTTTACCCAATTTAAATTAAACCATATAAATCACGTGAAAAAAAATATTTGGATTCATTTTATCATGAGCGCTCATCATATATGATATATGGACATACATACATTCAAACATATAACACAAAACACAAGTGTGCACACATAATATAATACATACAACACATAACATTATAGTAAAGGCCTTATAACTTTTTACAGGTGAAATCTCCATTGCAATGTTTAAAAACTCTATAGTCAAAAAATAGAACTGATCAGCAAAACATTAACCTAGGTCTGTATGAGCTCAAAAAACAAAATAGAACTTCATGATATGGCAAAGGGCAATAATAAAATAGATATTGAAAAAAGCATCCTGGTTCTGTTGCAGATGTAAGAATAGCCAAACTGGAGTTTTGGATATCAGTTGTTATGGATTTGAGCCAAATCATCTTCTTTTTGGTCTGTAGAAATCGCTTTAGTTAATCTTTCTGGAATCCAAATCGGCTGCTGTTCTCCCTGTGGAAACACATAAACAGACCCCCGACTCCAGACAATCACTGGGTCAGGACCTTGGTTAATCTCTCTGGAATCCAAATCGGCTGCTGTTCTCCCTGTGGAAACACACAAACAGACCCTCGACTCCAGACAATTACTGGGTCAGGACCTTTCCATTGTCCTGTTAGAATATCCTTCCAAAGTACCTTGGGCTTATGCACATTTTTTGGACACATATGCCTTTCCGCAGCACTAAGTCCTGATGAATCCAAATTTAAAAAGTTTAGAGTAAAAAGGGTTATTTTAAGTTTATCTTTGGGGAATATATACCCCATCCCAATTCCTTCTTTTTGCTTTAATAAGTACATTTTAATACTTTGATGAGCTCTTTCAACTATGCCTTGTCCCTGTGGATTGTATGGGATTCCTGTTATATGAGTAATGCCAAATGTTGAGCAAAATTGTTTAAAAGACGTAGAAGTATAACCAGGGGCATTATCTGTTTTTAACTGTTTTGGAACACCCACAGTGGCAAAATTTTGTAAGCAATGAGCTATAACATCTTTAGTTTTTTCTCCGGCATGAAGGGAGCCCATCAAAAATCCAGAAGAAGTATCAACTGTAACATGTAAATATTTCAATTTTCCAAATTCTGGCAAGTGTGTGATGTCCATCTGCCAAATATGGTTAGGTATCAATCCTCTAGGATTGACTCCAAGATTAACTTGTGGTAAAAAGGTCACACAATTTTGACATTGTTTTATTATTTGTCTAGCTTGTTCCTTAGTTATTTTAAAACGCTTTTGTAAAGTATTAGCATTGACATGGAACTTTTTATGAAAATTTATAGCTTCTTCTAGTGTAGAGAAAATATGTATGTCATGTGTAGTTTTATCTGCTAAATCATTGCCCAAACTAAGGGCTCCAGGCAATCCTGTATGTGCCCTGATATGTCCTATAAAGAATGGATCTTTTCTGTCCCAGATTAGACTTTGTATAGTGGAAAGCAAAGAGAAAACAGTAGAAGAAGGGGAAATCCTACCAGCATCTTCAAGAGATACTATAGCATTAACTACATACTGACTATCAGAAAATAAATTAAATACAGAATCTTTAAACATCAAAAAAGCTTGTAAAACTGCATTAAGCTCTACCTTTTGAGCTGATTGTTTGGGTACTAAAAATGTAAAAGTTTGATCAGGGGTAACTACTGCTGCTGTACCATTATTTGACCCATCAGTGAATATATTTGGAGCATTCATGATAGGTGTTTTTCTTGTCATTTTTGGAAAAATTACAGGATGCAATGACCAAAAAGACAATAAAGGATTAGATGGTAAGTGGTTATCAAATGAAACATTAGATTTGCACATGATTATTGCCCAAGTATTTAACTCATTAGCTAACTCATCAATTTGATTCATAGTATATGGAGTAATAATTTTATTGGGAGAAATTCCAAACACTCCCTTTGCTGCTTTTATTCCTTTGAGTATTAATTGTCCTACAGCCTCAGGATACCTAGTAAGAATAGTGTTAGGAGAATAAGATAAATGTATCCATAATAATGGACCTTCTTGCCAAAATACTCCTGTAGGAATATTTTTTGTTGGTAGTACAATAAATAATAAAGGCAAACTTATATCAATTCTATCCAAATGCATATTTTCCATATATGTTTCAATGATTTTTAATGCCTTTCTTGCTTCAGGCGTTAACATTCGGGGTGAATTTGGATCTGATGGACCTTTTAGGATCTCAAATAAAGGTCCCAACTCTCCTGTTGGTATACCTAAATAAGGCCTTATCCAATTTATGTCTCCTAATAACTTTTGAAAGTCATTAAGTGATTTGAGTTGATCTACTCGTATTTGAATTTTTGGTGGACGGACCATGGTTGAGGATAATAGAACTCCTAAATAATTAATTGGAAAATTTAATTGTACTTTATCTATTGCTATCTCTAGATTATAATTTTTTAATAAGTTTGTAAGTGTGGCATAACATTCTAGCAATGTGTTTTTATCTTTGTGTGCTAATAATACATCATCCATATAGTGAAATATTTGTAGTTCAGGATTTTGATTTCTAAGTGGCTGGATTACTTTGTTAACATAAATTTGACACATAGTTGGGCTGTTAGCCATCCCTTGAGGGAGTACTTTCCATTCATATCTCTGATCAGAACCTTCATGATTCAGTGCAGGGATAGTAAATGCAAAACATGGACTATCTTCAGGATGAATTGGAATTGAAAAAAAACAATCTTTAATATCTATAACTAAAACATACCAGGTTTTTGGCAAAGCAGACAACTGAGGAATCCCTGATTGAGCAGGCCCCATAATAACCATCTCATTATTAATGGCTCTTAAATCTTGCAATAATCTCCATTTACCAGATTTCTTTTTGATGACAAAAATGGGAGTATTATGGGGAGATACAGAAGGTTGTATATGTCTTTCTGCTAATTGTTGTTTGACCAGGTCATGGGCTGCTTGTATCTTTTCTTTAGTCTGGGGCCACTGAGGAACCCATACTGGTCTTTCTGATTTCCAAGTAATTTTTATTGTCTCAGTGGCCCTTTCTGAAAATCCAACCCATGTCTGTCTGTTCCTTGATCTATTTGTATTGGTGCTGCTATACCTTGTTCTTGTTTTTCTAATCTTTTTCCTTTCCTAAAACCTTGTCTAGTCATAATAGTGTGTGCATTTTGGTTGATGTTATTTGTTAATGTCAAACCTAATTGATCTAGGACATCTCGTCCCCATAAATTTACGGGAAGATGATCTAATACATATGGCTGTATAGTTCCTTCACATCCTTCAGGATCCTTCCAATCTAATACCATTGCACTTCTATGGGGATTAGTTGCCACTCCTAGGCCTCGAAGTGTTTGAGTGGCTTGTTGTAATGGCCAATGTTTTGGCCATTCTTGACGAGAGATGATGCTAAGGTCTGCACCTGTATCCAGTAGTCCATTAAATTCATGTCCTTGAATATTTAGTTTTAGCATGGGGCGAGAATCTAAATTTAAAGACAGCATAGCCCAATCTACACCTGTGGAGCCTAATCCCTTGGAACCTCTTTCTACAGTACGACTGGAAAATTTATCATGTAGGCTGGGTATTATTAGTAACTGTGCTATTCTATCTCCTGGTGAAATTACTGATATACCCTTTGGAGAACTGGCTATAATTTTTATTTCACCTTCATAATCGGGATCAATTACCCCAGGACTTATCATAAGTCCTTTTAGAGTAGAAGAGCTGCATCCCAATAATAAGCCTACTGTTCCTTTGGGAAGAGGTCCTTTCACCCCTGTGGGAATGATTTGAACTCCCATCTCTGGAGTTAGTACTTCTCTGGCGGAGGCGCAGATGTCCAACCCTGTGCTCCCTCTGGTTTGTCTGATGAGGGATCTGATGGACAATGTGTCCTGGGCACTACCCTGATGGGGTTGCTGGGTTCCTCCAGTGCTCCGTATATTTGTGGTTTTGGGCCCCGGAGCATTGGGCCCCCCTGTCCATTTTTTGGCAATGGAGCCCGATGCCTTTCTCCACGATATCGTGGATAAACACCTGGTCCTTGTTCGTTTTTTGATAATGGAGTACCCTCTATGGTGGTTTGAGAACGGCATTCATTAGCCCAATGTCTCCCTCTACGGCATCGTCGGCAAATACCTGGTATTCTACTCCTTTGATACCTACTTTTGTTAAACCCTCCTCCAATGGGGCAATTCCTTTTAAAATGTCCTGTTTGTTCACAATTGTAGCATGTTCTTGGCCTGGCATCTAAAGCCTGTTTTACTGCAGCTGCCACAATTTGCCCTTGTTCATTAATGTCTCTGGCATCTAAAGCCTGTTTTACTGCAGCTGCCATGACTTGCTCTTGTTCATTAATGTCTCTACATAATTTAATATATGTGTTTAAATCTTCATGTTTCCATGGTCTAATGATATCTCTGCACCAACGATTTGCTTGCTCATAAGCCAGGTGTCTTAGTAATGGCATTGCTTGTTCTGTATTCCCAAAAACTCTGGTAGCTGTTTGAATAAGCCTATCTACAAATTCAGCATAATGTTCATTAGCTCCTTGTATTACCTTAGATAATTGACCTTGTAAACCTCCATGTCCTTGTAAAGTCTTCCATGCCTTAATTGCATCTACAGCAATTTGTGCATATACACCAGGATCATATGCAATTTGTTGCTGCTGATCCTCATAAGGTCCCTTTCCTAACAACATATCTAGATTTCTCTGAGGATAACCAGCTGCTGCATTTCGCCTAGCCGTCTCCTTGCAAAATTCCTCATTGGCAACCTTCCATAACAGGTATTGTCCTCCATTTAGCACAGCTTTACACATATTAGCCCAATCTGCTGGCGTCATGTTCAAGTTGTTAATGGATTCGACCATGCTTACAGTGAAGGGTGCTTGAGGACCATAGGTTGTTACAGCCTCTTTTAGCTGCTTCACTGTTTTGAAATTTAAAACTTGGTAAAATCGTTGCCCTCCTGCCTCAAATACAGGGCATGTTAATATTTGAGATCTTGTCTCAGGATCCCAACTATCAACTGCGGGGGTTGGGGACCTCCCAGCATATGGAGGTGGCCTTGTTAGTTGGACACTTACGTCCTCTGGTGATAGAAAGGTGTTAGTAGCAGTCTCCTGTAGAGGTGGTGCTGTTGGTTGGACACTTACACCCTCTGGTGATAGAAAGGTGTTAGTAGCAGTCTCCTGTTGTAACTTTCCCCCTGATGGCTTTTTCTGTTTTACACTTTCTTTCTCTGTCTGACTAGCTTGAGAGGCCTTCTCTTTTACTTGAATCTTTTCCTCTGTCTGACTAACTTGAGAGACCTTCTCTTTTACTTGAATCATTTCCTCTGTCTGACTAACTTGAGAGACCTTCTCTTTTACTTGAATCATTTCCTCTGTCTGACTAACTTGAGAGACCTTCTCTTTTACTTGAATCATTATGTCTTCTCCTTCCTCTACCATTGTCTGAACTGAAGGCTTTGGACTAAGGAAACAAGATATGAACGTCCACAATGGCAATGTGCCAACTGGCAGAGTCCCTGGGCTTTTCTTTTCTATTCTTTTTAAATCTTCACCATGATGGTTCCATTGTGATATATTTAACAACTCCTCCTTAAAAAGCCATGGGCTACATTTTTGTATTGTATCAACGTATGCCCTGACTGTTCTTGATTTTACTGAGATGCCTCCTTCCTCTAACAATTTACTTAACACTCTTTCAGTTTGTTTTTTGCTAATTTCTGATCCCGTATTTCTACTATAATACAACCCAACAAGATGACGCCAAACAAAACCGAGACAGAATGAAATAAAAAGGGAACAACAAAAAGTCATTATAGCCTTTCTATCCTCCTGACATGTGCATCCGTCCTTTCTCCCTATCTGTTCCTCAGACGTAAATAGTTTTTCCTCAGATGTGAGCGGTTTTTCTTCCGTCTCACTCATCTCCAGGGACAGGCAACTTAAAACAAAAGTGAAGCAAAATAAAAGAGGAATCTTAAAATGGCTACCCATCCTCTCGCCCTGCCCTCAGGGGCGAGCAGTTTCACTTACCCTCAGTCGCTCCCCGTGCGAGCCACCAAATGCCGCAGTCTGGCTGGGCACAATCAGGAGCCACTTGTCAAAAGAAACTAACTTTATTTTTAGAACCACACGCCAAACAAAACAGCCTCTCAGGAAAAACCCTCAGAGCCTCAACTGCCACCACCGGCTTTCCACAAGCCTCTCTCTCCCACACAAGCTTCTCTCCACTTCCCCCAATCCTCCTGCTCTTGAGGCCGATTGGCTGGGTCACATGGGCGGAGCCAAAAAAGTCCCCCAATGAGCAGCTCCGTGGTCTGAAAGGGCAGGGAAACAGCCCAATGAGCATCACCGCAGAGGAGCCAATCAGCTAGATGTTGCTGGGGCCGCTGTGAGCCAATCATCAGCCGGCAGCTGGAAGTTTGCTGGCAGCTGGAAGTTTGCTGGGGCCCCTTCGGCTGTGGCTCTCAACAGGACCTTACAGTAACATTTAATTGTCCTTTAAAATTTGAATCTATCACTCCAGGTATTACCTCAATGGCTCCTTTTAAATTATTACGTTCCAAAATTAAACCTATAGTATTATCAGGAAGCGGCCCGAAAATCCCAGTAGGGATTTGTTTTGGCCCTGATTCAGGATTCAATTCAATTGTTGTTGAGGGTCCTAAGGAAACTGTCTGTGATTTACGTACCAGTAAAAATGGTGGGCTGTCCTGGTCAGTGCCAGTGACGTCACACTGTGTGATCCCTCCTCGAATTCCCCATATTTTTGCTCGGCCCGGGGAGGGGCCAACCAGAAGTTGTTTGTTCTCCCCCTAGGAGGAAATGAAGGCGAGAAGGCGGGCTGATCCGCGCCAT
This sequence comes from Marmota flaviventris, assembly GCF_047511675.1. Taxonomy (NCBI): domain Eukaryota; kingdom Metazoa; phylum Chordata; class Mammalia; order Rodentia; family Sciuridae; genus Marmota; species Marmota flaviventris. The sequence continues at coordinate 47,501,903 of NC_092503.1, read as the reverse complement.
TTTGATCCGCCATGTGGGGTTGAGTCCTGCAATACCTATTATCAACAGTAGATGGAGCCCTGAACTTAAAGTTACGAGTGCAGCATTCTCGCGCAAAATGATTATTTCTCCCGCAGAGATAGCATCTTCCGTGGGGTTTTCGTACTAATTCCTGCGGTTTTAGGGTTTCTTTCAGGGCCGCGGCTAGTGTTACTGTCTGCAAATGGGTAGAATCAATCTCAGAACAAAAGCGGATAAACTCAGAAACTGTTCCTTTTTTACGATGCGGTCTAAGAACATACTGACAATATTTATTCGCATTTTCAAATGCCAATTGCTTAACAATAAACTCACACGCTGCTGGGTCTCCGATAGACCTATTTGCTGTCTGATACAATCGGGCTACAAAACCCGAATATAGCTCCCTGGCACCTTGCTTGACTCTGGTAAGAACTAAATTGGACTGGTCCTTGGAAACTATTTGTTTCCAGGCACGTTTAGCACAGTCAGTTATCTGATCATACACTACAAATTAATAATTTAACTGTCTCTCCAAATCAGCAAATTCACCCGTTCCTAAAAACATTTCTACTGGGGTCTGTAAATTTTGTTTTCTATTCTTTTCTGCTTGTTCAGTACAAAAATCAGCCCAATAAGATCACCAAAGTAAGAAATCCCCCCCACTCAAACAAGATCTGGCTAACGAAATCCAATCACTCGGTGGAAGTGGTTGTGAGGAGATGGTATCAATTAAGTTTTGTACAAAAGGTGTATTCGGACCATATGTCTCACAAGCACTTTTCAATTCCTTAATAGTCTTAAATGGAATTACAGCATGAACTCGAACTCTCTGGTCTTGGTCAATAACCTGTTCAAAAATTGGGAAAAGTTGAAAACCACTAATGTCTTCCCCTGCCTCCTGTGCCTTCTTAATACCTCGCTGGAACGGGGTAAGAAAAGTCATTGTTAATTCAGAGTACCTGTTAAATTTTGTCCTAATAGCAGATAATGGCAGAATTCTAATAGCCTGGGCAGGCGGTGTTAAACACAGTCTGTTAAAATTTCTCCGTAAGTCCTGAATTTAAATGTCTGATTCCTCTCCCTCAGACTGCGACTCGTGGGAAGAATCTCTGCTGTCACCATTTTGAAATTGGGCTTCTAAGCCACATGGTGTAGAAGGGCTCTGTGCCTCTCTAAGAATTTCTTCCAGATTTTCCTCTCCAGGAGGATCGTCTATCTCTTCCGGAGGACTCTCTATGACTATGGAGGTTTACTCTCTATGACCTTCCTCTCTATAATCTTTCTGCAGGCTACCTTGATCTCATTCTTGCAAGTTTAAAGTCACATTCCTAACTTTTGGTTTAGCCCTAAGAGCTTTTGTTTTTAAATGGCTCAAGGGAAAAGAAATTAACTTAGCCTCAGGCGGATTTTCTATTTGAATAGACCTAATAGCTCTCTGAATGCCTTTCAATAGATCTTCAGGGGGCCATGAACTCTGGCCTATATATTCAAAAAGACAAATTTCCAGAGCAGTCCACGTTTGCTGTATATTTTCTATGCCTCCAGGTAATTCATTAGAAAGGCAAACTTTTTGTAATTTCCTCCCTAGTTTCTCCCAAGTAAGTAAATTTGGGGATTCTTGTTCACAAAACCAAGGGCAAAATTCGCCTACAACCTTTAAGAATTGTAATAACTGAGTTTTTTTAATCTGTTTTCCTTTCTGATTAATTATGGTGTCTAGAATAGTCAGATACATCTCCTTATCCATAGAAGTTGAATTTCCCATTTTAAATAATTTAACGTCTCGTTCCTTCAGTACCTCCAGATACTTTTGTGACCCAAAATTGTCACCAATTCCTTTATCTTTATAGCGCGCTCCCTCTCAATCTAATTAAGCTGAAATGCCCCACGTTGGGTGGCAATTCCACCGCGTGACCAGCACGCTGGTTTCATGTAAGAGGTTTGTAGCATAGAAGTTAACTAGTGAGATCGAAATAAACACACAGACTCAATTACCTTTTTCTATGACCAGGACCGAGACAGCTCTCCCCTCTGGCTCCTGCCTCAAGCCACCTGGTGGAGCAGCGAGGTTTACTCAGGACTAACAGGAGAGAGAGAGAGAGAGAGAGAGAGAGAGAGAGAGAGAGAGAGAGAGAGAGAGAGAGAGAGAGAGAACTCCAGGGAGTGGCCTTTTATTGGAGAACAAGAAATTCAGGGAAAAATTCCATCCAATGAAGGTGGAGGAGGGCAGGATTCCAAGGTCAGGGTCAGTGATTGGCCTCAGGGTCAATGGTCAGTCACACCCCCACTCGGACAGGCTCTCACACCTGGAGAGGGTGGGGATTAGCTCCAACACAGTTTGACCAGAACGCCTCACACCCAATCAGGGAGGTGCCCAATCACATGCGAGAATGGCTTCCCACAGGGGTATTTACATGTTTTAAAGCATGTACTGCCAAATAATTAATTTTTAAGTAATAAAATGCAGAAGAGTAATTTTACTATGTAAAACTCAGATAGACACCATTTTAACCAAGTTATCAAAGTAGCATTCCTAATACTGACATTAAGCCAACCTACATTTCTCCTATTGACCACTGAGAGCACATTGAATTCAGGGCATTCCTGTCAAAAAGTTCAACCTTATTCTATCATGAGTAAACATCAGATAAACTCAAAGTTAACCCCATTATGCCAAATACTATTTTTATAAATGCCAAAAAGGAGTAAGCAAGCAGGACAGACAATGATTTGAGATTAAAGGAAACTAGCTAGACATGACAATTAAATACAAAGCACAGTCTGACACAGTGCTGAACGCCTGTAATTTCAGTGACTTGGGAGGCAGAGGCAGGAGGATTGCAAGATTGAGGAAAAAAATAGAAGAGCCTGGTAGTGTACCTTTGTGTTACAGGGCCCCTGGGTTCTATACCCAGGACTACAAATATAAATAAATAAATAAATATGCATGATGTTGCATTTTGATCCTATCACAGAAAAAAATCTATAAAGGACATTATTGTTACAACTGAACATTTTAAAATATATATTTGTGGTTTATATAATAGGACCATATCAATATTGCATTTCCTGGTTTTGATAAGTGTATTATGTTTTAGATAATGTCATTATTGTAAGGAAATTCATATGTAAGTAAATAGGAATACAAGGATATGATTTTAGTCTCAAATTATTTTTAAACATTTAGTTTTTAGTTGTAGTTTAGTTTATGTTATTTTTATGTGGTGCTAAGGATTGAACCCAGTGTTTCATGCATGCCAGGCAAGCTCTCTTTCCTCTGAGCCAAAGCCTCAAATATTTCTTATATATACAATAGGAAAACTAGATATGTAGTGTAGTAAAGAAAATAATAAATATAAAAAATATAAAGTATTTTAAAAATTAAATTAAAATAAAGTATTTCAAAAAAGCACTTCAGGGTGCTTTTGTTAATCACACAAACTCCTGAGAAAATGAGCATCCACTTAATATTATCATCATCATTTACATCAGTTTAAATTAAGCCCCTCATCTCTATCAGTAGGCAAGCTTAATTGTATTTCCAGAGCTAGGATAACTGCATGCTATTTTGCACTCTAATTGTTTTCTTTTTTTAATCAGTTCTTTTTTAGTTATACATGACAATGTGATTCATTTTGATGCAATTATACAAGCATGGAATATAATCTGTTCTAATTCCGTTTCCAGAACTTTCCCTTACTCTTTCCTCCTTCTACCTCTTCTTCCCTTCATTCTACTCTACTGATCTTTCTGTTATTCACTTATAGTTTATTAAAATTAACTTCTTGTGGATGAACAAGATGGTGAGATTCACTATGGCATATTCATATATGTACTTGGACAGTAGGTCAGACTCATTCCACTGTCTTTCCCTATCCCATCCTCCTTCTGCAGAGAATCAGATGTAACTGCGTTACTATTACTGTCCTTGATGGAGTCTGCCTGCAAACGGGATATTCTGTCAAGGTATAGATAAGTAACTGCGGACATGCTTGAAAACGAGGTGTCTGCTGTCCTTGGGAGGGCCTACTTGCAAAGGAGAGGCTCCTTCAAGGTTTAGATAAGGTAACAGCAGACATGCTTGAAAACGAGGTGTCTGCTGTCCTTGGGAGGACTTGCCTGCAAATGGGATGTTCTGCCAAGTGGGCAAGGAGGGCGCTGAGAAAAATTTTGTTATCTGTTCTTAACAAAGAGCAGAGCTCAACATACTCCGGGCCGAGAATAGATTAGCCATGAGAAGTGGGTCACTTCTGATTAGAAAGTAAAACTTCTGTATGCTATGTTTAATTAGCTGAAAGACCTGATTTATTGATGTTGGAAGGCTGCCTTCTTTGTTCACAATACTATAAAAAGATTGCTTGTACACAATAAAGGACTTTTTTTCTGCTGCTGCTTAACTTGCTCTGCTTCTTCTTTCTTTTCCCATGCTGACCTGCAAGTGAATTACTGCAACATCCTTCCTCTCTTTATTTCCCTTTGTGTGCTCCACTGATCTTTCTTCTATATTTTTCTTATTTATCCCCAATTTGTTATTTTGGATTAGCTTCTGCATATCAGAGAAAACATTCAAACTTTGACTTTTTGGGACTGACTTAGAAATGAATAATTTAAACCAAATGTGATAAAGTAAAGACTATAGCTTTTAATCTTTCATAAAAATATCAGAGTCAGATTAATTAGGTATAAAGAACTACTTTAGTAAGAAAAATCAAAGAACCCCAATGGAATAAATGACTAAAACATGAATGAATAAGCACACAAAAGGAAAACTGATTGGGGTATTAAAAAGTATCTTCAATTTTGTTTTTGGTAGTAATCACGGAAATACAAATTGAAACTACTTCCCAATCACTAGGATGCTTGAAAATAAGCCAGACAGGGTAAGTCCGAAGGGATGTGGAGAAACAGGAACCTCGGTTATTACTGGTCAGAATAAAAATTGACACAATTTGGAGAGCAACTTGACATATCAAGTCAAAGAAACACATCTGTGAAGCAACATCAGTAGAGAATTTACTTTTCTCTGTGGGAGGGGATGGGTGTAGCAATGAGGGGAATGAAATCAGAGAAAGATACTTTCTGTATCTAAAACTGATTGGTGGGTGTATGTGACTTCAGTGTATTCCTGAAGTTGTTCTCTGTAATCTTATCTACTCTTTGTATTTCATAATTAAGCAATACAAGATGTCTGTAATGTTGTCTGCATCAGTATTATCCAGGCTTCCTTGCTTAACTGATAACTGCAGACTCCGGGGTTCCTCCTGTGGGAGCTGACAAGGTGTGGATGAGAGTCCCAGGTCCCTGGTAGGATTGCAAAATGTGACATTGGTTATGGAGGGCTGCTCTGGCATTCAGAATACTGAGGAATGTGACTGGTCATCTGCACACATGGCCACTATGTTCCCTGTGCTGGCTTCACCCTTCTGACCTACATCCACTTTTTCTTTAAGTGCTTTACTTTTCTATATTCTTCATCACGAAGAGACCCAGGGTCCATATTTAAGAGTCAGTGGGTTGAAAGAAGGCCATGCCATGCTTCAACTGTGAAGAGTCTTCATTTTGTAGCCTTCTTCTCTCTGTATTTGGACTAGTACTCTGCATATCACGTACTGTCCCTCCAGGCTGCAGAGCACCAGTAATGCAGTTTCTGAATGAAGACATGGAGAATTAGTTAGGGTACTTCTTGTCCTACTACTTTCTCTAGTCATCCTTATAAAATATAGAAGAGAATGAATAAAAGGATATCTTATTACCTCATAGAAAATGATGAACCCTTGGCAGCTGTTAACCTTTAAGCATGAAACATGAATTATGTGGTAGATATATTATGCTGCCCCTATGAAGCTCCCATGCACCATTCCCTGCAAATGTGCATTATCTCATTGCACATGGAATGAAGATTACTAATCAGGTGGCCTTAATATTGGGAGATTTTTTTTTTACTTTCCAGCAGATCCCAGTGTAATCTTACAAGCCTATGAAGCAGAAAAGAAGATCAGAAAACCAAGATGGATCCAACAAGGTAATGCTGACTTGATGATGGAGGGAACTATATATGAAGAAAAGGCAGACCTCAATCTAATAACCACAAGGAACTGAATGTATTCAAACACATGAATGACCTTGGAAGCTGCTTCTTCCACAGTGCCATCAGAAAGGAAAACAACTTGATTTTAGTCCTATGAAGCCTTAAGGAAAGTACCCAGCCATATCCTGCTGGAGCTCTCATCTGCTTGAAATCAAAGGTCAAATAAGGGTGAAGTTTTTGTTTTTGTTTTTTTCATTTTTATTTGTTCTTTTTAGATATACATGACAGTAGAGGGTATTTGACATACTATACATACATAGAGTATAACGTTCTAGTTAGGATCCCATTCTTGTCCTTTTACATGTTGTGGAGGTTCACTGGAGGTATATTCATAGATGCATTAGGAAAGTTATGTCAGATTAATTCTATTGTCTTACCTATTCCCCTTTGTCTGATCCAATAAACTTCTATTCCTGCTGCCCACTGATTGTTAGTTAGCTTGCACTTTTTTATAGGCAGCTCCCAGCACAAACGGAGCCATGAGGGAATCGGAGAACAGGTTTCAAGTCATCACTCTCCACAACTGCACCAATTTGCAGTCCCCTCAACAATGTATGAGTGAACCCTTTTCCCCACATCCTTGCTGACATTTATAGTTACTTGTATTCTTGATAATTGCCATTCTGCTTGGAGTACAGTGGAGTCTCAGTATAGTTCTGATTTGCATTTCTCTAATGGCTAAAGATGTTGAACTTTTTAAAATATATTTTTGTTGACCATTCATATCTCTTCTGTGAAGTGCTTGTTAAGTTATTTTGCCCATTTTTTTCTTTCTTTTAAATTTCCATTTGTTATATATGACAGCAGAATGCATTTCAATTCATATTACACTTCTAGAATACAATTTTTCTATCTGGTTGTACATAAATTAGAGTCACAGCATTCATGTCTTCATACATGTACTTAGGGTAATGATGTCCATCTCATTCCACTGTCTTTCCTACATGGAGGCCTTCTCCCTCCCCCTCCCTTCCCTTTACCCTATCTAGAGTTAATCTAATTTTTCCATGCCTCTCCCCAACCACATTATGGATCAGCATCCTTAAATCAGAGAAAACATTCAGCATTTGTTTTTTGGGGTTGGCTAACTTCTCTTAGAATTATATTCTCTAACTCCATCCATTTACCTGCAAATGCCATGATTTTATTCCCTTTTAATGAATAATATTCCATGTGTATACATACCACATTTCTTTATCCATTCATTTACTGAAGGGCATGTAGGTTGGTTCCATAATTTAGCTATTGTGAATTGTGCTGCTATAAACATTAATGTGGCTGTGTCCCTGTAGTATGCTGATTTTAAGTCTTTTGGATATAGACTGAGGACTGGGTTAGCTGGGTCAAATGGTGGTTCCATTCCCAGTTTTCCAAGGATTCTTCATATTGCTTTCCATATAGGCTGCACCAGTTTGCAGTCCTATCAGCAATGTATGAATGTGACTTTTCCCCCACATCCTTGCCAACACTTATTGTTGTTTGTATTCTTTTTTTAAGTAGTAATAATGTTATTAGTCACTATATTATTACAAATAACTGATATTTTAATAGTACAAATATCTGATTTTTTTTCAATTTTGAAAAAGCACAATTTATTTGGTTTTTTTCTTTTGTTGCTTATACTTAAAATGTCACATCTAAGAATTAATTGCTTAATCCAAAAGGAAGATTTTCCTGTTTTATTCTAAGTTTTTAAAAGTTTAATTCCTTATATATTACAACAGAATGCATTACAATTCATATTACACATATAGAGCACAATTTTTCATATCTCTGGTTGTACACAATGTAGATTCACATCCTTTGTGTCTTCATACATGTACTTAAGGTAATAATGTGCATCTCATTCCACTGTCTTTCCTGCCCCTATTCCCCATCTGTTCCACTCCCTTCCCCTTTCCCTTTTGTCCTTTCCAGAGTTCATTTAATCCTCCCATCCCCCTCGCCCCTGCAGAATATTATGAATCAGCATCCTTAAATCAGAGAAATCATTCAGCATTTGGTTTTTGGTGATTATCTAACTTCACTTACCATTATATTCTCCAGCTCCATCCATTTATCTGCAAACACCATGGTTTTATTCTCTTTTAATGCTGAATAAATTCCATTGTATATATAGCACATTTTATTTATCCATTCATCTACTGAAGGGCATGTAGGTTGGGTCCATAGTTTAGCTATTGTGAATTGTGCTGCTATAAACATTGATGTGGCTGTGTCCTTGTAGTATGCTGGTTTGAAGACTTCTGGGTATAAACTGAGGAAGTGGGATAGCTATGTCAAATGGTGGTTCCATTCCCAGTTTTCCAAGGATTCTCTGCACTGCTCTCCATATTGGCAGCACCAATTTGCAGTCCCACCAACAATGTATGAGTGTGCCTTTATCCCCACATCCTCACCAACACTTATTGTTGTTTGTAGTCTTAACAGCTCCCATTCTGACTGCAGTGAGATGAAATCTTAGAGTAGTTTTGATTTGCATTTCTCTAATTGCTAGAGATGTTGAGCATTTTTTCATATATTTGTTGACTGATTGTATATTCTCTTCTGAGAAGTATCTGTTCAGGTACTTGTCCCATTTATTGATTGGGTTATTTGTTTCTTTGGTGTTAAGATTTTTGAAATGAAGGAAACAATAAATCAAATAAAAAATAGAAAGCATCATCAACAGACTAGATCACTTTTGTGCATTTATTAATTGGGTCATTATTATTATTTTATTACTATTATTATTTTAGTGGTAAAGTTTTTTGAATTCTTTCTATATCCTTGAGATTAATGCTCTGTCTGAGGCATACATGGCAAAAATTCTCTCCCATTCTGTAGGCACTCTCTTCACATTCTTGATTGTTTCCTTGCTGTGAAGAAGCTTTTTAGTTTCATACCATCCCATTTATTGATTTTTTAAAATATTTTAGTTGTAGGTGGATAGTATATCTTTATTTTATTTATTTTTATGTGGTGCTAAGGATTGAACTCAGTGTCTCTCATAGGCTAGGTAAGCTCTCTGCCACTGAGCTACAGTCCTAGCCCCCATTTATTGATTCTTGATTTTATTTCTTGTGCTTCTTCTTGAGAAAGTCAGTTTCTGAGCCAGTATGATGGAAAGTTGGGCCTCCTTTTTAATAGGCACAGTGTATCTGGTCTAATATTTAGTTCCTTGATGAGCTTTGAATTGAGTTTTGTGCAGGGTAAAAGATAGGGGTTGAATTTCTTTCTGCTACACATGGATGTATAACCAATGTGATCCTGCAATCTATATACGTGGAAAAATGAGAATTCATACCCTATTTGAATCAAATGTATGATATGCCAAAATCATTATATTGTCTTGAGCAACTAATAAAAAAACAAATAAATAAAATAAAGATGTTGTGTCCAGTTATAACTAAAAAATAAATATTAAAAAAATAAATAAATGGATAAAACTGACAAAATTCTTCTTAATGGTAAATATCAGTGGTAAATAGAGTAACTACATTGTATATTATTTTGTTTTTTATAATAAGATAAAAAATGGGTTTTTCCAGAGCAAGTTGCCAAAACCAATGAAAGCAGCCAGGGCAGGCAGAAATCAGATTAAATGTTTCAAAATTTCAAACATTAATTTTTCTTATAAGTGGTTTCTCTTTTAAGCTGTTATACTTATTTATCTAGAAGATATTGTTAGGCTTTATTTGTGAAACTGTTGTGAGTTGTGTAATTTTAATTTTAATTTTTTAATTTTTTTTTTAGAGAGAGAGAAGAGAGAGAGAATTTTTTGAATATTTATTTTTCAGTTTTTGGTGGACTAATTTTTATTTTCTAAGCAATTATTCCATGGCACTCCTGTTAAAATAGAGAATTTCTTAAGTTGGGAGGCCAAGTTTATTGTAGAACTTCTGCAAATTAAAAAAAAAAAAAACAGATAAAAGAAGAAGAGCAAGCAGAAAAAATAAATTAAGTGGTATGATACTAACATACCTTTTTTTTTCTGTTACCCTCAAATATTTTGGTATCCTTTCTTGTGCAGCAAGAGGATCATTTGAACAGATTTTTATAAGACAATAATATTTGTAGGTATCTAGGACAAAAAGAGAAAATATATCAACATGAAGTTTTTTTTAAGTATAATTTATAATTAATTTTTCTCCTGTACTAAGGATTTATTCCAGTGAACTTCTATCACTGAGTCATGTCCCCAGCATTTTTCATTTTTTAATTTGACATGGGGTCTCGCTAAGATGACAAGGCCTGGCTTGACTGCAATCCTTCTGCCTCAGTCTCCCAAGTAATTGGGATTGCAGGCATGTTTCACTGTGCCTGGTTATGAGGAATTTTTATGTCTGATTTCTGGTATTAATATTACAACTAATAGATTTTGAAATACAGGAATATTTACATTTTATATAGAAGCAATCTCACTTTTCTAGTACTCTATATAGACTAGGTTTATCACTTGTTCCTTTTTAATGTGAATATATTTCATATGCATCCTAGCTACTAATTGAGTTCACAAATTTATTGAAATTTGTAGGAAGATAGATTTTCAGACTTGTTTTCCTGAATTTTTATATTTTTTTTCAATGTTCATAGGGAAGGTGAATGAATACTATGCCATTTGAGTTAATCATACTTATATCTTTTAGGGAAACAGCTATTTGAAACAGATCATAATCTTGACACATCTGATATCCAGTTCTTGGAGGATGGTGAGATAATATCAGAATTCCACATGTGTATAATCTTGTGTTAATTTTAAACCACAAAGATCAGAGTGATAATTCAATGTAAATTTTTCCTCCCAAGACTGATAAAAAAATTCATTTTGAAGCAAAAACTCTTAACAGTTGATCAGTTAAAATATTTGAACTGAATGTTTAATTCTACAACAATGTACTATTTGAACATTTTATGATAACATAAACAATCTCTAGATAGGAACAGATAGACATCTATGGTGACAAGAAAACAGGTGACTCAGATGACTTGTTTCCCCAAAATATCTAGTATCACAAGTCTATGGGAATGATTTTCCATAGTCTCTCATGGAGCTTGGAAAAACCTCAGATATAGAACTCCTAGTATTTCCTCTCTTGCTGCCTCTTCATATCCAGTAAGTTACCAAAACATGCCTATTGATTTTGCCTCTGAAATGTCTTCTCATCACTTTCCTTCTCTTACTTGAAGGTTTTATCATTTTCACTTGGACTTTTGTAGTAGCCTCTGAAACTGTATCCCCAAATCTGTTCCTCCTTCTAATGTCCTTATCTGTTTTATGGTTGCTGCCTTTGAGATGGCATTTCTAAAACCTATATTTAATCATAAACCTCTCTTTTGAAATTCTTTCTTGGTTTCCATTAGTTTGAAAAAAAGGTTGAGTTATGCTGTCCTCAGTCTGACCCTTATGTTTTATCTGTTGGTATTTTTCCTAAAAAATCTTGCCTTCCAGTTCGACATATTCAAGGTCTTACTCTTATTCTTGCTTTTGTATACATTTCTACCAACAATTACTTTCACCTGACCTTTTCTTCTTGGTGGATTCAAATATATCACAAAGATATTTTAGATTTCATTTGCTCTGTGAAACCCTACAGAGACAGTTATTCTTTGACTAGGGCTTAGCATTTCATATTTTTCTTTCTGATCTACTCATAGGCATGAACAACAATTGTTTTCTTTATATTCTCATTACAGTGAAGGGCAGTAAGTAAATCTGAGAGGGAAGGAAGATTAAAATGTGTGGGGATTCAGTGGAGCTATACTATCCTTTATTTATCTAATAAATAAAGTGAAGAGTGAGATGTTTAATGGGGAGCCTGGCTATTGCTTACTGTAGGGCTCAGACACATGGAATCTTGAGAAGTCTATTGATTACAAGGAGAACTGGTGGAGAGAAAAGGTCAAGTTCCATCTGTCAATTAATTAGCAAGTATGAGAGATTTCTGGTATAAATCTTATTGATAGTTAACTTACTATAACCAGAGCAACATATCTTCAGTATATAACATGCCACATTATAAATATGTATTCTATGATGATCCCTTAACAACAACAATAACAAGATATTTTTGAACTGTGACCTGGAAAAATGAAATTGCTCTTAAAGTGTTAAGAGTCTCTACTGACAAAGAAAGGTGTCATTTGCACTAGTAGTTTGGGATTTCATAAGTGACACCTCATATATACACTGAGAAGCTTCTGTCTGGTACTCCAGTGAGTTCTTTGTTTGATTTTTGAGTATAAAGCTGAGAGGGAATTTTGTTTTGCTTTTTGCAGCTGGAAACAATGTGGAGGTGGATGAGTCTTTGTTCCAGGAAATGGATGACTTGGAGATGGAGGATGATGAAGATGATCCAGACTACAATCCCACTGACCCAGGGAGTGACTCAGCAGACTAATGGACTGCCTTCATCTGCAGAGAAGTTGACTGCCACAGCATCTGTGGCTATGCTGATAGGGTTTTGATTTTCCTTTCTTTTTTTCTAAGAAAAAAATAATTTTCAGAGAATATTCTTCTGATCACTTTCATCACTGACTTAATAAAATGACCTTAAAATTTCAAATATATAATGTTCATGTCTTCTAATTGATGAGCAGAAGATTACATATTTAAAGGTATTTAGTGTTGAAGAGAGATCCTTCCTACAACACCAAGACTTGAGTGTATGCTTTGGCATGTGAGGGTTCATACATAAAGAATCAGAATAACTCAGAATTTCTCTGCTGGTGATAGTTGTTTCTTTGGTTTCTAAGTGTAGTCATTTGTATTAGAAGGCTGAGGCAAATAGAGCATTAATCCTAGATCCTTCTGACACAATAAATTTATGTCTTAATAAAACCAGAGCCCATATTATAGGCAGAAAAAAATGGATTTCAATATAATAGTAGTATTGGAGTCAGAATTTGTGGTATTTTTAAGAGATGTTTATTCGTAGGTCACTTCTCAGGTAAGACTTTTGTAAGTCCCTGTCTGCATTTTTAAACAGTTAAATTGCATACCAGTTCTACAGGTGATTCTGATGCACACTCCTCATTGAACTACTGTCTTGCAATTGTGACATCTGTATGTTTTAGTGTTTCCCTGCTGCTTTCTAATTAGCCAGTCTGAAGTTTTCTGAATTATAAGAGTTATACACTGTGAGCAAGAGAAACACACATCAATCTCAATACATGTGTAAGGCTGTCTTTTTATTAATTTGAAATGATTGACTTGGGCATACCATATGCAAGAGCCAAGCTTAATGTGAATTTTCCAGTCTTTGAAGCCATGGAGGATTCATCTAAATCCAGTGGTAAATCACTTGTGCTGTTGTAAAGAGCTGTCTTTAGTCAAAAAGACCCAGGCACATACCTGCAAACAAAACTATGTCAATCCCACATTGACTTTTGGACTTTTGTTATTAAAAGCTAAATTATCATTGGGTGATTTATTACTTTTAAAAGGAAACTTGTAGTCAGTGTTGATGCCAGAGCAATAGAACAGAATAGCAGGGAGAGATCCAAAAATTGTTACGTGAGGTTTTGTTTTATCGAAAAGCTCCTGCTGAAAGCTGTTTAAAAGATGCATAAGAACGTAGAAGAAGCAGTCTGAGGCTAAAATAGCAGTGAGGAGCCATGTGGTACTGAGTTCAGTCAAGACTTGACCTCGCAGTATCAAGAATGATTCCCAGGCCTGGGGATGTAGCTCAGTGGTAGAGTGCTTACCTAATACATGTGAGATTCTGAATTCAATCCCTAGCACTGCCAAAAAATAAAAAAAAAAATCCTTTCTCCCCTTCATGTTGTTTTAAAGGATCAGTTTTATACATTTCCTCCAGGTATTGAAATGGCTTTCCCCTTTTGTCATTTCAGACTATAGGCAAAACCTAGTGATAAAATAAATATTACCTGATTAGTTCTAATATTATTTCCAAGTCTTTTCATGTAGGTATTCAGTTTGCTCATGGTGTTATTTTTGGAATTAAATCAAGATTCAGCTTTTCAAAACAGAGCACACAGACTCCCAGGATGAGCAAAGCCATGACTAATGGTATATGAAGCAATAATTAGCATGTCTTGAATTATCTGGTTTTTTTCTTGGATTTCGGCAAATCTTTGTTTAGTTTTTCTACTTGAGCCAAGTTAAATTTTACCAGGTTAAAAATAAAAACTATATTCATTACAGTGTACTCTAGTAATTCCTGTCATGGAGTAAGCAGCTAGTAATGTTGAATGAATGAATTATGGAATAGAATGCAAAATGATGTACTTCAAAAGATAAAACATGAGACTTCAAAGAAATTTCATTTTTGCCAACTACATCTTTGGACAGTAGTAGATTCCACATTACTTGATGTACTTTTGCCAGTGGGGCTCTCCTGGGTAAAAGGCTGAACAGGTTGTGATCTAAGGCAGCACATTAAATAGTTATGTGGACATTGCCTGCTTGGGATAGAACCAAGGAGAGTGATCAGTCACATCTCAATGGAAAGAATGAGTTTATTGATGGTATTGTCACAAACTCAAGATACATGTGCCAAGAAGGAAAGAGATGCATTGTTGGATTCCAGACAAAGAAAATTATTGTGGGTTTTCAGTATTTGTGTGCTTGCACTTTGTTAGGTGTGTTGAAGTACAAATGAAAAGCAAGGGAACTGCCTCAATATATGGTGTTTGTCTTTTGAAGAATACACATGTCAGATGGTAAAAGTCGGAGACAATATGTGATTTGGTGTCAAAATGAATCACACACTTTAATAACTGTAGCGAGTGGTTTTTGAGAACATTGAATGGTAGGTAAACTTTTTCAGAAGAGAAGACATGAAAAGTAAGAATTTGTGTAACTGTATATATGTGAACAACAACAATTAGCTGTTTTAAGAACTGTGTCAAAGTGACATTTAAAAATACTGTCAAAAAGGTATATTGTTAGGTTTTCAGGTTTCATTTTAAGTGGATTCATGTGAACTTTTGATGAAGTTACTTGTGTCAGAAGGTGGCTGATGGTTAAACTCATAATTGTTGGTTCAAGTCATCAAAAGACTTAAAAAATGGTCTATGATGATTTAATCTTACATCTAAACTTATTTTGCATTATCCTTTCTAAGTGACTGAACCTCAACCCAGTTTTCATTTTTTGGTCCAACTTTTAAAAATTTCATTTTCACAAGCACTATGGAAAGTAAGAAAGATACACACAAATTTACTTTGTTGTTGCTGATTGGGAATGTTCACTTTGAAACATCTGTTGACTAAGCTGACTTATTGAGCCAGTAAGGTGAGCAACTGATTCAGTTAACACTTGAGTGCTACTGTGTGCCAGGTGTCCTTTGTGGTAATGTGAATGTTCTTTCCCTCCTCACTGAGAAAAGAAGTAAAATAATGCAGTTTGGCCCCGTGTTTTCTGACCAGCACTTTATCCACTTGTAGCCACACCAAAATATAGGTTAGGTTCTGTAATAACCACTTTCAAAGACACTCCCCAATACGCCACAAGTGAGCACACCAACACAAATGGTATTTTTTAGAGTCCTGAACCACCAAGTTAAGTGGCATTTCATTGTTTCTCAGTTCTGTGATTGCAGCTAAATAATTTAGGTATATTAAGCCAACTGAGAAGAGAGCACTGGGTGGAAAAGGAGATAGGAAGGGTAAGAGAGACAGACTGATTCATACTCTTGGAAAAGTGTAGTCTCTGAAAGAGGCTAATGAGAAAAAGGGTTGTTTTCAAAGAATTAAGAGAATTGTTTCCCATAGTTAACTAAATCTTTTCATTTCCTTAAACATTTAATTGATGTTTTTAAATAATTGTTTTGTTTTCCTGCCTATTGGCTTTTTCTATGAGGCATTTGCTCATCCTAAGCATACTTAAGAATTTGCTCTTCTACTTCCACCTCATCTCTACATTTGCAACAATTTTTCTTTGAAAGAACACTCTGGCTAGTTTTTCTGACTTTCTTTACTTGCACAGAGGTGAAGAGTATTTACTTTTGGAGATGTTTTATTGTTGAACCATTTTTATATGAAAGATGCACCCTGGGATTCATTGAAAATAAGTTGGAAACAAAGTATCTTTAGTTCTCCCCCTTTTTAAAGATAAATTATTTAACCCCCCACCAAAAGAAGGAGGTAGGGGTGGGCCATAAACTATCTCATGATGCACTTATATGCCAATACTAAAATAAATTTTTATAGCAATAACAAAATCAGTGATTAGAAAATGGGAAGCAATAGCTTTGATGAAGTTCGTATTTTAAGTAAAATCATATTTGCCACTATTCTCTTTCCTTCCTATTATTAACTAATTTTATGGGATTTTGTTTGGGATAGGAAGTCTGCACATTTGTTTATATTATGGGAAGGTTGGTGTTTTTCTGTCTATCTTCATTGGAAATCAATTGGTAATGAACTTGCATACTTTGAGCCAGTGCTGATGGGCTTTAGCACAAGAGAAAACAAGAAATAAGAGTGAAGATTTAGTATTTAAAAAATTAATATGTTACTTCACCAGTTATGTTGGCACATTTCTTAGTGTGCAAATGTATGGTACAGTTGTTTAGAATGAGGGATTGAAATAGTCATGCACAAGTAGTGTGAATTTGAAGAAAATTCACTGAACCTGTCTGATCCTTTTCTCATCTGTAAGGGTGGGGATAATAATATTTAATGATTCATTTTTAGAAATGGAAAATTGTTGAGTTATTGGTTAGTTACAGTAAAGCTTTTCACTGGGCTTTGCCTATAAATGTTTCCTGCTGCATCTTATTCCACAAGCCCTACACAATTGAATTCCATTGCTGTATATGTCTCCATCTTCCTTTGTAATTATATCATCAAAATATCTAAACCAGAAAAAGTCAAAAGTTTATTTAGCAGTGTGTATCTCCTTTAGTTTGCACAATGTTGCTCTGGGTTCCCACCTGTGGCAGCCAACCTGCCTCAAGTTAGAATAATTCTGAAGAGTAGAATAGGGAGCTCCTTTTCTCCCTATTTGATCAACTGTGGCCTCTACTGCAACTGCATTTCAGTTCAGCTTCTCCCTTGCTCAGTCATGCTTGCTCCACTCCCACAAAGATATAGTTCCTTGGAGTTCTTCCCAGCCTATATACAAATCCGTCTCTGCCCTGGGAGAACTCAAACTAAGGCATCTTATACAATGATTTAAATTAAAGAATTACGGTGACCCAATGGCAGATGGTAGTAGATCAGACCTGGCTGAGAGCAGAATTTGGTCAGGAGGGTCTTGAGCTAGTGCCTAAGCTAATTCCCACTGACCCCAGGTTGTGCTAAGAAGAGTGGTTCTGGGTGGGCAGTGGAATATGTGGGAGCATTTTTGAGTGTTTGGATACACCAAAGTGGGTAGGAGCCAGTGATACTAGACATTTTCTGATATGTATAGTCCCACAAGACAAAAAGCTCTTCCAAATGCTGCACAAATTTCTGATGTTTCTATAGACATTTATGACAGTGGAAAAACATGTATAAAATTGAGTGTAGAACTTCATTCCATTTTACATATAAACTCAAAGTTTGTTTTGTAAACTTTTAATATCCATTGAGGGTTTTAAGAGTGTAATTGCCATAAAAATGGAGGAAAGATTACACTTTTTTGTGTTCAGAAATGTATCAAGAGCTTATCAACATTTAACAAAATAGCATTATTGATTCCAAGGCTTTATATTATACATGAATTGCCAAGACAATGTATATATTTTATACATTTGTAGTTCTTGAATTATAGTGATTCTTCTTATAAGTGTAATAATTTGCACCTTATTATGTTAGTAGTACTTGCATATTTCACATATAAATATGTGTGAATCAATTTTATTACACTCGTGTCTCTGCTTTTGAGTTATGGTATTGAGTTTTTTCCAAATTGCATATATATATTTAGGTCATGCTATCTGTTGATTTTATCTCAGGAGAGTAAAGGAATTGGAACTTTTTGAAAAGTGTAAATGAAATCACAATAAAATACTTCAGACTCACTAGAATGATTACAAATTAAAGACAAATAATCTCAATAGGGTGGGAATGTGGAGTAATTGAAACTCTCACAAATGATTCTGCAAGTGTAAAATGGTATAATCATTTTGGAAAACAGGAGTTTCCTATAAGTAAACAATTCATTTTCTCTAGGACTTGGTGATTTTATTTTATTTATTTATTTATTTATTTATTTTTATTGGATGTTCGAAACATTACAAAGCTCTTGACATATCATATTTCATACATTAGATTCAAGTTGGTTATGAACTCCCAATTTTAACCCAAATACAGATTGCAGAATCACATCTGTTACACATCCACATTTTTACATAATGCCATATTAGTAACTGTTGTATTCTGCTGCCTTTCCTATCCTCTACTATCCCCTCTCCCCTCCCCTCCCATCTTCTCTCTCTACCCCATCTACTGTAATTCATTTCTCTCCTTGTTTATTTTCCCATTCCCCTCACAACCTCTTATATGTAATTTTGTATAACAATGAGCGTCTCCCTCCATTACCATGCAATTTCCCTTTTCTCTCCCTTTCCCTCCCACCTCATGTGTTTGTTTAATGTTAATCTTTTCTTCCTGCTCTTCCTCCCTGCTCTGTTCTTAGTTGCTCTCATTATATCAAAGAAGACATTTGGTATTTGTTTTTTAGGGATTGGCTAGCTTCACTTAGCATAATCTGCTCTAGTGCCATCCATTTCCCTGCAAATTCTATGATTTCGTCATTTTTTAGTGCTGCATAATACTCCACGGTGTATAAATTCCACATTCTTTTTATCCATTCATCTATTGAAGGGCATCTGGGTTGGTTCCACAGTCTAGCAATTGTGAATTGTGCTGCTATGAACACCGATGTAGCAGTATCCCTGTAGTACGCTCTTTTAAGGTCTTCCGGGAATAGTCCGAGAAGGGCAATAGCTGGGTCAAATGGTGGTTCCATTCCAAGCTTTCCCAGGAATCTCCATACGGCTTTCCAAATTGGCTGCGCCAGTTTGCAGTCCCACCAGCAATGTACAAGAATACCCTTTTCTCCACATCCTCTCCAGCATTTGTTGTTGTTTGAATTCATAATGGCTGCCAATCTTACTGGAGTGAGATGGCATCTTAGGGTGGTTTTGATTTGCATTTCTCTGACTGCTAGAGATGGTGAGCATTTTTTCATGTACTTGTTGATTGATTGTATGTCCTCCTCTGAGAAGTGTGTGTTCAGGTCCTTGGCCCATTGGTTGATTGGGTTATTTGTTATCTTATTGTCTAATTTTTTGAGTTCTTTGTATACTCTGGATATTAGGGCTCTATCTGAAGTGTAAGGAATAAAAATTTGTTCCCATGATGTAGGCTCCCTATTTACCTCTCTTATTGTTTCTCTTGCTGAGAAAAAACTTTTCAGTTTAAGTAAGTCCCATTTGTTGATTCTTGTTATTAACTCTTGTGCTCTGGGTGTCCTATTAAGGAATTTGGAGCCCGACCACACAATATGTAGATCGGAGCCAACTTTTTCTTCTATCAGACGCAGAGTCTCTGATTTGATATCTAGCTCCTTGATCCACTTTGAGTTAACTTTTATGCATGGTGAGAGGAGGGGATTCAGTTTCATTTTGTTGCATATGGATTTCCAGTTTTCCCAACACCATTTGTTGAAGATGCTATCCTTCCTCCATTGCATGCTTTTAGCTCCTTTATCAAATATAAGATAGTTGTAGTTTTGTGGATTAGTCTCTGTGTCCTCTATTCTGTACCATTGGTCCACTGCCTGTTTTGGTACCAGTACCATGCTGTTTTTGTTACTATTGCTTTGTAATATAGTTTGAAATCTGGTATCGCTATACCGCCTGATTAACACTTCCTGCTTAGAATTGCTTTTGCTATTCTGGGTCTTTTATTTTTCCATATGAATTTCATGATTGCTTTCTCTATTTCTACAAGAAATGCCATTGGGATTTTGATTGGCATTGCATTAAACCTATAGAGAACTTTTGGTAATATCTCCATTTTGATGATGTTAGTTCTGCCTATCCATGAACAGGGTATATTTTTCCATCTTCTAAGATCTTCTTCTACTTCTCTTTTTAGGGTTCTGTAGTTTTCATTGTATAAATCTTTCACCTCTTTTGTAAGGTTGATTCCCAAGTATTTTATTTTTTTTGAGGATATTGTGAATGGAGTGTTTTTCTTCATTTCTGTTTCAGAAGTTTTGTCACTGATATACAGAAATGCCTTTGATTTATGTGTGTTGATTTTATATCCTGCCACTTTGCTGAATTCATTTATTAGTTCTAGTAGTTTTTTTGTAGACCCTTTTGGGTCTTCTAGGTATAGAATCATATCACCTGCAAATAGTGATAATTTAAGTTCTTCTTTTCCTATTTTTATGCCTTTAATTTCTTTCGTCTGTCTAATTGCTCTGGCCAGTGTTTCGAGAACTATATTGAATAGAAGTGGTGATAGAGGGCATCCCTGTCTTGTTCCAGATTTTAGAGGGAATGCCTTCAATGTTTCTCCATTGAGAATGATGCTAGCCTGAGGCTTAGCATAGATAGCTTTTACAATGTCGAGGTAAGTTCCTGTTATCCCTAGTTTTTCTAGAGTTTTGAACATAAAGGGATGCTGTACTTTGTCGAATGCTTTTTCTGCATCTATCGAGATGATCATATGGTTCTTATCTTTAAGTCTATTGATGTGGTGAATAACATTTATTGATTTCCGTATATTGAACCATCCTTGCATCCCAGGGATGAATCCTACTTGATCATGGTGCACAATTTTTTTGATGTGCCTTTGTATCCGATTCACCAGAATTTTATTGAGGATTTTTGCATCTAGGTTCATCAGAGATATTGTTCTGTAGTTTTCTTTCTTTGAGGTGTCTGGTTTCGGAATCAGGGTGATGTTGGCCTCATAGAATGAATTTGGCAGAGCTCCCTCTTTTTCTATTTCCTGAAATAACTTGAAAAGTATTGGTATTAATTCTTCTTTAAAGGTTTTTGTAAAACTCCGCTGTATACCCATCTGGTCCTGGGCTTTTCTTGGTTGGTAGTCTTTTCATTGTTTCTTCTATTTCATCCATTGATATTGGTCTGTTTAAGTTGTGAGTATCCTCCTGACTCAGTCTGGGCAAATCATATGACTTAAGAAATTTATCGATGTGTTCACTATCTTCTATTTTATTGGAATACAGGTTTTCAAAATAATTTCTAATTGTCTTCTGTATTTCTGTAGCATCTGTTGTGATATTGCCTTTTTCATCCCATAAGCTAGTAATTTGGGTTCTCTCTCTTCTTCTCTTCGTTAGCATGGCTAAGGGTCTGTCGATCTTATTTATTTTTTCGAAGAACCAACTTTTAGTTTTGTTAATTTTTTCAATAGTTTCTTTTGTTTCAATTTCGTTGATTTCCGCTCTGGTTTTAATTATTTCTTGCCTTCTGCTACATTTGCTGTTGTTTTGCTCTTCCTTTTCTAGGGCTTTGAGATGAAGTGTGATCTCATTTATTTCTTGGTTTTTCCTTTTTTTGAGGAATGACCTCCAGGCGATGAATTTCCCTCTTAAAACTGCTTTCATTGTGTCCCATAGATTCCGATATGTTGTGTCTGTATTTTCATTTATCTCTAAGAATTGTTTGATTTCCTCCTTTATGTCTTCTGTAACCCATTGATCATTCAGTAACATATTGTTCATTTTCCATATGATGCCCCCCTTCTTTTATCATTGATTTCCAGTTTTATTCCATTATGATCAGGTAAAATGCATGGTATTATCTCCACCCCTTTATATTTACTGAGGGTTGCCCTATGGCATAATATATGGTCTATTTTTGAGAAGGATCCATGTGCTGCTGAGAAAAAAGTATATCCACTTGATAATGGTTGATATATTCTATATATGTCAGTTAAGTCTAGGTTATTGATTGTGATATTGAGTTCTATAGTTTCTTTCTTCAACTTTTGTTTGCAGGATCTGTCCAATGGTGAGAGAGGTGTGTTGAAGTCACCCATATTTATTGTGTTGTGGTCTATTTGATTCTTGAACTTGAGGAGAATTTGTTTTATGAACGTCGCAGCACGATTATTTGGTGCATAAATACTGATAATTTTTATGTCTTGTTGGTAAATGGTTCCTTTTAACAGTATATAATGTCCTTCCTTATCCCTTTTGATTAACTTAGTCTTGAAGTCGATTTTATTCGATATGAGGATGGCCACCCTGCTTGCTTACGTGGACCGTGTGCGTGGTATATTTTTTCCCAACCTTTCACCTTCAGCCTGTGTATGTCTTTTCCAATCAGATGTGTCTCCTGGAGGCAGCATATTGTTGGATTTGTTTTTCTAATCCATGTTACCAGCCTATGTCGCTTTATTGGAGAGTTTAAGCCATTAACGTTTAGAGTTACTATTGATATATGGTTTGTACTTCCAGCCATGTTTGATTATTTATCTTCTTCTTTTTTTTAAATTTAGTTTGTTTCTCAATGATTAGCTTGTGTTTTCTCAAGCCAGGCCCCTCTCACCAGTGATGCTCACCACAATACTGGCTACACGCCAGGTCTGCTGCTCCTGGGAACCCTGCTTTCATGAACGCCTGGGCACACTCTCCCTGTTTGCCTCCCTCAGACCCTAAGTTTGTAGAGCTTGGGGCTGAGAACCCCCAGCAAATTTGCTTGCCCTCCAGTAGCCACGCCCCCGGTAGCTGGTGCAAGAGACCTCAGTTGTCAGCACTGGTTGGAGCGGTAGCCGGGAGTTCCGCGCCATGAGTCCCGCACCACTCCTGATTCTCTAAGTCTGGCTATTGCACTCACAGGAGAGCTGGGAGGGGCCCTTAAGGTTTCCCCGATGTGTGTAGAGAGATGGCTAGGGGATTACACACCTGTTGCGCTGGTTTCAATGAAGTTATCTCCTCTGCCCGTGACAACAGTTCTCTGCCAAGGTGGTATCCCATACAAATGGTGACCGTTCGTTCCCTTTGCTGGGTAACCAATGCAACGGGTGGGTCCTGACTGTCTCTCCCAATCCCCGTTTCAATCCTGTGGCCACTGCTTATGAAGGCTCGGTTGGCTTTTACCTCTGTAAGTTCAGACGGGCTGACCAGTTATTTCAGAGGGATCGTTAGTGCTGAGTCAAGAGAAGCAGGCGAATCGGAGCTTGAATGCAGCCGATCCGGGCTCGGTGTGTGTGTTCTGAGGGGCCCAGACTGTTCACCCCAGATCCACGTCAGCTCAGCATTGCCTAGTAATCCTGAGCAAATAGCATTTAGACAATTTACGGCTCCCTATGCCCGCACAGCTGAAGAGGTCAGAGACTTGATCTCTCCACGCCTGCCGCCATGTTGGATCTCCTCAATGATATTCATGTTACCCTTACAGCTCCCTGGCATAAGCAAGTTCTTGGGATTATACAAACTGCTGCTTCTGTTTCCAGTCCAGATTTCTAGAAATGAAACCCTGCCGCCAGTGCCGCGCTCGTCCGCAACCGTAGCAGGGCCGCCACGGCCTCCGCCGCTCCTCGGCCCAGAGCCCGGCTCCCAGGACCCAAGCGGCTACAGCTCCAGCTCTCAGGCCCCCCCACCGGAGCATGGGTCCCCTCACAGGGGGATGCAGAACGACCCCAGAGCAGGCTCTGCCCGAAGGTGCAGCAGTGAACAGGCGACCGAGGCGCTGGAGGCTGCGGTCCAGCCGTTGGAGAACAGGGCTTGGTAAGAAGCCCAGTTCCAACCTCTAGATGCAGCTCGGACTTGGTGATTTTATTCTTAGGTATTTATGCAAGAGACTTAATGTCTCTCCAAAAACAAGATCTTGTTCAAGACTATTCATAGCAATTTTATTCATGAAAATCCTGAACTAGAAACAACCTAAGCTATCAATGGGTAACTGAACAATTTGTGTTATTTTCATACAAAATTCTACTCAGCAATTACAAAAGAACACCTCCTGGTGTACATTAGAAAACAAAAGAGTCTCAATTTTTTTTTAGCAAAAGATGATTTTTATCCTTTATATGCAGTTTCAGGAAGCAAAACCTACGTTAAGAAAACTGAAATAATGCTTGTCTCCGATATGGAAACTGACTGGAAAAGATTTGAGTTGATGGAAATGTATATATTTTATAAAATCTGTAATCCATGTGTTAATATATGTATTTAGTAGTATGTCTATTATACTTCCATTAAAACAGAGTATTGTGGGGAAAACAAAATTGGGAAATACTAGAGATAAGGACTTAACAGGGTGTGAATCATTGTTCTAGGACATAAAGAATTTCCACCAAGCTCCTGTCAAAGGATGAAGAAGGGCTTGGGGTAGGGTAAGGAAGTGACTCAGTGAAGACTTTTGAGATCTTAGACAAGGCAAGGTCCACTGTTCCCAATTGTAGTTGCCAATTTCACTTGAGAGATACCTTTGTTGGATGCCTAGGTGGAAGAAGACACATCTTAGTGAAGGTCAGCAAAGATCAAGGAGACAGAACACAAAATGTGGACACTAAGCTTCCATGTCCTGTGTCATTTATGGAAGGAGAAATAGAAAGGGAAGATTCATTGACAGGACAACAACCCTGACAGGGTGTTTAAATTGCCTGGATATTTACTTGAAGTCACTGTTTAACACTGATAGTGATTTGTGAGATTCAATCTGTAGGTTGAATTTATTTTTTTAAATGATGATAATGGAGATTTAAGGATAAAATGGGTAGAAAATAACAACTACCCCACTGCTGAGTCATAGAGCTATATAATCCTTACCAAGTTGTAGGAGATTGAGAGAATAATTAAAGCGCTGGGCTTAAATTTGTATCAGTGCTGGAAGGTGCCTCCTAGGGAGCAAATCACTCAGCTAGTGAGTGAGCAGAGCCCAGCACTATTGAAGAGTCCCGTGAACACGGAAATCTTGTAGGTCCTGCAGTTACATTTCAACAATATTCATTATTTATCAAAGACAGGAACTGTGTTGAAGTAAATGCCATAAATTTATTTTTTAATATTGTTTATGATGAAAAAATAAGCACATCTTCAGTTTCTCTGACATGGTTGTGAATGAGAGAAATGAGACTAATGTGACTTTCACTCTCAATTATCATATGAGGCCAATACATTATCATTAAATAAGAAATCTTTTTGTTCATTTTTCTAAGTATAAAATGTACTCATAATAACTGTACACTGGATATATAATTAATGGTAAATTTAAATGCCTCTTTTGATCATATGAAAGACACTAAATAGAGTAAATTTTCTGGAATGGGCAGTGTTCATGAGCACCACTTACAGGTTGAAGTTTTTATTGTGTTCCAGCTGCCAGTACTATTATCTGTGACTGGCTCCTGAGAGCAAAGGGACACAAAAATAAAAAACAAAAAAGGGAAAACTTTACCCTCCCCATTCTAGATTCTTCTTTGAGTTTTGTTTCCCCTCCACAATCTTCCTGCCTTTCCTTACCTTTCTGTATCTTCAGCTACTTGTATTTTTGTTATTTGCCTAGAGTTTACAGATGTTTGACAGATGGTCTCAAAGGGTGGTAAATTGCCATAATGGTATGGAAAATTGAATGGTATGGTTTTTGTTGTAGGGTTTTATGAATCTTTGAATAACCACACGGTGTTTTAACCTCCTGTAAGCTAGATTTATTTGAGAAAAAATCCTGGTCTCTTAAGTGGGTTTCTCTCCTGTATGGTACTTTTTTTTCCCCCCACAACTGGCATCTGTAGTTTTTCCTTGGAACCTGTGCCTTTTTGAATTCCCTACTTCCCAGAATTCCTGATTTTTCCAGTTTACAGTTGTATTGAATATAAACTTCATCTTCTTCCCCATTTATCCAAGATTCTAGAGGTAAGGGATTCCTTATTTTCTCCTTCAACTCCATTGAAAGGTGAGAAATAGATAGACTCTTGACCTTACCTTCTTTTAAATAATTTTTTTACTTGTCAATGGACTTTTAATCTTTTTAAAGAAATTGAACCCAGTGCCTCACACATGCTAGGTATGTGCTGTTCCACTGAGCTACATACTACCCCAGCCCAGACCTTAACCTTATTAAGGGGTGACCTGAGAGTTTCAGACTTTCCCAGATAAGTGTAAACCAGTGTGCTTATTTTTATGATAAAATAAAATCCATATAAATGAAAATTTATATTCCTTTTCTAGATCTTTTTAAGGGTCCTGTGTATTTCAGGTTCTATACAGATGTATGGCTTAAGAAACATTATCTACCTCATTCCCTAAATAGTTACAGGGAAGATATTCATATATATTTTAGTTATCGGCAGACACAACAGCTTTGTTTGTATGTGGTGCTGAAGATCGAACAAAGGCTGCACGCAGGCCAGGTGAGCGGGCTACTGCTTCAGCCAATACCCAGCCCAATATTCTTTAATCCTCGCAATGACATCCATCAAATTCAGTCTATAGGGGGCATACCTGATCCTTCCCTTCTCAAGATTCTCAAGGTTAGGAGACTTCTGCCCATTTTTGAGAGGAAACATTAAAATTAACATTTAAAATATAATCAGTCCTTATTTTCAGTGGTTCTCTAAGAGCCCAATGCTTTGTTCTCTTTCTTTTTTCCTCTGGAACTTTTTGCATCTGAGCACATCATTGAGTATTCCCTAATTTTTAAACTTTTGCTAACTATGAATTAATGTTTTGTCCATTTAATTACTGCAAGATTTTTTCTGCTCTTTGGAAATGTTTTCTTATTTATTTTATAAATCAAATAAATGTATGGTAAAAATCAGAAAAATATACAAATCCTATGTACACTGTCACACAAATATTCCCAAAAGGAACAGTACTAAGATCAAGGGAAAAGAAAAAATGCTAACATCCCAGAAGTGCTCTCATTTACCTGTTAAGTTACTGCATTATTCCTTGAAGGTGAACACCCACCTTCTAAAACCATCATTAGTTGCACCTTTTTTCGAATCATATAAGAAAACATGCAATAAGTGTCTGGCATGTTTCCACTGAATATTATATTTCTAAACTTGTGTATGTTTTTCAGAGAATTGTAATTCATGCTTCTTTATAGATAATTTGTTTCATAATGTGAAATATCACAATTTACTTATTTATTTGGATGTACATGGATATTGGTTTGTGCTATGGTTTGGGTAAGTGTCCTCCAAAAGACCCCTGTGTTGAAAGCTCCATCCCTACTCCTTAGTGCTCTTGGGAAGCAGACCACCTGTCGGGTCTAGATGGAGGAAGTTAAGTCATCAGGGTCATTGCATTGGGGAATATTAGGACCCTGGACTTTTCTTCTTTCTCTCTTTTTCCTTCCCAGATGCCTTGAAGGGAGCAGCTTTACTCCACTACACACTGCCCATCATGAAATAATGTTTCACTACAGCCCATAATCCACTGAGTCAAGTGACTGTGTCTGAAACCTCTGAAACAATGATCCAAAATGGACTTTTCCTTTCTTATGAATTTATTATCTCAGGTATTTTGTTATAATAATGGAAAGCCAAGTAACACAGGTTGTTTCCATTTGATGACTTTGTATGGTGCTACCCTTAAAGGCTTATAAATCTACTAAACTTTTATTAAATATTCAACTGTTCAATTTCTGTGATGTAAATTTATTGAGTGATACATTCTGGATAGAACTTTGTTGTTGTGGCGGTGGTGTTACAGTACTGGGGAATAACCACAGGGGAGTTCTACTACTGAACTATATCCCCAAGCCTCCTTTCCTTTTCTAAAACTTTTGACACAGGGTCTCTGTATGTAGCTGAGGCTGGCTAGAACTTGCTATCCTCTTACCTCAGCTTCCTAGGTCGTGAGATTACAAGTGCATGCCATCCTGACCAGCCTGAAAAAACTATTTTTTCATCTAGTGCAAACTGTGATCTGTTAAATTATTAAAAAGAAGTACCTGTTTATATAGGACTTCTCCATTTATTCTATATCACATTTGAATATCCACATTGATTTCGAAACCAAAGAATTAAAATTTAAGTACAAGAATAAAATGATTTTTAATGTTTAATTGATCCTGAATTTAATTGTGGGTATTGGAAAATACACAATACAGAATAATTTCTGAAGATATTTGCAAGTCATGTTTTATGCTTTCTGTTTTGCCATTTTCATGCAGGGTACCAAAGCTGCAAAAGCAATTTAATTTCTGATTTGTAATTTTAATTATTAAAGTAAAACTAATTTTTTTAAATTTTAAAGAATTCATGGCAACTGATCTAAGCATAGTTTATTTATTTTGTTAATGAAGTTTTATAATTAGTAATAGGCATTACGTATGTTATTATGTATGTTAAGGTATAGCATTTGATTAGAGTTTATATGATTCTTTTATAGTTTGATTAGAATTCTACTCCTCATTTATATCCCAGACGAACTTGAGGGGAAAGTCTTTCATTTCCCTTTGGAATATCTGGTCAAATCTTTCATTCTGCTCCACAGTAAAATGATGTTTCCAATCTCCAATGGTACCTAATGGGATAAGAACATGAATGGCACTTTGGTGGATAAAGAACACATCATGTTAAAGACTGTCTCAACCATTTGAACCCATGTGTCCTATTGTCCCAGATGTGGAACACCTGTCAAATTTAAATGGAGCAACCAATATACCTATTTTTTTTAACTTTCTAATAATATGTGAATATTATTGTGTTCACAGAATTTAAAAATTCGAAATTAATGGGTTAATTTCTTTTCAACCAAGCTAAATATTTATTCAGGTCCACAGGATTGGAGACCTCATCTTTTCTTACACAGGAATGATTGAATAAAGAATCTAGGAACAAAATAATGCAGTAAAGAGATTGAAAATTTACTTCCCCGTATGTTTGCCTTTCCCACTCTGTGATCCTTAGGAATAAAAAACTATAGAGGATATGAATATATTATAATTTAAAAAGTATCTTAATATATATACTCCTGTATATATACTAAGTGAACCTCATACTAAGTGAACCACATTTATCAACTGTAATATAATTCTTACTAAAACCCTCCAAGATAAGTATTTCTTTCTTTTTCAATTTGAAAAAAAAAAAAAAAAACAAACAAGACTCAAGTATTTTCAACCTATAAAATCAAAGTCATATAGAGCACCAGAGCTTCTCTTTCTGCATCTTTTTTTTTATACAAGATTAAACCATCATTATGCCATTCTTTTTTGTGGGGGTGAGTACCAGAGATTGAACTCAGGGGTACTCGACCACTGAACCAGTCCCCACCACTATTTTGTACTTTATTTAGAGCCAGGGTCTCATTGAGTTGCTTAGCACCTTGTTTTTGCTGAGGCTGGCTTTGAACTTGCATTCCTGGGCCTCAGCCTTCTGAGCCGCAGGGATTACATTATGCCATTCTTCTTAAGTGAAAAATAACTTGGCATTTCCAGCTATCAGGTTCACATGTATAGACATTATTATTGGCCTTTGGAAAAGATAACAAGCTCTTAGGGATATGAGAATTGCTTTTTATCAACTGTAGCTGAGGAATGAAAAGGGAGAATTGATAATAATTGTCATCAAGAAAAGAATTTTAAAATATATCAATATCTAGGGCAACGTCCATAAGATGTTTATATAATTATTCATAAATTAATATCCATCATTCTATTGGTAAATTATGAGCCAATTATGACATAAAATGTGAATAAAGTAGAAGTGAAGTGTTTAGAATGTTTATACACTAAATGATTAAATTAAAAATTAACAATTTGAAGCCATGTGTGATGGTGTATTCTTGTAATCCCAGCAGCTGAGGAGGCTGAGGCAGGAGAACGTTGAGTTCAAAGCCAGCCTCAGCAAGGGTGAGGCTCTAAGCATCTCAGTGTGAGATCCTGTCTCTAAATAAAATACAAAATAGCAGCTGGGGATGTGGCTTAGTGCTTGAGTGCCCCTGAGTTCAATCCCTGGTACTACTATACTACTACTACTACTACTACTACTAATAATAATAATAATAATAATAATAATAATTTGAATTTAAAGGGTATCAGTTACAAGGAAAATAATATTCATTCTTGACAACTACTTCAAGCATGTAATAAGATCACAGTAAAAACGATTTCAAGGACTTTTTGAAGTAACTGAATTCATAGCAGATAGCACTAATAAGATATCACTCTTTGTGAGGACACATGGGAACACAGTAATCCAAACCTCCTCCCAGCACAGCAAAACACACATTAAGTTTACTCCTTAGATTATTCTAGAAGAAAAAAGGGAAAATAAGGATTATTATTCTCATTTAATATACCTGACCAGGCTCATGTGACTTAGAAATAAGGCAATATTAATTAAGCAAGTTAATGTGTCAGTTTGTATACTAAAACACTTAGGTTTCTTGAAAACCACTTCAGACCTACTCTCAATTAGATGCTTAATTTCTCTAGGTTCCAAATGTCACTGTTACTTGGAGAGACATAATGGAAGCACTTATTATTTCTCCTAGGTATCAAGGACTTGAATGACAGCTTACATCTTGCTACTAAGAACTACTCAACAGTACCTTTGCACAGAAAATTTCCTTCATTGTTTCTCACTCCAAGTTCCTGTTTTACAATATCATGATAATTTGCTTGTGGATTAGTCTTCATGTTCTGAAATGAAGCCTGTTTCACAACAGTATCCACGACTTCTTCACTAAGTTCTTTCTCAAGAAATCTACAGATTTTCAGCACTGCACTTCTGAGGTCCTGAAAGAGTCATGAGTATGCATGAGTTACAGCTAAACACACAACATTTTCATATTCTAGTGAAATTGATTGCTGGAATGCAAAGAAGTGTCATCATATGAACCATGCAGTTTGTTATGAGAAGAGAATGGGGAAACAAACTGACATGATTATCTCAATTGATGCACAAAAAAACATTTAACAAAACCCAACATCTTTGTATGATGAAACCCTCAATAAATCTGCAATGGAAGGAAACTACCTCCACATGAAAAAGTCTTATATGGAATAGCTAACAGCAAACTCAACTAAAAGAGAAAGATTTTCATCTGAGATGTGGAATAAGTTCAACTCCATTTTTCCACTTTTATTTATTATGATACTAGAAATACTAGCTGGAGCAACTAAGCAATAAAAACAAAAAAGGTACTGAAATAGAAAATAAAGCAAATGAAGTGGTCCCTGTTAGCGCATAAGATTATCTTTTACATTGAAAACCCCAAGTACACACACACACACACACACCAAAACAAACAAACAAAAAAACAAAAAATAAAACAAAAAAGACATTAGAACAAAGAAATTTAAGTTGTAGAATAAGAAGCCAAATATCTAAAAAGTTCTACTGCCCAGAATACATAAAGAATTCTTACAAATCAACAAGAACAACAAAATCAGTCCAATTAAAAATTGGCAAGGGATTTAAATAGAGATTTCTTCAAAGTAGATATACACATGTCCAATAAGTACATGAAATGATGCTCAGCATCACTAATCATTAGGGAAATGCAAATCAACTATAGTAAGGTACCACTTCACACCCATTAGGAAGGCTATTATTATTTTTAATTTTAAAATGTTTTATTTATTTTTTATTTCAATATTTTTATTATTAAATATAAACCACAACAGAAAAGAATAAGACCATTGACCCAGAAAAATTAAGATTTATGCATGTTGGTAGAAATATAAAAATGCTGCAAATGCAATGGAAATAGTATGAACCTAAAAACAGCATTACAATATGACCCAACAAATCCACTTCTGTGTATGTACCCCAAATATTGAAAGTTAAAGTCTCAGAGAGAGATTTGTACACCATGTTCATACATCATTATTCACAATACAGAATATAAAAGTGATGTGTATGTATGTATATGTATTAGATACACAAATACAATGTAGTACATATGTACATTGGAATATTATTCAGCCTTAGAAGGAAGGAATTATGCTACAAATGCATGAACCCTGAAGACATTATGGTAAGTTAAGTTAAATGAGCCAGTCAAAAAGGACAAATACTGTATGATTCCTCTGATATGATAGTCTAAGACTAATCAACTTCTTAAACAAAAAAAGTAGAATGTTTTTATACAAGGCCTACAAGGGGTTGAGAGTGGAGAATGAGGGATTATAGCCTTGTGAATATAGAGTTTCAGTTTTGCAATATGAATTCATTTTAGAGTAGGAGAGTGGTGATGTTGGCACAAGAATATGAACATACTTCATGCCACACAACCGTTCCCTTAAAAAAATAGTTAAAGCAGGCTGGGATCGGTGGCTCATGCCTGTAATCCCAGGGACTCAGGAGGCAGAGGCAGAAGGATGGCGAATTCAAAGCCAGCCTCAGCAATTTAGCAAGGGCTAAGCAACTCTGTGAGACCCTGTCTCTAAAAAAATACAAAATAGGGCTAGGGATGTGGCTCAGTGGTTGAGAGTCCCTGAGTTCAATCCCTGGTACCAGCCTCAAAGTCGTTAAAGTGGCATATTTTATGTCATGGATATTTTATCACAAGTAAAAAATATACTTTATGTCATGGATATTTAATCACAAGTAAAAATTTCAGTGGGAGGATAAAACCTAAACAGAATTATTATAGGCAAGACTACTTAACTGGAAAAACTGTATCTCAAAGAGGTTATAACAATTTTCATGAGAAAGGAACTTTTCTTTCAATTCAAGAAGCAAGGATTTCTTTTCTGAATAAAATTAAAAAAATGAGCCCTCAACTAAAGAAACCTGAATCCCCTACCCCTATGAAATGTGAACTTCAAAGTGCTCGATACACTATGTGCTCACAAGAAATGGAGATGGGTTGGCAGGTTGGGGACAGAGGATACAGGGCCTTGCTAACTTCCTGAGTATGTTAGCTGTATTCTTGTAGGGGAAAAAATGTAGGGTGAGAGGATGAATAAAAATAACAGGTCCACAGAAAAGGCTCAGGGGTTACTTAAGTTGAACTGGGCTAACTGGGCTGTGCAAAATAACCACACAAGGGACACAAATACCTTTTTCTTTGGGGTCACTGTGATGGCTCCTCTGACCTTAAGGGTCCACAAGAAGAGAGAGAGTGCACATGCCCTGACCCCTTTTATTGAGGAGAAGCTATTCAAATGAGGCAAGGGGTCAGGTTTCAGGGGGCTGAGTCTATGTTCATGATGTCCACTGTCACCAGGTTGACTGACACCTGGGTAGGCCACACCCAAAGGCACAGTAAGAGAAGGGGACACACACAAGGCACTTCCATGGAAGATTCTATCCTAAACAGGGCAAGGGGTTATATTACAAAAGAACAGGTGAGCATAGCTTCACCCATGGGGCTGTAGCAAGACACACCCATGCAGGAGACACCAATCCTTGAACCCAAGAAGGGTGGGGAAAGCTCTGCCACATTTCTGTGATTGAGCACTTCAGCACCCAGAGGAGGAGTGTGACTCAGTCATGTGCAAGGTTGGTCTCCCACACCACAGTTATTAACTTATTTCTACACCAAACTTGGGTGCAGAAAAAAAATAATAAAATCAGGATATAAATGAATACAAAGGGATAAGAAAATGTGAACAAGCTCTAGCATAAAAAAGACAATAAAAATAGAACTATAGATGTTACAAATGTAGAAATTATCTGAAAGAATTTCAAAACAGCTATACTTGTCACATACAAGGAAATAAGAGATAAAATTAAAATCTTTCCCCAAAAGCTAACTATTATTAACCAAAGTATCAGATAAACCCCAGCTTGTTAATCGAAATGTAGACTTCAGTGAATAATTTTAATGGAAGATGAAACACAGATTGTTTTAGTCAGGTTTTTCATTGCTGTGACCAAAAAATCTGACAAGAATAAACTTAAAGGAGGCAAAGTTTGTTTGGAGACTTGCGGTTTCAGAGGTCTCAGTCCATAGACAGCCGGCTCCATTCCACAGGGCCTGAAGTGAGTCAGAATATCACGGTAGAAGAATGTGGTGGAGAAAAACAACTCAAGACATCACACCAGGAAGCAGAGAGAGCTCCAATCAGCTCATGACATTATACCTCAAAGGAATATCCCTGATGACCTACCTCCTCCAGCTCTACCCTACCTACCTGCCTACAATTACCACTCAGGGGATTAATGCCTTGATTAGATCAGGCCATTTATCATCCTATCATATATCATCCCTAAACTTTTCTTTCATAGTCTCACATATGATCTTTTGGGGGACAGGTCATATCTAAATCATAACATAGATTCAGAGATTCTTTTCTAGGTCTTGCTACAGTCTTGCACTTTGGCCAGTTCTTCAGAACACCAGCCGTTCCCTAATTCTACTACCTATTACTGTTCAATATTCTAGCCATATTCCACAAAATGGTTTTTCATGTAACACAATGGGCAGCTCTCTTCTTTACCACTGTATTTGTGGGGTCTCCAAAGACAACTGCCCCACACCCTTCAGGTATATATGCATTTCTTTCCTAGAGGCATCAGCCAGTTCCAATATGTTGAAGGAAAAGATAACAGGATGGGAATGATTAACTCTCTCATATTAGACTCCCTCCAAAGGGGAGTATCATTTCTCTTAAGATAAATTAAAGTATTTCCAGAATTTTTATATTTTAAAATATGCATGTGAAAATGACACGCATTCCAGAACCCCCGAATAAACACCCTTTCCTCATTTTAAACCTTGTCCTTCCCCCAATGGTAACCTCCATCCTCATTATATGATAATGAATTATTGGTCTTTTAACTTGACTTTTTCCACCTAAATATGAATCTTTAAACATGATAGTTATAATTGCTTCTAGTTCAATTATATACCACTCGACTCTACTTGTGACAGGAAAGTAGAAAATAATCCTGCATAGTCATTAAGGTTCTAGGGCTACTACTACTAATTAAGTGAGAAATGTGAAAAATCCTCTGAGAGAAACTGCCCTGAGTTTATACGTCTTGCTGGGTTTATCACTGGAGAAGCAGGCATGGGCAGTGTTTTGTAAAACTACCAAGACATTTCCAAGGGAAGCAGCAGACAAAGGAAGACTCCAAAACGTATTCCAACTTTGATGAATACCTAATGTTTTTTTTTTTAAAAATATTGTTTGCATGTTGATGGACCTTTATTTTATTCATTTATTTAAATACGGTGCTGAAAATAGAACCCAGTTCCTGACACATGCTAGGCAAGCACTCTACCAACTGAGCCACCACCCCAGCCCTTAATATCTAATTTTTGACAACATTGTGCGGTTTCTCTAGAAAGAGCTGTAAAGCGGAAAACTTGAGTTGACCAAGGTCTATATTCCTTCTCTCCTTTACTTCCTTACTCCATCCTACCCCAATCAATTTTATCCACATTCATTCTTCTCATACATTCTTTTGTTCTTTTTGGTATTGGGAATTGAATCCAGGGCCCCTTAACCACTGAACCACATCCCTATTCCTTTTTATATTCTATTTTGAGATAGGGTCTCATTGAGTTGCTTAGAGCCTCACTAAATTGCTGAAGCTACTTTTGAACTCTCAACCCTCCTGCTTCAGCCTCCCAAGCTACTGCCATTATATTCTTTATAGTGATGATGTTCAAATTAATGGCATTAATATCTAAAGGCAGAAATCTTTTTGAGTTTTGATTTGTATTTTTCATTTGTTTCTCACTCTATTCATTTGATTTCTTCTAAATCACTTTAATCTTCACAGGTCAAAAACAACGTCATATTCAAGCTCCTCTGATCCCCCTCTAACCCAACCCTGCCTCAGAGTGCCCTAAACACCTTCACGAATGAGACCACTATCTGCACACATGCACCAACTGGAAATAAAGGAAGCATCCTTGATACCTCTCTCTTTATCATTTGTCCTTTGTGCAATCCCTTTTTTTTTTTTTTTACATCTTAACTGTGCCTCAAAACTCTGTATTCTCTTCATTCATAATGACATTACTTCAATCCAAGGAAGCACTGATGTTCAGTGGATTAACACACTGGTCTGTGTGTGTACTGGATTCCTTATACTCACTATTTTTCCTTTTCAACTCTGAATGGGAGTAATATTCAAAAATATGAATTATATTCTATGGCTACCCTTCTTAATAATTCTTTAAGAGGCTCTTGTCTACTTTTAACTTTAAAGAAATCACTCTCATTTACATAGCCCACAGATCTTATAAAATCTGGCTCCTACAAAACCCCTCTATATTAATCTTTCATCTCTTCCACATTGTTCAAGTTCTTCCCTTAGGTCTTCAAAGGTCTCATGTATTTTCCTTTTTCCTTATAAGTCTCTCCCATTTCTTTTCTTTCTGTTAGCTCTTATTTATTTATTTCAGAAAAAAAAAGACCATCAACTATACTAGCTATTCTCAGTACATATGCACATTGACATTGTAGTTAGACTTTTCCTTAATAATTTCACTTATTACTTTTGAACTACATATACTAGCTTGGTGAGTACCTGTTTTCCCTGATAGATTATGAATTCTGTCTATAAAAGATTCAGTCATCTATTACTCAAGATTCAGTGCCAGTCACAGAGCAATCATTCAGTGATTTTTTAAATAACTGAATAGATGATGTACTAATGAATCAGCATACCAACCAGAGACCACAGAACAATAAACTTTACCTGTATTATGTTTGAATTACACAAAATTTTCAGGCAGTTTTGAAACTTTCACCAGCATATAAGCATCCTATGACTTCACATGAGAACTAGTTTTAAGATTCTCTTTAAAAAACAGGAAGAATGTGCCTCACAGGCCTCACCCTCATCTATAGCAACAATTATCCTGTCTTTAAAGTGGCTTCTTTCCCCAGTGTCATGGTGTTCCCTGATGAACTTTCTTAAGTATAACAACCATGGAAAATGTTTGGTGTATGGTGTATCCTCAAAAAGAAAAAAAAAACTAAAAACAGAACTACTGTATGATCCAACTGTTACATTCCTGGGTATGTATCAAAAAGAAACAGGGTCACCATACAAGAGACAACTCACATGCCCATGTTTATTGTATCACTATTCACAATAGATAAGGATTCAGCCTAGGTGTCTATCAAAGATGAACACATAAAGAAAATATGGTGCACACACACACACACACACACACAACTGGACTATTATTCAGATATAAAAAATGAAATCTTCCAGCAAAATTCATGAACTGGAGGAGATCATGTTGAATAAAATAAGCCAGACATAGAAAGACAAGTAGTGCAAGAGGCACACGTGAGAACAACAACAAATAATGACTGAAAGTAGAATCGTGAATACTAGGGCCTATGAAGGGTCCAGGGCGAAGGGGAGGTAAGAGAGTGGAAGAAGGGAGATTGAATATGATCAGTGCATGTTATATTGTCATATATAAATCAGATAACAAAACCCTTTAATACGTAATTAATATTAATAAAAATGATTTACAAGATTGGTATCCTAGATATTTGAGGTTGCCTTTAATGCTACAGTTGTTACATGATAACCATGGTGACTGTGTGTAGTGAGAAGACACCCTTGAGGAAAACCAGTAATAATTAATGGATAAGCAGGAAATTAGAACCCCCACTTGCCCTCCAAAAGCCTATGAAATATGTATGAAAATGACTAGGAGAATGAGTTTTCCTGAAACCAGGAGAAAAAAAGGTTTAATAAATAGGATTTTTAAAAATACTTCTTATTACCTTTTTCATATCTTCATAGCTCATGAACTGAATATTGAAGTCATGTCTGTGTTCATACCAGCCTCTTATGTGATCAAACCAACAACTTCCCACCACTGTGCAAAAAATAATTAGTAAAAAAAAAATAAAAATAAAAAAATAATTAGTAACAAGGTGGAGATGTTGCACTTATTGAATAGCAAAGTATTCTGTCTTTTCCTCCTTATAGTCACAAAAACAAAAATAAAGGCCCAACCACTGAACAACTATATTACAGTTTTGAAATGATTAATGCTTAGGGGAACAATCATGGTTTTCATAGAGAAGTGACCATGAAAAGCGACCTTATGGATGTAGGAAGGCAGCAATAAAAAAATGAGAATGCCCCTGGGTCTAAGTTTAAATCAGATTTCTTTAAAGCAAGTTCCTCCACTTTCCTATATCCACCAGAAAACACACATGTCCATTTTTCTTCTCATTCTCTAAGATTTCTGGATAGCAAAGCTACCTGTTTACAATGAGACAGAACCTGAATATAATCTTTAAATGAGTGAGATCCTGACACTTCTCACTACAAGTCCCTTGCAACTTTCAATCCTCATCAGTAGTGGAGTGATAAACTCCACCATGGCCCTAGAAGGCTTCCCACAGGTCCAGGAGAGAGTACACAAACACCCTGATCATTAGCGATTCTGGAATGTATTGTTTTAATTGTATTTGTAGCTAGTTTAAATTGATAGAATATTTGTAAGCCTTTTATGGACTGGTCAAAATGTTTCCTAAACAACATGCCTTTGAAAACTTGACAAGACCCACACGGTCCTGGCAAGGAAGGAAAGGCCACTGGGTGGCAGACTAAGTTGATGTGTCATAGTAACTACTCAAGAGCATCCATTTTACAATTGCCCTTTTCCATCTCTCTAAATATCTTCCCTAAGTTCCTTGATAAATAAACTCATAGTTACCTTGTCCATCTAGAAACATTTTCATAAAATTCTCAAAAGTTTCAGAATTCTTTAATATAGCCACCCAATTTGAATAATGAAAATAGGAAACCAAAACATCTTTAGGATTTCTGTAGATATAAAGAATCTGCAGGAAGAATTATAAATAATATTAACAATTCCAGCATATTATTTCAAGATTTTAACAGTTGCATCATATTCATTAGCTGAATGAATCATAATCATCTTAATCCATTCTTCTAGTCATGGAAAATTAGGTGTTCTCCCCATTTTTCTCTATTACAAAAAGTGTTGAAATAAATTCTTTTACTTATAGGACAGAAACTGTATAAAAAATTAATATGAAAATACCACTAATGAAAAGTTGAACCAAAAAAAGGCCTTTCACAGAATACACAATAATTATTGTCAATAACCTTTCAAAACAGGCTTAATCTCATTACTGAGTATGGACATGTAGGTTAAGATCACTTTAACATATCTCTTCATAAATAACACATTGAAACAATTTAAAATTCTGATATGTATCATTACTAGGAGGAAGTCAAAACATGTCCATTAGCAATTTAGCAGGAACTGATACACCTGCTTTCTTCAGAAAATATAGCCCCATCCCATAGAACTGAAAATCCTTGTACTTTTGGCTTTGCAGTTCCCTACTTGGATATATATTCTAGGAGAATTCCTGCATATGTGCCCAAAGGCCATTCTCAAGAACACGAATAAAAGCATGTAGTGATATGCAAATTCTGGAATATTCTAATTTTTCTATGAAGAGAAAGTACAGATCTGATAGAACTACTTTCAGAAGTTATATTATGCAGCAATGGAATTGGCATTTCAAGTCAAGAACAAACATGTGGCAAAGTCCCAGAGAATTAGAGAATAAGGAACAAAATGAAATTAAGTAAAATTGATTTAACAGGATGTCTCATAATTTGTTTTCAAAGACCAACAGAAAAGAACTTTTGTCCACTGATGCTCATAATAGAAAAACTTTAATGGAAAAGTTCCAGTAAATCTGTAAGTATTTTGATTTAGCCACAATCATAGTAGAACACTTACAGAGAACTGTCTTTAACATAACAATAAAAGCAAAAATAAATTTATAAAATTGATTATTAAAATTTTATTTCATTTAGTTTTTAAAATTTGTATAAGTATCCAACACAGAAAGTTTATCTCCTTTTCTCATGTATGAAACATATTACATGTTTGAAAACTGATCATGCAATTGACAATTAACTTTTAAATAAATTTCAAAAATTAGAATATGTAAACACCATTGCCCATGATAGAAAACTATACAAACACTTTCAAACTAAAAAAATCTCAAAAGAGCTGAAACCAATTATAAAAGTAAAACTGAAATAACAGAGTTTTAAATATTAACAAAATCATATCCATAGTTATACTAAAAGTGATATTCATTTTAAAATGTTAATATTGACAAAAATAAATACTGGAAATAGGTAAACTGAACCTTCAATTAAAGAAGATGGAAAGATATATACTAAAATGAGACAAATATTAAAATGAAAGTATTCATCCAGAAAAAAAGCTAGTTCTTCAGAGGGTGAAAACCCAGTAAAATAGGAAACTCCTTATATCCCGAAAATCTAAAAATAGGAGAATATAAAATTTTTATCATTGCAGCATGAATGCAAATATATAACCACAAATTGGAGTAAATTGACAAGATTATTAAAAAGTTATACTTTTTTCTATGTTAAATATCTACAAGTGGGTAAAAAGAATAATAAAAGGTACATATTGATGGTATTAAAGTAGACCTGATAAAATAGAGCCATAGAATGAAGCTCGAAGAACGTTGGTATTTTGCAATGTCTGTTTTCCCAGAACAAATGTCTCTTAAATTAAAATCCACATTTGACAAGCATTGTAGAACTACACTATATTGTAAAAAGTTGATAGAAAACTTTTCCTTACTAATTGACACAGAATATTTTAAAAAACTATTCTGTGTCAATTAGTGACTCTTGGGACAAGTATAATGCAATATTCATATATCATATAATA
Organism: Marmota flaviventris; assembly: GCF_047511675.1. Classification (NCBI taxonomy): domain Eukaryota; kingdom Metazoa; phylum Chordata; class Mammalia; order Rodentia; family Sciuridae; genus Marmota; species Marmota flaviventris. The sequence continues at coordinate 47,461,299 of NC_092503.1, read as the reverse complement.
AGCAGTATACGATTTAATTTATAATCCTAAGAAGGTTTTAATATAGCCAGGCTTGGTGACACAAGCCTATAGTCCCAGCTACTTGGGAGGCTGAGACAGGAGGATCACAAGTTCAGAGCCAGCCTCAAAAAGAGAGGTGGTGAGGGGCTGGGGATGTGGCTCAAGCGGTAGCGCGCTCGCCTGACATGCATGCGGCCGGGGTTCGATCCTCAGCACCACATACAAACAAAGATGTTGTGTCCGCCAAAAACTAAAAAAAATAAATATTAAAAAATTCAAAAAAAAAAAAAAAAAAAAAAAAAAGAGAGGTGCTGAAAATATATAACCACAGAAATGAAATGAAAGAGCAAAACCCTGTCTCGAAATAAAATACAAAATAGGGCTGGGGATGTGGCTCAGTGGTTGAGTGACCCTGAGTTCAATCCCATATCCCCCAACTCCAAAAAAAAGGTTAAAAATAATGTTAGCTAGGAAAAAGCTGGAGGGTATTTACATAATCTTTGTTGTGGGTATTGTGTTTTCTTAGTAAATCACTAGAACCAGAAGTCAGGAAAGAAGTATTAAGAGTTGGGTTACATAAGGTTAAAAGTTTTAAACCGTTTTTCAGGAAAGTCTTTTCTTTTTAAAGGGGAAGACTTTGCCCCAAGTAAATATTCCACAAACAGTAAATAAGACAACCTAAAGAAATACGGACAAAGAATAAAAAGGTTATTTAAAGGCCTATAAAAATATATAAAAGGATAATCATATTAAAATTGAAAGATTAAATCACTCAAAAATGAGATTACTTTCTTACTTAGCATATTAGACAAATTTGATAATTCCCATTATTAGTAAGCATGTGAGGACAGAGGCATTCCTACATGGTATTTGATGAAGTATAATTCATATATCATAAAAACAGGTAGATAATCCCTGTCAACACTTAAAATATAAGACATTTTAATTTGTAAACTTCACATTAATTGAAACATGGCATGAGAATTAAATTGCAAGCCTTTATAGGAATGTTTATTACAACACAAGACATCCATTGGCTGCAACTTACCTGTCCATCAAATACACATTAATTATTGCAAAGCACACAATAAATTCTATGAAACCATAAAAAAGAATGGCATTCATGGTGAATGTGAAAGAATTTTTGTTATATGCTATAGAATAAATTGCAAATTATATCCACAATTGCTTGTTACAGGTATAGTTTTTAGGACATTTGTATATTTTTATTGTGGAAGGCAATATCCTAAACATACAATGATTGTAACATTTGGAAAACTGTGGTTTAGTGAGGTTGGGGAATCTATTTGAAGTAGGTTATTTTGTTTGTGCAAAAAAAAAAAAAAAAAACAGAGAGAGAGAAATTTAAGCTGTATGACATACTTTAGCTTTTTTGTTCTTCAGACCTTTTGGAACTAAATAATATGGGAGGTGGGAAGCGAAGAGGCGAGGGGATGGCATTTTGATAAAGTCCAAATTGTGAATATTGTATTCAAAGAAGGGAGCTCTATCTATTGTTTTGATGTCTTCAGTTCTGTTACGATGCTCCTCAAAATAAATCAAGCTTAGTATCTGCTGTGTCCAGATGGTACCTGAAAAAATAAATCATCTTGTTTTCAAACTCAATTAGTCATTAAATTTAAGTCAACAATAGTGTCATTCACCATAAAATCATTTGAGCTTTCTTTACTTTTAAACACTCTATGTATGCCAACAACTTTGTCCAACTTTCATTTTTGTTTCTATGAAACATTAAAGTTAATAAAGATAAAATCAAAGACTCTAAATTCCTTTATCTCTTGAAGAGCTGTGTTTGTTCTGATTCCATGATAGTGATGATTTGGGTTATTTCTGCCTCTCCTTCTCTGTTTCCTGCTCCATGTTAGGTCTTTTTACGTGTTGTTAACTTTTTCCTTAACTTATAATAATTCTACATATTGATGGGGTAGAGTGTGATATTTCCACACATGCATACACCCTGCACTATTCACATCAGGGAAATTAGCATTTCCCTCTTTGTGTCATTTTTTATGTTTGGAATCTTGGAGCTTATTTCTTCTATATTTTCTTAAAATATGTTATTGGCTACTGAGTCCCTTTTGACTATATTTTGTGGGTACCTGTTTTTCTTTCATGAAATTCCTTTTTCAGAACTTTACTCTTTAGAATTATAGACAAATTAACAAAATTATAGCGAGTTCACTTTCCCCTCCTTTTCTCTTTACCATGTAAGGTGGTTTTGTAAACTATTTAAGCATCCAAGGATGTCAGGAAATAGCAGAACTTGACATGAGTGTGTGTATATATATATATATATATATATATATATATATATATATATATATATATCTATATCTATCTATCTATCTATCTATATATATATATATATATATATATCTATATCTATATATATATATCTATATATATATATATATATCATTTTATTCACTTGTTTGGCCTAATCATGTATGATCAACTTCTTTGTGGTGTTCTGGGGAAAACACACTATAAATAAGCAAAACATTGTATGTAAAATCTTAATAACTACAGCTTTACTCCTTAGTCTGCATGGGCCACTGTAAAAACTCAAACCAAGCCAAGTATCCTGCCCTGCTGAAGTAGAAGTCACTATTACTATTATTAGTATTTGTTTAGCCCAACAGGATTGTGTTTTACCACTTCTTTGTAATGATTATCTTCACAAATCTCAAAATCATTCTTATTTCATTTTCTAGTAGAACTTACTGGTTGAAAACGTTTTTGAGAATCTTCAGTGGAACTCAGCTGACATGGAATACTTCTCAAGAAAATGAAACATCTTGGAACATGTATAATTATGGAAGATAAATCTTCCAACTCAGGAAGCATTTACAAATTAGATAAAAGATGAGTTTGGACTGTCTCAGGTCTGTCCAACAGACCAAGCCAACAGGTCAGCCTTTACCCAGTACCTGCTCATGGCTCAGTATTTGGTTTCTTTATATATATATATATATATATATATATATATATATATATATATATATATATATTTAACAGAATTGACAATATATCTATTGCAAATGAGCTTTGGTAGTATAGATTTGAGATTTAGCTAACTTTTTTTCTGATTCCTAATGGATATATAAATGTAGGTCAGGCTGCTGTTGATGTCTGAGCACATTTACATACACAGAGACACAATCACACACACACACACACACACACACACACACACCAAACTTAGGAAAAATCTACTATCATGAGGGCACTCTTTACACTTACCAGATTTTGGATAGGTAACTATGAAGACATCATCATCTCTAATTTCAAAATCATCTGCACTTCGTACTATATGCATTTTAACTAAAGACCTTTCAAAATTGTAGCCTTTAAATTCAAATAAGTATTCCTCTGTGTTGTCCATAATTTTTCACCTACAAGTGCAAACATATAATATCAAGTTATTTTAGAAGTGAATAATAGTTATTGAGTGGTCAATATATGCCTAGCACTATTGCAATAACTGATGTGTATGAACATATTAATGACACTAACCACAGCACATATATGAATGATTTAAAACTTCACAAAACACCAACATTGCTGTGTTGCTAGCATCAGTGTTTTAAAGATGAGGCAGCAGAAATGCTGAAAAGTGAGACAACTCTTCTTAAAAGTCCCTGAGGAACAGATACCATGATCCTCAACATAGAGAAGAGGAATTAACTCAGAGAAGTCAACCAAATTATTTAAACTTGTCCAGCTAGCTGAACTGGAAAGATTGGAGAAGGGATAATTTGGCCAGAGAATTCATACTTTTTATCCAGAAATTCTTAGTGTTTTACATTTTTATTGCTTATATTTTTTGATTGTTGTAGAAATAAGAAATTCTTCAATGGATATTCTTTTATTTCTAATGTTTTTCTAGAGTATGCATAACTCATTGCGTCTGAAAGAAACTTCTGAATATAGGGATCTGAGATGCTGTTGAAAGTGAAAAATGAAAATGCTTTGCTCTTTAAATTGTTGTTACTTCAGAAATGCTGCCCTCGTAGTTACAAGTTACTTCATGAAAGTTATCCTAGTTTACAGTAGGAGATTTTAAAATCAGAAATCATATGAATCTCAATAATAAACTAAAACAAAAATGGAAAGCAAACAATGTAAAGATAAATACAATTAAAATTTTGTAATGAGAACAAAAAGGGAGACATAGAGGCAAGATGCAAAGGGAGGAAAGATGGCAGAATGGCCAAGCTGCCATATATATTTATTTATATCCATAGGTTACTTCAGGTCATTGGCATCATTAGTACATATTGTTCATTGTATTACAGACTTAGCAACATTATGCAGCTAATCCTCAGCTACATACTAAATTGCAATGTGCAATGTTAGGTGTTTTATGTAGCTCTCAAGAAAGTCCACTGTATAAAGTTATTGTTATGTGGAGAGGTTTAGGCTCAGTGAAACATTGTGTTTGTCCCAGGAGCTGTGTGCCTGAGATCAAGGTCTAGGCTAATAAGACTCTAGGGGCATTGCCACAGCAGCTATACATTGCACATGTATTCATTCTCTTACTAGTTCCTAGGAGAAATTTCAGGGCATTCTAAGGGTGGGAAACAGAGTTCCAGTTACCCTCTCTGAGTGTGCTCACAAGAGGAATGCTTCCATGTATATTTCCATGGTCAAAATACCTACAAAATTCAGACCAGCCAAGCATTTCTATTTGCTCTTCCTGAGAAATCTTTTCTTGAAGGTTACATGATTGAGACAATCCCATAAGTTCTAATAGTAGATTTAGAATCAATATAGATTTCAGGTTTTTTTTTTAATTCTGTGCATGCCAAGAAACTGAATTTGCTAAAAAGCTGCAAATATGGCTTTGTTTAAATTGTATGTCAAGAAATAACATTGAGTTCTTTACAAACAATCCAAGTTACCTGATCAATAGGAGGAATTCAGAGTTTAGTCTTTTCCAGAATAAGAACAGAAAATGATTAATGTTAGACTCACCTGGGTGATGCCTTCATGATTGGTTTCTTGGCTACCAAATGAAAGATAAAATTAAGGCCCTACTAAGCTGCTAGAGGTTTCCCCTCATTAAGTTGACATCTAGGAAACATGAAATATTGAGTCCTGGGGACAGAAGAGCTGGGCTGATGCATCAAAAGATTGTTTTCAATGCAGGCAGATGGAGAGCTATTTTGATATTGACATCCTGCATTTCCTAGGAAAAACCTTGGAGAAATCAGCCTTCAAATTGTGGTGAGGTAGAATTTATACTGCATCACATGGATAAATGGAGATGCCCATAGTAGGAGATATAAGTTGAGGAGAAAGACAAAAATGAAGTGTGATCCCTACCGCATCCTTCCTAACAGCTAGTAACACCATCCACACACCCTTTGAAATTTCACAAAGGGTTCCAGAAACTATGAGTGATGAGAAAGAGCATCAGGCAGCATCTGCAAACATTCCGAATTCTTCTATTTAGTCACTCAACTGTCAGTCTGAGGGGAGAGAAAATTTTGAGAGCTCTGGTATCACAGAAGCAAAGGAGAAAGCTGCATGTAAAGAGGATTCAGGTAGGTGCCCTCTGGCTACTCAGTATAGTTTGCATGTCTTTGATGCATGTAGGAGAAGGAAATTGTGTAAGTAGCAAGCCTTTCTGTGTCTCCTTCTTATTCCTTCATGGAAGTCCGAAAGAAAAGGGGTGGGGGTGTTCATAGATAATTAGGGAGAAAAGGAGGTCAATACAGATATTTGTCTCTCATGCAAAACAGGATGAGAATTGACAATGGCTCAGAAACTATTCTGTTATTACTCACTGTTGAGATCAGCTGCTGAAGGAAAACCAGCTGTCACAAAAATTTTAAGCTGACAGGAACTGCTCTGTCACTGAGGAATAAATAGTCCCTATGGAGTTTGTTTTGGCCAGTGAGTAGTGTTCTAGAACCTGACTGAGTAACTCAGCTCTTATAAATTGGGTAAGATTTTGTTGACACTGTGGAAAGCATATCAGGTTATCCCAGGTTTTTTTTTAAAGGGATCAAACCTTTGGAGATACTTTAAAAATTTCAGAAGAAGAGAGGGCACATTTACTGAATTACAGCAATTATGAAACAAACACAAAGACACATTTGAAATCTTCAAGGACAGCTTCCTTGTACCTTAATGATGGTTAAGTCTGTCTTTCCAGCCCATCTCAGGGGCTGGTGATCATTCTTAAGATCTTTCCTTGCATAATCTCACCCAGTTTGTTTTTTCTCTTGTTTGACTGGCAGTGGCTACAGAAGGCTCTAGGGGTTATATAAACTTACAAGTGGGTTATATAAACTCGAAAAGAACATAAATTTGTTTTCCAGTGCACATAGAGTTTGCCTTTTCTAATCAATGTGCTGTTATTCATTTTAATGATAGATGTTAGCTTTTTGTTTTCCACAAATAACTATGATTCATCTCAGGTCTTTCTACCATTTCTCATGGAAAATTGAGTCATTCCTCAGTCTTTTGTTGCTCATAAAATCTGCTCTTAGATAATGATTATCTAATGATTGATTCTCAAGTTCCCACTACATACAGAATTTGAACCTAGGAGAGATCTTGAATCTTTTCAAAATAAAATTCCTTCTGGTTAGAAAGTAGTGTGTAATCTGAGGCTAATTTCAGTTTATAAATATTAAACCTGTCTCTTATTCCTCATGATATTTGTCAAATTAGAGTTTCTAAAATAGTCCATTTTGTGAAAATAAATACAGCATGAAAAGTAGAAATCAATAGGAGTATTCTATTTATTATTATGACAGGCTCAATAAGAATTTCTTTTATTATACAAATTTTAATGAACCGAATGTATAAGGGGGTCTTTTGAGGTTCTTGGAATCTTTTGCCTTCCTCTCTTCCCTCTTTTTCTCCCTGACTCCCAATAATTATCAGCTGTGAGACATCTAGACCAGTCAGTAATAACAGCCAAGTGAATAAGACAGCTGCTTCCATGAGCAGAGGCAGCATTTTGATTCCCTTCTTCCCTTCTTGCTAGATGTTATGTGCATCTAGCAAGTAAGGCGGCCTGAGAGGAATCCAGAGCAATGGCTGAGTGCAGAGGTGGGGCAGGAAAGGATAGATGTGGGACATCTTGTACCACAGTGTAAAGATTTACACAAAGAATAATGAAAAAGTCAAAAGGACACCAGAGCCAGATTGCAGGTATCACATCTGACCACTTCAAGAACAATTCGAATTTTGCAATACATAATCATAGAATAGATCACAACCTTTTCAGTACAATAAGGAAATGTGAGTTTATATAAAGGTAAGACAAACCTTACTGGCTGAGACATACATTAAAAGTTTTAGGCCTTTCAGGACAAGGGGCAAGAACAAAATAGTATTCAGATGTTATCAACAAGAAAGAAAAAAAGTCCCTAATTTTTTTAACAGATGCAAAGATAACACTAATTTATAACAGTTCTTGTCAATACATGTGTAGAAAATTAGAGTGCACTCATTTTGGAAGGGGAGTGTGATGTTAGGTAAATTTATTTTCTCTGGGCACATGTCTTCAACTGCTTTAATCAAAGTTCGTTTACTTGAATGAACAGCAGGAAACAGCCTACCTTGCTTGACTCACAAATGAATACTGAGAAATTTGTTTACAGCATCATTTTCATTTTTCCTTTTCTTTTTTGTAAAAAAACATGCATTTAAAAAGTATTAGTATATCCTCTTTCCAAAGACTAGACTCTTTAGTAGGCCTCACCCATTAAATCTCATTAAATTTTTTTTACCAAAAAAAAAAAAAATAAATAAAAATAAAAATAAAAATGAATCTGTAATCAAAGTCAACATCTTAGTGATTCATTTGATAGTCAAGCAGGGCAGACTATTTTCTGATGTTGAATCTATGAAACCATGTTTAATATTTTGTCCCATCCTATCAGATGTGGAACACCTATAAAAGCTTAAATGGAGCAAAAAATATAACACTTTCAATAACTTTAGTAGCCTGTGTTGAAATATTTGCAAAACTAAGAATTTGAAATTTGATGGGTTTTAAGCTTCTAAATGTTTCTAAACATTTCTTTCTTGTGACTTGGGAATATTGTGATGATTGCTTAATCTGATAATGGTGATATACACTATGTTCTTTAGCATTTGATAGCCAAATGGGTGCTTTGCCAACTTCCTTAATAAGAGGTAATCCACACTCCGTGTTTCCTTAATAATATTCATAATACACCTTTCTCTTCTAGCTTTTACACACTGAGTATGCACTGGTGATTTTAAAACATTAACTAACTACCAGGGTATGACAAAACACCTGCCACATGAAGCACTGTTGTGTTACAATGACATCACTGTGACTTGTAGTGCGATAGGCAACAGTGCAAAGCAATGTTCATGTAGACAGCCAGGTGTAGTTTCTGCAACAATTGCTCAAACTGACTATGTAATACAAAAGTGATCAGAGACATATTAAATGAATGACCATAACATTTTGAAAATGAAACTTCATGAAATTACACTGAAATTTAGAGTTCATATAATGTTTATGTGAAAAAAATTATTTTAATTCTTTTCCATTCATGAAGGAAAATCATTCTTCCTTCACAGACTATATAGAAACAGATGATGGGATGGATTTGCCTCACATCTGTAGATAAAATATCTCTGATGGATACTGGTAAAAATGAAGGCATGATTAAATATGTGAGAAGGAAAAATATCTCTTTGGACTGAAATATCAAGAAGTAAATATAGAAGAAATAATGGGAGGGAATGCTTGAATGAGGAAGAGGTTATTTACATGTATTCAAAGCATGTACTGTCAAATAATTAATTTTTATGTAATAAAGTGCAGAAGAGTCATTTTACTAGGTAAAACCCAGATAGACACCACTTTAACCAATTTAATCAAAGTAGCATCCCTAATACTGACATTAAGCCAACCTACATTTCTCCTGTTGACCACTGGGAGCACATTGAATTCAGGGCATTCCTGTCAAAAGTTCAACCTTATTCTATCATGAGTAAACATCAGAAAAACTCATTAATACCCATTATGCCATATACTATTTTTAACAATGCCAAAAGGAGTAAGCAAGCAGGACAGAAATGATTTTAGAATAAAGGAAACTAGCTAGACATGACAATTAAATACAAAGCATAGTCTGGCACAATGGTGTACACCTGTAATTTCAGTGACTTGGGAGGCAGAGGCAGGAGGATTGCAAGATTGAGGGCAGTCAGGAAGGTTAGTCAGACACTGTCTCAAAATAAAAAATAGAAGAGCTTGCTGGTGTACTTCTGTGTTACAGTGCCCCTGGGTTCTATACCCAAGACCACAATATAAATAAATTAATAAATATGCATGATGTTGCATTTGATCCTATCACAGAAAAAAAATCTATAGGATATTGTTGTTACAACTGAACATTTTAAAATATATATTTGTGGTTTATATAATAGGACTGAATCAATGTTGCATTTCCTGCTTTTGATAATTGTATTATGTTTATTTTAGATAATGTCATTATTCTACGGAAATACCCATATAAGTAAATAGAAATAAAAGGACATGATTTTAGTCTCAAATTTTTTTTAAACATTTAGTTTTTAGTTGTAGGTAGACATAATACCTTTATTTTATTTTTATGAAGACAAATTATGCTTTTATCAGTAAATATAGAAAAAGTATTTCGCAAAATCTCATGCTCGCTCATTTTGAAAAGAAACTCCAGCAACTTAATATTGGAGTGGGACTTTATTTTATAATAAATATCTTTAAAAAATAATGCCTACATCTAGCATTGTACTTAATGGTAGAAAAATAAATTATTTTATCCTAACAGAAAAGTAAGAATGTGCCTTTATCACTCCTATTGTACTACGTGGTCTAGATAATACAATTACACAAGTAAAGGAAATGAAATGTATACTTGTTGACAAGAAAGAAATAAAACTGGTTCTGTTCATAAATAATGTGAATATTATTTAGTGAAAAAGGTAATGTGCTATGAAATCATGAAAAGACAAGGAGGAGATTTAAATGCAAAAGGTGCAAAAAGATCAGTCCAAAAAGATTAAATACTGTGCAATACCAATTATAGCATATTCTGGAAAGGGCAACAATAGAAATAGTGAATAGATTAGTGGTTTCCAAGGTTTGGGTTAAGGAAGAGAGGTTAACACGTGGAGCACATAGGATTTTTACTGAAACTATTCCGTATGAACTTTGAATGCTGGACTCATGATGCATTTGTCCAGACTATAAAACAAATTCAACATGAACAATGAACCCTAATGTAAACAGTGGACATTAGTTAAAAATGCTGTATCAATATTGGTTCATCAACTATGACAAAGATGATGATTAGCTTGCAATCTTTTTATGTTATAGAGGACACTTGGAGCTTCCTTTCTCCCTCACTCCATCCTACTTAAACTGAAGCAAAATTCCTAGGCTGGTATTACGGTTTGGATATAAGGTGTCTCCCAATAAGCTCATTGCAATACTCAATACAGGAATGCTCAGAGGTGAAATGATTAGATTATGAGAGTTGTAACCTATTCACTAGACTATTCCATTTTATGAAATAACCTCTGCCCTTTGCAACAGTTTTTTGAGTTTACACCAGTTTTCTCATACTAAATAAGAGACTATAGACTGAACTTCTGAAGATATGAGCCTAAAATAAATTTTTTCTCCTCTAAGCTGTTCTTGTCAAACATTTTATCACAGTGGCAAAAAGCCATCTAACGGAGCAGGAATGCCATATCAAGGTTTCATGGTTTCTTTTTAAGCTGTTCATCCTTCACATTTCAAGTTTTTCAATTGGATCTTCTTATGTAAGGAGATTCTTCACTTCTCTGTATCACTCAGGGTGCTGGGTGTCCTTGATGTAATTTGAGAATCATCAGCAACATCAGCTAAGACTGTAGTACTTACTTCTGGGGAAATACCTGCCCTATGTGATGTCCTTGGGGTTGTGCCCAGTTTTTCTCTTCATATTAAAGAAAGTATATTATCTTCCAGTATCTTGTCTCCTCTTTGGGGCCTGTCAGCCAGGCCCTGCTGTGAGTATGAGGCCAGTTTTATCAGACAAACTGTTCTGCTACTCATGACAAAGTCTGGTTGTTCTCCTATTAAACATAATCAATCTTACATAACGTTAGGATTAGACAAGACCACTCTGTGGCCATGATGGATCAAGACAAAACAATATCACTCTGTTGACAAAAAGCAGTTTTTGTTTATTGTTTTTTGTTTTATTTCTGTTCTGGGCAAGTTAACTTTTCAAGGACACCTGGGAGGGGGAGAGCTTTTTCTTTCCTTTCTTTCCTCATCCTGCCAGCTGTTACCATGGAGCCTAGTTGATAACTCCCTTATCTTAGAAATGTAGCCATCACTGTGAAGCCCAGCTCAAGGCCAGAGGCCTTATTTACATATTTTGTGAAAAACTAGTAAGGGAGTGTCTAGCTTTTGGAGCACTGATTTTTCCAGCCAGTGGCCAAGTAAAACAGGGCAACACGAAAAAAAGGAAGTTTATCTACACTGAACTCTTTTATAGGGATTCTTTTGCTGAAAGTCCTAAAATCAGCCATGGTGAAGATTTCTGGAGAAGGTCAGTTAAGACTTTTTGTGGGCCTGGGTAGGGAGGGGGAAGACGGGGAAGGCAGGGCTGAGAGCAGCTCTGGTGGATCTGAGAATGAGGAAGGAGATGTAAAAGAATAATGGGAAAGTGGTTTGGGATTTTCCTAGCAAGGAAAACTTGAGCAGTTGAACAGGTAGAGCAGAGGGGAAGACCAGAGTGAATATCCCAAAAAGCCTGTAAGGGACTTTAATTCTTAGTAACCTGTTTTCAGTGATGACAAAGCAATGTTAAAGGCCATTTTCATCAGGTCTCTGATACGGGGGTCTGAGGGCTCTACTCAGCTTGTTTGAGTTTTGAGTTAGCTGGCAAGAGGACCTGGTGGGTCTGAGTGTGGGCACTGACAGAAGAGAGGAGTGAGTGGGGGGAATGGCAGCTTGTTGTATCCCTGAGGCATATTGTTCTGCAGTCCCTGCGAGCATCCCCATGGTAAGGGGAACTACAGGAGTAGCATGTTGATTTCTTTCTGCCTGTTCGGATCCAATGTGTGCTTTCTCTTTGTTGAAGCATCTTTTTCTTTTAGAATTTTTTTTTCTGGTTATACTTTGGAATAATTTCTGGAAACCTTAGAATCTATAAACAAATTATTGTACTTTGATAAGAAAAATATCAATAAAAATGTAGTTTAAATCCTTAGATGTTTTGTAGACAGAATTATATTTGTTAGGGTAGAGAGAAAAGATGGGGGGAGGGGAGGGGAGGGGGATAGCAGAGGATAGGAAAGGCAGCAGAATACAACAGACACTAGTATGGCAGTATGTAAAAACGTGGATGTACAACCGATGTGATTCTGCAATCTGTATACGGGGTAAAAATAGGAGTTCATAATCCACTTGAATCAAATGTATGAAATATGATATGTCAAGCACTATGTAATGTTTTGAACAACTAATTATTAAAAAATGAATAAATAAAAAAGAATTATATTTGTTTATCATGTTTTGAGTTTGAACAATAACTTTGAGAATTAGAAACTACTTGAAGATTGTATTTTCACTTAAAAGCAAATTTATAGTAAATACATTTATCTCAAATATCTGTAACTGAAAAGGCAGAGTATCTGATGAATGTACGTATAAAACATAAATTACGAGTTTTCTGTTAAAAAAAAAATTAGGCAAATATATATTAACTAAACAATTAGACATGTGCTAATTATTTTACAGATTATATTAAGAATAAGGACATAACTTATAATTGTATTAACTTTATGTAATCACGTGGTTTTTAAAATACTTGGATCCATTTCAATTTATTTTTACCTAGGAGTGCACTCTTTTATGTGATGTCACTTGATGTAACTGAAATAAGATCCTTGTGTATACATATTTATTTTTTATAGTCAGGAATTAGAATAAGGGTTTTTTTTGGTCATTACAGGAACATTGCTGGCTTTGTTCCTGTGGCGAGCAAATGCATCTCCATAACCTCCAAAATTAAAGTTAAATACAAACAAGCATGTTAGATATCTCTTATTAATAGATTATTTAGTAACACAACTATAAGAAAAGCCAGGTTATCTTTTTTTAATTTTTTTTTTTTAGAGAGAGAGAATTTAGTTTTTGGCGGACACAACATCTTTGTTTGTATGTGGTACTGAGGATCGAACCCAGGCCGCACGCATGCCAGGGAGCGCGCTACCGCTTGAGCCACATCCCCAGCCCCAAAAGTCAGGTTATGTAACTCAGAACTAACTTAAATTTAGGGCTGCAACATAGAAACCTGTGGAATTAAATTTTGTCTGAAAAAAATATCTTTCGTTAGCATTTACAGATAGGCATTCTTAAAAATATGGGCTCTGGGCAGCTCTGGAAGCAATCTGAAACAGAAAATACAGGTTAGTGATTGGAAGGCGGGACTAGAAGTTCTGTCTGAGTGACTGTGGAAGAATCAATTAGAAGCCCACCAAAGTGTGGGAGGTGGGACCAGGAAACTTGCTCTTTCCACCAGGCACCCCATGGTTACCATGGTGAGGCAAACAACAAGGAGTTGGCTGCCCATTGTCCGGGCAGGAAGAATCGCCAGGACCAAAGCCCTCCAATCTGCCAAGGTGCATGGTTGATGGGCAAAGCCCTGAAGTAACTCCTTGAGATCACCTGGATCCCAGGGATACCAGGCTGCAGGGCGATTACCACCTGGATTAATATTAACAGGAAATAATTGATATGGCCCTGAACTAAGCTGTGAGCGGGGTTCTGACTCCGTGTGGAGCCAGCAACCGGTAGGAGACTTTGAGCCTTAGAAGGGAGTACAGCCTCGGTCCGGAGTTCAGATATGGTGGAGGAAGGGCAGAGGGTGACCTGCCAGGGCTGCTGGTGGATGCTTTAAAAGGGTTCTGAGAGGATTCAGAACTAGGTAATGGAGGGTGGAGAGAATTTCCCTGTCTAGGAGGCCATGGAGCAGCATCAAAGGGGTCCAAGGGTCCTGCATTTTGGCTCTCCCCGGACTCCTCATCGCCCCTTTCCCTTTTAGGACTGGCTTCAGTTGAAGGTGTGTGGTCAGGGTCTCCTAGGGGAATAGATCTTGTCCCGAGTGCCTCCCTTAGCTGCGGGCCCTTGACCTCTGGTGTGGAACACGACCTACTAGGAGGGCAACAACTCTTAAGGGCTGACAGGATGGGATAAACTCCAAGAGGAGGAATTTCACCCCGATTAACCTGGGCTTTTCGGACCAGCTGTTCAATCCTATCCCAGGTCTCCCAATCAAATAAATTACTCTCTGGTAGCCAGGAAGCAGCCTTAACCATAGTCTCCCAGGTCTTAAACGCCTGAGTGTCAGAAATCTCGAGACCTCTACTCTTAAGGAGGATTCCGAGGGATTGAAGGGAGAGATCATTTTTTGAAGAAGACTGCCCCATAACTTATGTGGGTACACTCACCCGTAGACTGATTGCTCATCAGCGAAGTTCCCTCCTCACACGGGGCACCAGCTGTCAGAGCTGTCAGAACTGCCCTCTGATAGAGATTAGCAGAGAGCACTAGACCAGCTAGTGTCCCCAGGGCTTAATGAGATGAGTGTCACAACCCGGCCTCTGCCACCCTGCCTGGCCAAAAATCACACAGAGTCCGGAGTTGAGTCAGCCGAAATGGCCCAGCAACTCTTATTGTGTACATAGGCTTTTTATAGAGAAAGAAGGAGGGGTTAGAATGGAGGAGATAGCAGGAGCCAACAGAGATAAGGCACACCCTTGTTGCTAGGGCTTTAGCAGAATTAGGTTTGCACATGCAGAAGCCATATCTGCCTTCAGGCAGGCACATACACAGAAGCCATAGTCCTAGTGTGTCAAGACACTTCAGGGAAATCACAGGCATGTCTCAAGAGAGTAGCTGTCACAAGACTGAGTTCCTTGCAAAACTTTGACCCTGGATATTGCCCGACATCACCCGAAGATTTCCTCTGACATTTCAATGGAAGCTACAATGATGATACATCTTGCATTCTGCCTGCTTGCCCAATGAGATCATGTGTGTAATGCCAAAGTCTGCATCTGCTATGAGCTGTGCCTTGGCTTGCTTGATCCACAGATGTGGCAGCCTCTGACTACCAAATTGGCTATACATAGAGAAATGATTCTCTAAGTCGTCCTGGGCATTCAGGGTGGCCTAGGGCTCTTTTCTCAAATGATTCTTCTCTGCAATACTTTTGAAACAAATTTGCATTTTTATATCTCAGAGCCTGTGATGGCTGCTCTTGAGAAATCCTTCTTATTGTCCAAGTGTGAAGCATTGCCATACCCATTTTAGTTGAAGCTTTCTGTACTCTTTCTTTTCTGGTCAAGCTAAAAATTTCCCAAATCCCTGTGCTCTCTTCCTTTTTGCTTTTCAATCCCATGCATCAAAATCAGTCAATAACACCAATGCTATGATCTAAATGCTGTGTTGTATTGAAATTTCCTTCACCAGATAAACTAGTGCATCATCTTTAAGCTCAGACTTCCAAAAGTGTCCCACAAAGGAAAGGACAAAATCCAGGGAGTTTTATAAATGAAGAACTATGAATAAAGCACATATGGACATTATATTGAAACTTAAAAATATATTGAAAAATAAAATAAGACTTTGGGCTTGGAGTCTGATTTTCCTAGCTCCTAACTGGAGCAAATCAAACACTCTACTTAAAAACCCTGCTATTGCCCCCAAACAACCATCTTTTTAGTCTAGAGGCTTCTCCATGAGTTTCAACACTAAATAAAAATTAGGCAAGGTTGATAAAGTTTTAAAGAAACTCCTAGTCAAAACAATCCTGTTGAAGAACAAGAACAGTGATGTTTGGGCAACAGAATAACATATACTTCAAACATAAGATTTGTGAACTGCCTTTCACATTGGTTGCCAATAGCATCTGCATATTTTCTTGTGACATATTTCTCTCTCTCTCTCTCTCTCTCTCTCTCTCTCTCTTTCTGTGACATGAACTTTACTTGCTTTGGTTTGCTCAGCATATTAAAAATATTCAACATATTAAAAATTTATGGCTATCCTTACTCCTTGCCAACATCTCTTCCTATAAATGTTTGTTTGTGAACATTATCAGAGGCAATTCTTTTATTCTCTGTGATAGAAATCATATAATTTTATATGTTTCATACTCTTGATATGAAACTTTCAAATGAAATGGAACTGTGGAAGAATTATTTTTAGAAGACCTTTAAATATCAATAAATGATGAGAATATAACCAATGTGAACAATACACTACCTATACTATATTTGATGCAAGAATTAGCTATTATCAAATAATCCCTATGAAGAGAAATTGGAGAATAATAACTGGAGAATAAAATAATTAAATAAAAGCTATAAGAATGTATATTGATTCTTTTCAGAACATCATAAAATTTTTAATATATATCTACAAAGATTAGGACATGCCTTTGGTGTATGAAATCAGGAACATTGTACAACTAAATTCAGAATGTCTTATGACAGTCTTAAGGTCAAAGATAAACATACACATTAAAGAAGAAACTCAGAAATAATATCTCAGGTCAGTTAATAGTAAATAGACAATTATTGAGCCTATATTTATTTTGTTTCTTTCTAGCAAAGGAGGAAATAAATAAAAAATACAATTCTAATCTTGGCCATGGAAGAACCTAATGCAGTTTCTGAATAGGAAATATATAATTTACAAAATTTTATAGCAGCAATTCAGTGTTCTCAGAAAGAGCCACTCTAAACCAAGGAAGAATTGTTTGGGAATGGCATAAAGTGGTAAGTCCTTGAGCATAAAGATGATTTTAAAATATTTTTTGAGAGAAATGACATACTGGGAACTTATAAAGGCTATTAGCTGGTTCTTACCATATGAATGAAAATGATTTTTATTAAATTTACTTCACTGGGACAGAAGGTCTAATTGAACAAATAATTAGAAACAAAATTTGAGAAATAATAAAGCATATTCACCAGAAAAGCAATTCATGCCTGTATCCACACTGAACAGAAGAGTTTCTTTTCAATGTGAAAGTATTTTGACAGAGACTTTTCTTAAAAGTAAATTCACATTGCAATTCTGGGATTTGAAAAAACATACACTAGTATTTATGTATAAAATGCAACTAGTTATTGAGAGGGTAGAGGAAGTTTCATTAATTCAGTTGTGAAAGAAAAAACAGTGTTTTTTAAAATATATATTTTAATTGTCAGCGGACCTTTATCTTATTTAATTTACATGTGGTGCTGAGAATGAACCTAGTGCTTTACACATGGTAGGCAAGCACACTATCAATGAACCACAATCCCAGCCCAAAAGCAGTATTTTAAAAACAAGATATTAGGGATGTCACATTTAATAAAGAGGAGTAATATTTGATGCCTTGTCTTTGGTCATGTGTGGCTGAAGATTGCAATATGAAATTCATTCTTTC
The DNA here is from genome assembly GCF_047511675.1 of Marmota flaviventris. Lineage (NCBI taxonomy): Eukaryota > Metazoa > Chordata > Mammalia > Rodentia > Sciuridae > Marmota > Marmota flaviventris. The sequence goes on along the minus strand of NC_092503.1, from coordinate 47,443,795 downwards.
TAGTTCTTAACTCACTGGAGCAGATAATTGGCTTAAATAATGAGATAGAAAGGAAACGAACAAATCTTAAAGACAGAATCGACATGATTTAGAAATCAAATTGGATTTGGTGAGAGAAAGTGGAAGAGGGATTGGAAAAGAAGGTAAGGCAAAAGTGAAGAAATATATAACCAAGCGATTTAAATTTCATAAATGAAATATGACAATGTACCTCATGTGGAATATGTATCTTGCTATGATGTTTTTCTTTAATAACTTAAACATACAAATCATATTACAGGTGTTTCCTAAGAAAGTTCTAGGATACGTTTGGTTCATTCATGGTATAAATTTTTCACTGAAAAATCTAGGATTTCAAATTATTGAAATTCCCTAAACATCCAACTGAGTCTTCATGAAATGATTCTTAAAATGCTCTTTCTTCATGATAGTAGAGTTTTTTTTTTTGACATATTATACATACAAGAAGTTTACCTTATTCTAATTAGTATCTCATCATTGTGGTTGTACATGATGTGGAGTTTCACTGGTTGTGTAGTCATATATGAACATAGAAAAGTTATGTCTGGAACCTACCAAAAAATATGGAATCTTCTCTTTTTGGGTAGATATGATTATATTTTAATATGCTGATGAAGACATATTAGGTAAGTGTCCTGAAAATGCTGTTGACATCATTGAAATCATTACTCAAGATATAAAAATGACACATTTTAAATGAAAAATTTTACATTTTAGTAAAAAATAGATACACTCCAAAATGAAAATGAGTTGCTTCCAATGCAGGAAATAAAGAAAAGCAGAAGGCTCTTTTTTTCTCCAGAGTTTGAAAGGAGCTGGTCGGGAATTAGAAAATGAAGCAGTGAGTAATTATTATGACTTTTAATATTTAAATCCTGAGGGATTCTTTGGGTTTGGTGGAGTGTTGTTTTAATTTTATGTTGTTGTTACTATTTATTTTATAATTCTCCAAATAGTATTTGTGCTCTATTTTTAAAAAATCTCTTCAAGCCTTCTCCAATCAACCTTACTTCTCACCACCCACTTCCTTACTTAGGCATTTCTGTTTCATATCTTGTTTTAGTTTTTTTCAACCCTCACATTTTGCTAAATGTTTGTGGGATAAGTTTCTGGATAACAGATAAAATGATTTTCTTTGATTTTATGTTCTCCAAATTGCTGTTTCTCATTAAATTATAAGCTTCAGAGCCAAATGGGTGAAAGAGATGGTACCAAAGGAGGAAAAGTTACAATAGAGAGTAAAATTTGTTGTATTACAAAAATTTTAGCTTCAAATATTTTAAAATTGTATATTTCCTAAATGCCTGTATACTTGTAATTTATGCATATCCACTGATCTTCTATGTTCTATTATTGCTAGACTATTTAAAATGTTTATGTAGTTGGAAATTTAATGTCTAGATAGGGCAGAGGGGTCCGAGGGGGAGGGAGGGGCATAGGGTTAGAAATGATGGTGGGATGTGATGGATATTATTATCTAAAGTACATGTATGGGCTGGGGATGTGGCTCAAGTGGCAGTGTGCTCGCCTAGTATGCGTGGGGCACTGGGTTCAGACCTCAGCACCACATAAAAACAAAATAAAGATATTGTGTCCACCTAGAACTAAAAAATAAATATTAAAAAAATTAAAAATAAAGTACATGTATGAAGACATGAATTGGTGTGAATATACTTTGTATATAGAGATATGAAAAATTGTGCCCTATATGAGTAATAAGAATTGTAATGCATTCTGCTGTCATATATAAATAAAAAATAATTAAAGAAAAAAGAAATTTAATGTGTAGAAAAGTGTCTTCAGTAAGAGACCCTGTCATGGAAAAGATAGGAGGGGCAGGGAAAAGATCAAACAGTGGGTGCATTCCCTAGGGCTCAGCAGCCCATTGGAGAGACTCAGCCTGGTGCAGTGAGTTCTAGAGTGCTCAGACAGAAGGAACAGGCCATAGGAATCAAGGAATTGATGGTAGGCTCCTTTGGTTGCATATCCATGCCTAATGACAGACACGTGGGAGTGCACAGCAGGTGGGGATCAGGCTGATTGTCAAGGCAGCACTAGTCAAAGTCCAAACTCCTGTGTAAGAGTGAGGTATTGGCTATCTACAGGCACAGCATCACAAGGCAGAGATCTGCACCCTAAAACTAGGGTTTGAGGGGAACACAAATAAGCTGTATTTGATCCTCAAGCCTGAGTCCCTAAGCTAGATTCCATAAATCTTCCTAACAAAGATAGGATTGGTTTTAGAACCTGAAAGAGCTGAATTATCAGGTGCAGATGAAAAGCTCCATCTCAGAGTGGAAAGACTCAGGAACAGGAAGGGAGGAAGGTCTCTGAAACAATGAAATCTGAGCAACCCTGTCCCATATTTATGTTACAATGCTCATGGTTTTATTCCTGTTTTGGACACACCATGATTTCTGTTCTTAGTTCTCAACTTTCATTTGTTCATTTACCGATTCATTTCCAGACTGTGACTGTCTACTGCCTTCCAGGCCCAGAGATGTATATGTAAAAAAGACTTTTCTGATTTTGAGTTGCTTACAGTTAAGTGAAAGAGACAATAAAGATGTATAAGTGCAACATAGAGTTTCATATGACAGAAAACCTTGGCTTTGGAGTTGCATCTGTGTTAGAATCCTAGATCAATCACTTACTAGTTGTACGACTTTGAACAAGTGACTCAATTTCTAAGCTTTGGGGATAATCACATGCCAACAAGCTGAGAGGTAGAGAGTGTCAAAAGGTATAAAAGTAAAAAGGTATAAAATAAATATAAAAGTCCGGCATATACTAGAAATGTATTATAGCATTTACTATTCTATAATCTTGACAGCAGGCTACTGTGTCAGAATCTAACAACTAACTCTGCTTTTGGCACCGGGAAAGGTTTTTTGTTTTTTGTTTTTTTAAATTTTAACAATGCATTTAATTTAACCTAATATATTCCAAATATTATCATCATATTGTAGAGTTAACTAATGAGATACTTTACACCAATTTTTTTTGCATTGTCTTTGAAATCTGTTGGGTATTTTATATTCCAGTCCTCTCCCATGTGATAAAGATTAGGACCAACTTTATCTTCTATTAGACACGGAGTCTCTAGTCTGATTCCTAGCTCCTTGATCCATTTTGAGTTGACTTTTGTGCATGGTGAGAGAAAGGGATTCAATTTCATTTTGTTGCATATGGATTTCCAGTTCTCCCAGCACCATTTGTTGAAGATGCTATCCTTTCTCCATTGTATGCTTTTAGCTCCTTTGTCTAATATAAGGTAGTTGTAATTTTGTGGATTTGTCTCTGTGTCCTCTATTTTGTACCATTGGTCTACCAGCCTGTTTTGGTGCCAGTACCATGCTGGTTTTGTTACTATTGCTCTATAATATAGTTTAAAATCTGGAATCGCGATACCACCAATGTCACTCTTCCTGCTTAGAATTACTTTAGCTATTCTGGGTCTCTTGTTTTTCCAGAAGAATTTCATGATTGCTTTTTCTATTTCTGCAAGGAATGTCATTGGGATTTTGATGGGAATTGCATTGAATCTGTAAAGTGCTTTTGGTAGTATGGCCATCTTAATAATATTAATTCTACCAATCCATGAGCAAGGTAAATCCTTCCATCTTCTAAGGTCTTCTTCTATTTCTTTCTTCGGGGTTCTGTAGTTTTCATTGTATAGCTCTTTCACCTCTTTTGTTAAGTTGATTCCCAGGTATTTAATTTTTTTGAGGATATTGTGAATGGAGTAGTTGTCCTCATTTCCATTTCAGAGAATTTGTCACTGATATACAGGAATGCCTTTGATTTATTGGTATTGATTTTATATCCTTCCACTTTCCTGAATTCATTTACTAGTTCTAGAAGTTTCTTGGTTGAATTTTTTGGGTCTGCTAGGTATAGGATCTTGTCATCAGCAAATAGTGCTAATTTAAGTTCTTCTTTTCCTATATTTATGCATTTAATTTCTTTCATCTGTCTAATTGCTCTGGCTAGTGTTTCAAGAACTATGTTGAATAGAAGTGGTGAGAGAGGGCATCCCTGTCTTGTTCCAGATTTTAAAGGGCATGCCTTCAATTTTTCTCCATTTAGAATTATGCTGGCCTGAGGCTTAGCATATATAGCTTTTACCATTTTAAGGTAATTTCCTGTTATCCCTAATTTTTCTAGAGTTTTGAACATAAAGAGATGCTGTATTTTGTCGAATGCTTTTTCTGCATCTATCGAGATGATCATATGGTTCTTATCTTTAAGTCTATTGATGTGGTGAATTACATTTATTGATTTCCGTATATTGAACCAGCCTTGCATTCCAGGGATGAATCCCACTTGGTCATGGTGCACAATCTTTTTGATATGTTTTTGTATCCGATTTGCCAGAATTTTATTGAGGATTTTTGCATCTAGGTTCATTAGAGATATTGGTCTGTAGTTTTCTTTCTTTGAGGTGTCTTTATCTTTGGGAATCAGGGTGATATTGGCCTCATATAATGAATTTGGAAGTACTCCCTCTTTTTCTATCTCCTGAAATAGATTGTAGAGTATTGGTATTAGTTCTTCTTTAAAGTTCTTGTAAAACTCTGCTGTATATCCATCCAGTCCTGGGCTTTTCTTGGTTGGTAGTCTTTTGATGGCTTCTTCTATTTCCTCATTTGATATTGGTCTGTTTAGGTTGTTTATAACATCCTGACTCAATCTGGGTAGCTCACATGCCTTAAGGAATTTATTGATGCCTTCACTATCCTCTATTTTATTAGAGTATAGGGTTTCAAAATAATTTCTAATTATCTTCTGTATTTCTGAATTGTCTGTTATGATGTTGCCTTTTTCATCCCATAAGCTAGTAATTTGGGTTCTCTCTCTTCTTCTCTTTGTTAGCGTGGCTAGTGGTCTGTCGATCTTATTTATTTTTTCAAAGAACCAACTTTTAGTTTTGTCAATTTTTTCAATTGTTTCTTTTGTTTTGATTTCATTGATTTCAGCTCTGATTTTAATTATTTCTTGCCTTCCACTGTATTTGCTGCTGATTTGTTCTTCTTTTTTTAAAGCTTTGAGATGTAGTGTGAGGTCATTTATTTGTTGGCTTTCCCTTCTTTTAAGGAATGAACTCCATGAAATGAATTTTCCTCTTAGTACTGCTTTCATAGTGTCCCAGAGATTTTGATATGTTGTGTCTGAGTTTTCATTTACCTCTAAGAATTTTTTAATTTCCTCCTCTTTGATGTCTTCTGTAACCCTTTGTTCATTCAGTAGCATATTGTTTATTCTCCATGTGATGTAGGATTTTTTTCTTTCTTATTTTATTATTGATTTCCAATTTCATTCCATTATGGTCAGATAAAATGCATGGTAGTATCTCTACTCCTTTGTAATTGCTAAGATTTGCCCTTTGACATAATATATGGTCTATTTTTGAGAAGGATCCATGTGCTGCTGAGAAGAAAGTGTATCTGCTTTGCCGCAGTCTGGCTGGGCACAAAAATCACGAGCCACTCAAATAGGAACAAATTTTATTTTTGAAATAAAATTTCCTGCCAGTGCCCTGTATGCTCCCAGGAAATATGCCGACCCACAGACCGGCGTTCTCCCAGACCCACACACCAACCACAAATCCCTCCTCCATAAATCCCTCCTACTTCACTTCCCCAACCAATGGGAGCTCTCCGGGAGTCCCGCTAGAGCTCCAAAGTAGCACGCTGAGGCAGAAAGCAGGGGTCTAATATCCATTTGAATGCAGATCTTAACATAATCATATCATCTCAATGGCTTGCTGGCGTCACCTTTCAACCAAAAATGCCATGCATCATTACTACTTGGCTATGGCTCTTAGCATCTCCCCCTTCTGTTTAATTAAGCAACAAGCAATGTGGCTTAGGGACCGTGCCAGTTAGGTTGTCCAATTCAACATATAGTCCTTACCCGTCATCAGATGAGCTGACCTCTAGGCGTCAGCCTCCTGTCTTAGGTTGGTACCACTGCAATTGGATCATACCCGTCACTGACTACCGGTCCAGCATACAGCCATACTTGTGGATAGGCCTATGCACCAGTGTGGGGGGTGGGTGAGGTTCTTTGCCTCACCTCTGTTGGCCCCCAAATTTGGCCTTGGTGCCAGTGTGGGGGGGGTGAGGTTCTTTGTCTCACCTCTGTTGGCCCCGAAATTTTAGACCATCACTAGTAGAAGGGAGGAGGATACAGAAATGCCACGACACCAAGACAATTGATGGTTCGCCGGTGACACCATCAGCAAAGATATGCCAGCACTACCACAATTCGCTGTACCAACAGATAGTTCACAATGCATACAAGTGATACATAGTCCAGGCAAGTTCTGTAAGCAGTTCAAAGCAGAGGAATCTATCAATATGTCCATTTCCTCCCAAAGTAAATTGACTCCTTGATTGAGCATTACTTGTTGAGTTATTATTCATTGATGCATCAGTTTATACAGTTTGTTGTGATAACTATCGAAGAAGCTGTAGTTTGGTTTCATCTTTGTCTTCACCAGCACTGGGATGAAGATAGGAATTCTGACAATGATGCTAAAAAAAATTATGTAACATTCCAACAGGTACTAAGAAAACAATTTTCTGAACAATTTACATTATCCTAAACAGAATTATGAAATTTAATGAAAAGGAAAGGTGAAAGTAAACAAACAGATCTGTTAACCTCCTTATTTGTTCACATATTAAAACAATCCTCAACAGCTGTTTACCTAATTTAAATTAAGCCATTAAAATCACGTGATAATAAAAAATTTGGATCCATTTTTCATGAGTGCTCCTCATATATGATATATGGACATACGCACATACAGACATACAACACAAAACAGAAATGTGCACACAAACATACAACACATAAGACAATAGTAAAGGCCTTGTAGCTTTACACAGGTGAAATCTCCATTGCAATGTTTAAAAACTCCACATTCAAAAAATAAAACTGATCAGAAAAACATTAACCTAGGTCTGTATGAGCTCAAAAAATAAAATAGAACTTTATGATGTGGGAAAAGGCAATAATGAAATAGATATTGAAACAAGTATCCTGGTTAATCGCTGTCGCAGATGTAAAAATAGCCAAGCTGGAGCTCTGGATATCAGCTGTTATGGATTTGAGTCAAATCATCTTCTTTTTGGTCTGTAGAAATCACTTTGGTTAGTCTCTCTGGAATCCAAATCGGCTGCTGTTCTCCCTGTGGAAACACACAAACAGAACCCAACTCCAGACAATCACTGGGTCAGGACCTTTCCATTGTCCTGTTAGAATATCCTTCCAAAGTACATTAGGCTTATGTACATTTTTTGGATACATATGTCTTTCCACAGCACTAAGTCCTGATGAATCCAAATTTTAAAAATTTAGAGTAAAAAGTGTTATTTTAAGTTTATCTTTGGGGGATATATACCCCTTTCCAATTCCCTCTTTTTGCTTTAATAAGTACATTTTAATAGATTGATGAGCTCTTTCAACTATGCCTTGTCCCTGTGGATTGTATGGAATTCCTGTTATGTGAGTAATGCCAAATGATGAACAAAATTGTTTAAAAGAGTTAGAGGTATAGCCAGGACCATTATCTGTTTTTAACAGTTTTGGAACGCCCACAGTGGCAAAATTTTGTAAGCAATGAGCTATAATATCTTTAGTTTTTTCTCCGGCATGAAGGGAGCCCATCAGAAATCCGGAAGAAGTATCAACTGTAAAATGCAAATATTTTAACTTTACAAATTCTGGCAAGTGTGTGACGTCCATCTGCCAAATATGGTTAGGTATCAATCCTCTAGGATTGACTCCAAGATTAACTTGTAGTAAAAATGTCACACAATTTTGACATTGTTTTATTATATGTCTGGCTTGTTCCTTAGTTATTTTAAAACGCTTTTGTAAAGTATTAGCATTGACATGGAACCTTTTATGAAAATTTATAGCTTCTTCTATTATGGAGAAAATATGTATGTCATGTGTAGATTTATCTACTAATTCATTGCCCAAACTAAGGGCTCCAGGCAATCCTGTATGTGCCCTGATATGTCCTATAAAGAATGGATCTTTTCTGTCCCAGATTAGACTTTGTATAGCGGAAAACAAAGAGAAAACAGTAGAGGAAGGGGAAATCCTACCAGCATCTTCAAGGGATACTATAGCATTAACTACATACTGACAATCAGAAAATAAATTAAATACAGAATCTTTAAACATCACAAAAGCTTGTAATACTGCATTAAGCTCTACCTTTTGAACTGATTGTTTGGGTACTAAAAATGTAAAATTTTGATCAGGGGTAACTACTGCTGCTGTACCATTATTTGACCCACCAGTGAATATATTTGGAGCATTCATGATAGGGTTTTTTTTGTCATTTTTGGAAAAACTACAGGATGTGAAGACCAAAAAGACAACAAAGGATTAGATGTTAAGTGATTATCAAATGAAACATTAGATTTACACATGATTATTGCCCAAGTATTTAACTCATTAGCTAACTCATCAATTTGATCCATAGTATATGGAGTAATAATTTTATTGGGAGAAATTCCAAACACTCCCTTTGCTGCTCTTATTCCTTTGAGTATTAATTGTCCTACAGCCTCAGGATACCTAGTAAGAATAGTGTTAGGAGAATAAGATAAATGTATCCACAATAATGGACCTTCTTGCCAAAATACCCCTGTAGGAATATTTTTTTTTGGTAGTACAATAAATAATAAAGGCAAACTTATATCAATTCTATCCAAATGCATATTTTCCATATATGTTTCAATGATTTTTTAATACCTTTCTTCCTTCAGGCGTTAACATGTGGGGTGAATTTGGATCTGATGGACCCTTTAGGATATCAAATAAAGGTCCCAACTCTCCTGTTGGTATGCCTAGATAAGGCCTTATCCAATTTATGTCTCCCAATAACTTTTGAAAGTCATTAAGTGATTTGAGTTGATCTACTCGTATTTGAATTTTTGGTGGACGGACCATGGTTGAGGATAATAGAACTCCTAAATAATTAATTGGAAGATTTAATTGTTCTTTATCTATTGATATCTCTAGATTATAATTTTTTAATAAATTTTTAAGTGTGGCATAACATTCTAGCAATGTGTTTTTATCTTTATGTGCCAATAACACATCATCCATATAATGAAATATTTGTAGTTCAGGATTTTGATTTCTAAGTGGCTGGATTGCTTTGTTAACATAAATTGGACACATAGTTGGACTATTAGCCATCCCTTGAGGGAGTACTTTCCATTCATATATCTGATCAGGACCTTCATGATTCAGTGCAGGTATAGTAAATGCAAAACGTGGACTATCCTCAGGATGAATTGGAATTGAAAAAAAACAATCTTTAATATCTGTAGCTAAAACATACCAGGTTTTTGGCAAAGCATACAATTGGGGAATCCCTGATTGAGCAGGTCCCATAATAACCATCTCATTATTAATGGCTCTTAAATATTGTAATAATCCCCATTTACCAGATTTCTTTTTAATGACAAAAATGGGAGTATTATGGGGAGATATGGAAGGTTGTATATGTCCCTCTGCTAATTGTTGTTTGACCAGGCCATAGGCTACTTGTATCTTTTCTTTAGTCAGGGGCCACTGAGGAACCCATACTGGTCTTTCTGATTTCCAAGTAATTTTGATTGTCTCAGTGGCCCTTTCTGAAAACCCAATCCATGTCTATTTATTTCTTGATCTATTTGAATTGGTGCTGTTATACCTTGTTCTTGTTCTCCTAATCTTTTTTCTTTCCTAAAGCCTTGTCTAGCCCTAGTAGTGAGCGAGTTAGGATTGATGTTATTTGTTAATGTCAAACCTAATTGATCTAGGACATCTCATCCCCATAAATTTATAGGAAGATGATCCAATATATATGGCTGTATAGTTCCTTCACATCCTTCAGGATCCTTCCAATCTAATACCATTGCACTTCTATGGGGATTAGTTGCCACTCCTAGGCCTTGAAGCATTTGAGTGGCTTGTTGTAATGGCCAATGTTTTGGCCATTCTTGACAAGATATGATGCTAAGGTCAGCTCCTGTGTCCAGTAGTCCATTAAATTCATGTCCTTGAATATTTAGTTTTAGCATTGGGCGAGAATCTAAATTTAAAGACAGCATAGCCCAATCCACACCTGTGGAGCCTAATCCCCTGGAACATCTTTCTACAGTCCGACTGGAAAATTTATCATGTAGGCGGGGTATTATTAATAACTGTGCTATTCTATCTTCTGTTGAAATTACTGATATACCTCTTGGAGAACTAGCTATAATTTTTATTTCACCTTCATAATCGAGATCAATTACCCCAGGACTTATCATAAGTCCTTTTAGTGTAGAAGAACTGTGTCCCAATAATAAGCCTACTGTTCCTTGGGGAAGAGGTCCTTTTACTCCTGTGGGAATGATTTGAACTCCCATCTCTGGAGTTAGTACTGCTCTGGTGGAGGCACAGATGTCCAACCCTGTGCTCCCTCTAGTTTGTCTGATAAGGGATTTAATGGATAATGTGTCCTGGGCACTACCCTGATGGTATTGCTGGGTTTCTCCATTGCCCTGTATATTTGGTTGTGGGCCCCGGAGCATTGGGCCCCCCAGTCCATTTATTGGCAATGGAGCCTGATGCCTTTCTCCACGATATCGTGGGTAAACACTTGGTCCTTGTTCGTTTTTTGATAATGGAATACCCTCTATGGTGGTTTGAGAACAGCATTCATTAACCCAATGTCTCCCTCGACGGCATCGTGGGCAAATACCCAGTATTCTATTCCTTTGATACCTAGCTTTGTTAAACCCTCCTCCTATGGGGCAACTCCTTTTAAAGTGTTCTGTTTGTTCACAATTGTGGCATGTTTTTGGCCTGGCATCTAAAGCCTGTTGTACTGTAGCTGCCAAAACTTGCCCTTGTTCATTAATGTCTCTACATAATTTAATATATGTGTTTAAATCTTCATGTCTCCATGGTCTAATGACCTCTCTGCAGTAACGATTTGCTTGGTCATAAGCCAGTTGTTTTATTAATGGCATTGCTTGTTCTGTATCCCCAAAAATTCTGGCAGATATTTGAATAAGCCTTACAAATTCAGCGTAAGTTTCATTAGTTCCTTGTATTACCTTAGATAATTGTCCTTGTAAATCTCCATGCCCCTGTAAAGTCTTCCATGCCCTAACCACATGAACAGCAAATTGTGCATATACGCCAGGAGGATTATATTCAATTTGTTGCCGTTGACCCTCATAAGGTCCTTTTCCTAACAACATATCTAGATTTCTTTGAGGGTAACTGGCTGCTGCATTTTGCCTAGCTGTCTCCATGCAAAATTCCTCATTGGCAACCTTCCATAACAAATATTGTCCTCCATTTAGCACAGATCGACACATATTAGCCCAATCTGCTGGCGTCATGTCCAAGTTGGTAATGGATTCGACCATGCTTACTTTGAAGGGTGCTTGTGGACCATAGGTTGTTACAGCCTCCTTTAATTTTTTCGCTGTTTTGAAATCTAAAGCACGGTGAATTCGTTGCCCTCCTGCCTGCTCAAGTACAGGGCATGCTAATCTTTGAGGTCCTGCCTCAGGATTCCATCTATCAACTACAGGGGTTGAGGGCCACTCAGCTGTCTCTATAGATGGAGCTATTGGTTGAATTACGCCCTCTGGTGATAGAACGGAGTTAGTAGCAGCCTCCCCCCCGATGGTTGTTTTTCCTCTAAGCTTTCTTCCTTTAAATTTTCCTCTATCTGACTAGCTCGAGAGACCTTCTCTTTTGCTTGACCTAACATGATTTCTACCATAGTCTGGACCTCTAACAATTTACTTATCAGTTTTTCGGTTTGTGTTTTACTAATTTCTAATCTACTATAAAGGTAACACAACCCAACAAGATAACATAAAACAAAACCGAAACAGAATGAAACAAAAACAGAACAAAAAATCATTGTATCAATTTTCTCTTACTTAGGGCCGAACAACTTCAAACCTTGAGCCAACCATTTTTCCCAGTTTGCCTGAGAAAGTTCTAGGGATAGGCAGCTTGAAACAAAAACAAAATAAATCAAAACAAGAACACCACATTTTTTCTTGAAATGGTCACCCATTCTCTCGCCTTCCCTCGGGGCGAGCAATTTTACTTACCTCTGAGCTTCAGGCATTCCCCGCACGGGCCACCAATTGCCACAGTCTGACTGGGCACAAAAATCATGAGCCACTCAAACAGGAACAAATTTTATTTTTGAAACTCCCGCCAGTGCCCTGTATGCTCCCGGGAAATATGCCAACCCACACATGCGGCGTTCTCCCAGACCCACACACCAACCGCAAATCCCTCCTCCGGAAGTCCCTCCTACTGCAGTTCCCCAACCAATGGGAACTCTCCGGGAGTCCCGCTAGAGCTCCAAAGTAGCAGGCTGAGGCAGACAGCAGGGGTCTAATATTCATTTGAATGCAGATCTTAACATAATCACATCATCTCAATGGCTTGCTGGCATCACCTTTCAACCAAAAATGCCATGCATCATTACTACTTGGCTATGGCTCTTAGGACTGCTTGATGTTGGGTGGTATATTCTGTATATATCAACTAAGTCAAAGTTATTAAATTTATTATTGAGCTCTATGGTTTCTTTATTCAACTTTTGTTTGGAAGATCTGTCCATTGGTGAGAGAGGTGTGTTAAAATCTCCCATGATTTTTGTGTTGTGGTCTATTTGACTCTTGAACTTGAGAAGAGTTTGTTTGATGAACGTGGCTGCACCATTGTTTGGGGCATATATATTAATGATCATTAAGTCCTGTTGCTGTATGGTTCCCTTGAGCAGTATGTAGTGTCCTTGTTTATCCCTTTTGATTAACTTTGGCTTGAAGTCTATTTTATTTGATAAAATAAAATTTGTATGGACACCCCTGCTTGCTTCCGGGGTCCATATGAGTGGTATGATTTTTCCCAACCTTTCACCTTCAGTCTGTGTATGTCTTTTTCTATCAGATGAGTCTCCTGTAGGCAGCATATTTTTGAATCTTTTTTTTAATCCATTCTATTAGCCTATGTCTTTTGATTGGTGCATTTAAGCCATTACCATTTAGGGTTACTATTGAGATATGGTTTGTACTTCCAGCCATATTTGATTATGTATGTTACTTAACATGATTTGTTTTTCCTCTATGATTAGTTTTTCCTTTACTATACTACCTCCCGCTGTTGGTTTTCATTGTTATTTTTCATTTCCTCTTCCTGTAATGTTGCCAAGGATGTTTTGAAGAGCTGGTTTTCTAGTTGCAAATTCTTTTAACTTTTGTTTATCGTGGAAGATTTTTATTTCATCGTCAATCCTGAAGCTTAATTTCATGGATACATGATTCTTGGTTGGAACCCTTTTTCTTTCAGCATTGGAAATATGTTGTTCCAGGATCTAATAGCTTTCAGAGTCTGTGTTGAAAGATCAGCCATTATCCTGATTGGTTTACCCCTAAATGTAATCGGCTTCCTCTATCCTGTGGCTTTTAAGATTCTCTCCTTATTCTGTATGTTGGTCATCTTCATTATTATGTGTCTTGGTGTGGATCTCTTATGATTTTGTACATTCGGTGTCCTGTAGGCTTCTAGTATTTGGATTTCTTTTTCATTCTTTAAGTCTGGGAAGTTTTCTAGTATTATTTCATTGAATGGATTGCTCATTCCTTTGGTTTGGACCTCTATACCCTCTTGTATCCCAATAACTCTTAAGTTTGGTTTCTTTATATTATCCCATAATTCTTGGATGTTCTGCTCATGATTTCTTAACATTCTTGCTGAGCTGTCTATTTTCTTTTCACGTTGAAAAACTTTGTCTTCGTTGTCTGAAGTTCTATCTTCTAAGTGTTCTACTCTGCTGGTAATACTCTCATTTGAGTTTTTAATTTGGTTTTTGTTTCCTGCATTTCCAGGATTTCTCTTTGTGTGTTTTTTTTTATATCCTCTATCTCCCTATAGAGTCGATCTTTTGCTTCTTGGATTTGTTTATGTAATTCATTGTCAAAGTGATCTTTCATTGTCTGAATTTGCTGTTTAATGTCTTCCTTGAGACTCCAGATCATCTGAAGCATGTATATCCTGAACTCTTTATCTGACATTCCATCAGCTGCAGATATTACCTCATCTAATGTTGAATTGACCTGTATTGTTTGTGGTCCTTTCTTTCCTTGTCTTTTCATACTTCTCATGTTTCTTTCTAGCTTTGTGAAACTGTTGTGTTAATGGTTTTCCCCTTATATATTTTTATTATTTTTGTATAGCTCCAAAATCCCTCTTTTGTGGAGAAAGACAATGTTAACAGTTCCCAATATCAACAGTACATCATCTAAGCACAAGTTTTCATTATTAATACATTTATAGTTAGATTCTAATTCTACAGATATTGGTTTTAATTATTATTTAAGAATATAGTCATTAGTTTCATAAAAGGCATACCCTATCTGGTGGCATATAGAAAACTTAATTTCAGACAAAGGATGTTATACTTAGAGGGAAAGAAGTGAGGGTATGAGGTTAAACTAACTTAGCAACTTTGGAGAACTCTAACCAATAGACTGATAATTTATGGAAGAATGTATAGACTCAAACTCCTATCTGTATTTAGATAGTTACCCTATGTATAGATAGCAAAAGTTAGGAGGTTGAAAGTGGGATAGAGTGAATACAAATGAAGAAAAGAAAAAAAATAACAAGGAAGAAAAGAGAAATAAGAGAGAAGGAAAAAGAAAGTAAGATAGAAATAAAGAAAAAAATGGGGAGAAGGTGGGGTATATGCAATTCCTCTATATTATATTATTTTGGTGATTTGGTTGTTCATGCACAGTTCTTGTTTTCACATATGTTGAGGTTGTGAAAGAGAGAGAAGAAAAGAAAGAAAGAGAAAAAAAAGTCTCTCAGAACACTGTTTTCCTTGCTTCCAGTAGGTGGCATTGTCTATTCCTAGCTTGAGCCTCTGTGTTCAGGGTGGTGGATATAGCCAGTGTGAAAGGACATGAGCTTCCACCTGTATTTTCCCTACTCTAGTCTCTGAGATGGAAACCAGTTGCCTGTACAGTTGTTGTTTTGCATTGATAACTACAACCCCCAAAAGCTTGTGGGAAATATTTTGAGTTATCGCAGCTAAGGGTGGGGGAGTTGGAAATCGGGTACCTGGATCAGCTGCAGAACCATGCTGGTAGCCACACCCGCTTTGATGGGTTTTAAGGGTTGATGGGCTTCCTCCGGACTAGCATGTGGGGCGGGGCCGGGCTTCCTCCTCCAGTCTGGCTTGGCGCCGGTCTTCCACCTCCAGTCTAGCTTGTCCCGGGAAAGGTTTTTACTGTAGGCAATATTTCATTGGATCACAAAAGCTAAATAAGAGTTTACCAAGATGAAGAGTATAAGAAATAAAATTCTTGGGAAAAATGAACAATAAGAAAGCCAGGAAATATTATTTAAATTTTAAATAGCAAGAAATTACTTGAGTTGCTGTGGGAGAACTCCTACAAGGAAAAAGCATTGAGTGATAAGAGGACTGAAAAGGAAATTGGGGACACTAAGACTCAGGGCTCAATTAAGAAAAAGAAGCAAGAAAAGAGGCTAAGCAGAAATAGGTCTAGAGGGCTGAGAAGGATCAAGAGAGAGTAGTGTTCCAAATGCCAAAGAAGGACTCTTACAATCCTACATCAAAAAGATGAAGATTTAAAAAGGCATTGTGTTTACTTGGACAATGGAATAATAATATCAACTGGAGCAGATCATTTGTAGGAACAGCAAGTTCTCTCAATTTCTCTAACTTGCAAGTTGTGAAGTTGTCTTACAAGTAAATCCTGACCTCAGTTAAATTTTTTTCCTACATTTTCACAAATGTTTTCCTACTACACTTAATATTCTGCTTATTTATTTTCCTGTCTTTCTTTTGAGGAATTATTTATATTCTCATTATTTTAAATTCCAAATTAATTATTGTAAGTAGGTGCAAGTATCTGACAACACTAAATCTTTAACTGTAGGCAGTACATGAGCACTTGGTCATGTTTTCCTTTTATGTATGCCACATCTTACTCTGTGTATGTTAATATATTGACTTTTATTTACGCTAAATATATAACCATGTTTAAATAAGTACTTTTAAATGTGACAATACAAACACACATACACAAAAACATATATATATCTATATATATATCTATATATATATATATATATATAGATATATATATATATATCTCCACGTTTTTTTCCTAAATATATGTGTACACAAATTATACCACACCTTATTTTAGGATTGTAAGACTGCTGCTTAAATATTATTTTATAAAACAAGGGTGTTGTAAAAATCAAAAGCAAATTTATATGTGTGTGTGTGTGTGTGTGTGTATTCAATATATTATGGAACAAAGTAAACAGTTCCATTAAAAAGGGAGAAATTATTCATTTTCATGTAATTTCAAACTTAAAAAATTATATGGATAGAACCACAAATTCATGGGTATTCTTTCCCATAATCACCATTTAAAGAATATTTGCTCCATTTTTTTCAATATTCTCTTTGTACCTACCTCTCTTTTTCAACTTTCATATATATGAAAAATGCTTGAGACCGTGAAATCATTCCCCTCTATTACTAATTACTTGCATGTGAATTTCCTAAGATATAAGACACTAAAATAAGCACAATAAAGTTACTTAAATAAGTTATTTAAATAAAATTATAAGATAAGGAAATGAAACAATGATACAGTAGTATTATATAAACCACCAATACATATTCAAATTTTTTCCATTGTAACAATAATGTCTTATATAGACTTTTTTTGTTTTCTGTGACATGATCAACTTCAGCATCATGTACTCTATCTTTTTTGTGTCTAATCTGAAATAATTTCTCTCCTTTCTTCATTTTACCAGACTACAGCATTTTTGAATAATACATGCCGTAATATTGTTCAGATTTATTTCTTCTGATGTTTGCTAATGATAAAATGAGGTTGAACTTTTTGAGAAAACAAACTGAAGTTATATGTCTTTAATGATCATAATAGGAGAAATGTCAGGTTGGTATAAACAGCAATATTCATGGTGTTAGCTTTCAAATGTTGGTTAAGGTGGTGTGTGCCAGAGTTTTACATGGTAAATTTTATTCTAAGAAATTAATAATTTGGGGAAATATACTTTAAAATGTTTAAAGAAGATCCTCTTCTTCATTCAAACTTCTTTTCCAATAATTTCTTCTATACTTACTTCATGATATTCCAGTCCAAATAGGTATTTTCCTTCTTATTCATTTATTTCTGCATGCATTCACATCAGTTATGACTGGGGCTTTCAATCTATCTATGGGACACAAATCCAGCCAATAATCTACTTTTGTATGATCTGTGAGTTAAGAATAGTTTTCCAATTTTAAATTATTGAAAAAATAATTAAGAATAAAAGCTTGGCATATTTTTCTTTCTTCCTAAAAACAACTGCATATTATCTTCATTCTTGCCATCTGGCCTACAAATCCTAAAACTCTGTCTGTTCCTGTCAATAACATTTGTCTACCCTTGGGAGAGACTCATATTTTCTTATTTTATTCAAAAAGTTGTGATCTACACTATGATTATGTATTGCAAAATTCAAATTGTTCCTGAAGTGGTCAGATGTGATACCTGCAAGCTGGCTCTGGTGCCCTTTTGATCTGTGTCCAGAATTCTTTGCATAAATCTTCACATTGTGGTACAAGATGTCTCAAGCTGCTCCTCTGTCCTTTCCTGCCCCACCTCTGCAATCAGCCATTGCTCTGTGTTCCTCTCAATCCCTCTTACTTGCTAGATGCACGTAACACTGTGTAGCTGGGAAGAAGGAAATCAAAATGCTCTCTGCTCATGAAAGCAGCTGTCTTATTCACTTGGCTGTTACACTTACTGGTCTAGATGTTTCACAGCAGATAATTATGTGGAGTCAGGGGAGAAAAAGAGGGAAGAGAGGAAGGCAAAAGAGTTCAAGAACCTCAAAAGGCCACAAATTTCTATGGAAAATTGTATTATAAAATCTAAAAACCTTCATTTTAATCCATAGTCTATTCCATTGATTTCTACTCTTCACAATTTGCTGTCCTCTGAAAATGAATTGTTTTACAAACATAGCCTTAGTTTTAGATAAATGTTATGTGAAATAAGAGACAGGTTTAATACTTATAAACTGAAATTAGTCTCAGAATACACCCTACTTTCTAATCAGGGAAGGTTTGAAAAGATTAGATATCTACCCTGGGATCAGATTCTGCATTTAGTGGGAACCTGAGAATCATTATCTAAGAGCAGCTTATATGAGCAACAGAAGACTGAGGAATGAGTTAAGATTCCATGGGAAGGCTGGGACTGTGGCTCAGTGGTAGCGCACTTGTCTGGCATGGCATGTGTGAGCCACTGGGTTCAATTCTTAGCACCACATATAAATAAATAAAATAAAGGTCTATCAATAACTAAATTTAAAAAAAGAGATTCCATGGGAGATGTTAGAATAGATCTGAGATGAAAAAATAATTATTGTGGAAAACAAAAAGGTAACATCTACCATTAAAAAAAAGTAACAGTATTGTAGGGGCATCAATTAGAAAGGGCAACCCAGTGTGCACTGGAAAAGGAATTTGTGTTTTTCAGAAGTTTATATAATCCCTAGAACTTTCTGTAGGTACCAGTTAGGCAATAGAAGAAACAACTGGGTGAGTTTAGGGTAGATGATAGGAGAGTGCAAGAAGGGAACTGAAGAATAATCACCATCCCCTGAGATGGGCTGAAAGATTTGACTTACCATCATTCAGATACAAGGAAGTCTCCTTGTAGATTTCAATTAGAATCCTTGTGTTTTTTTCATAATTGCTGTAATTAAGTAAATGTGCCCTCTCTTCTCCTGAAGTTTTTTTTTAGTATCTCTAAAACGTTTGATCCCTTTAAAGAACCTGGGATCATCAATAATTGATATGCTTTTCCCAGCATCAACAAAATCTTATCCAATTTACACAAGCTGAGCTACCCAAATAGTTTCTAGGACAGTACTCATTGGCCAAAACAAACTCCATATGGACTATTTATTCCTCAGTGACACAGCAGATCATCCTGAAAATTTTGTGAGAGCTGGTTTTCCTTCAGCAGTTGATCTCAACAGTGAGTACTCACAGGATAGATTCAGAGACACTATCAATTCTCACCTCTTTTGAATGAGAGATTACTATATGTATTTACCTCCTTTTCTCCCTAATTATCTATGAACACCCCCCACCCCTTTTTTTGGGGACTTCCATGAAGGAATAAGGAGACACAGAGAGGTTTCCTACTTACACAATCGCCTTCTCCCACATGCAGCAAAGCCATGCAAACAATACTGAGTAGCCAGTGGGCACCTCCTCATGTGCTTTCTCGATTGCTTCCCTGATACCATGGCTCTTAAAATTCTCTTTACCTTTAGACTGAAAGTTCAGTGACTAAATGTAATAAATAAGAAAAAACATTCATTTGAAATGTTTTCAGAAACTGTCCTGATACTCTTTCTCACCAACCAGAGTTTCTGGAACCCTTGGTGACATTTCAGGGTGTGTGTGGACGATGTTGTGGGCTGGTAGGAGGCATGTGGTAGCAACTCACACTTCTCTTTTGCCTTTCTCCTCAACTTATACCTCCTACTATGGGCTTCTCCATTTATCCATATAATGCAGTGTAGATTCTCCCTCAGAAAATTGTTTAACAAATATTGTGTGAGTCTATACATATGAGAAAGAAGAAACAGGCTCAATATTTTAAAAATTTACTTATTCTCAGATTACAGCCTCTTTATTTACCAGGGAAAATTTGTACTTTGAAAATATTAAAGATTACCCTGGAATCAATTTCTGAGTTTAGTGTTTAGTAATTTACTTCTCAAATGATGTATTCTGGTTCTAAGTTATTAGATTTTTCTGAGATTCTTTCACTAATTTAACATTCCATAAATATTTTTTAGACAGACCTAATAGAGTTGCTTGGCTGATCTGAATTTTGAAATGTTTTGTGTTTAGATTGTTCACTTTCTGTTGTTTTTAAGTTTAATATTTAAATTTGTATCCAATTTCTAATTCAAACACCTTCTATTGGAAATTATCATAATTTCTATGCAGAATCTTGTAACACTAAGGTAATATTTCTGAAGTAAAACCAATTGGCGTCCCTTAGGAAAAGCATTTTCTTCTATTTTTCACTAACAGCAGCTTCTCAAATCCCAAGCCTCAGAAGACATAAAAAATTATCAGAGACATAAAAAATTACCATAACTAAAAGTGTATCCATTAAAGAATTTATTTGTGTAATAATGAAAAATGTAAGGAATAAAAATGTAAGATAATTCTAAGATATTTTGGATTAAAAGCATGGCCAAAATGTCTGTTACCAATCTTTCCAGCACTGCTAACTGGGCAACTTTGAATAATTTGTTTGACTTCTCTGTGCCTTGATTTCCTCTTCTCTCTGTTTAGAATCATGGAGGTTTGAGGAAAAACTACCTAACTTCTTAGAATCTCTGTTTTCTCATCTTTAAAATAATTATGATAAAAATACAACAATGTTGGATTAACGTAGTTTTAAGTAATTTAACGTATGTGATGTGTTTAGCATAGTAAGAGAGTTAATATATATAAGACTTTGAAATGGTACTGGCATGTATTTATCACTAAGTATACAAAATAATAAAGTCCTATAGTATATTAAGAACTTGAAGAGGATTTTGTTTGTACTTGTAGGTGAAAAATCATGGACAATAAGAATTCATACTTATATAACTTTAAAGGCCACTATTTACAACGTCAGTTTGCTAAAATTGAAATACTGGAAGCTATAGAAGATTTTGAAATTAGAGATGATGATGTCTTCATAATAACATATCCAAAATCTGGTAAGTGTAAGGAGTGGCCTCCTGATATTCTTTGCTTTGGATTGGTATATATGTGTATAAATGTGCTATTTCCCAGACATCAGCAGCAGCCTACATTTGGATATCCATTAAGGATCAGAAAAAAGTTACGCGAAATTCAGATCTCTACTATGTTAGAAATACCTTGTGTCAGAAAGGCAAAAATGTACTTCTGCAGGAAGTTGGGCTAAAGAAGGTATTAAGAACCTTTATAAATGGTGGCTTCTACTTCAGCAGGGAGCGACACATGGAGGGCTTGGTTTGCACTTTTACAATGGTCAATGCAGACTAAAAGGTAAAGCTGTAGATATTAAGATTTCACACACAGTGTTTTCTTATTTATGATGTGGTTGTCCCAGAACACCACACAAAATAAAGTTGGTCATACATGGATTGGTGAAACATGATATATTTTCTAAATATGTACAGTTTTTCACTTCAAGTCAGCCTGTCTCCTTAAATATTTTACAGAGTTTGATGGGCACTGAGGAAATCATTCTATCTCACTAAACTCTGGAACTCAAGACTTCCATTGTCACAATCTGAGAATGGTCTAAAATTGTATTCTATATGTAAGCTAACTTGTAACTTGCCATAGTTTTATATATGCTGACAGATGACAAGAGAGTTACGAGTTAAATACTGAGGATGTTGTCGTTTATGGTACAGTAAACAGCATGAGTCTATTGCTTGCATGGGTTTCCTTTGGAAAATTGACTTCCACCAATCTTTATGGATCCCAGTGCTTTTGAAGTTCTTCTTGAATTATTTTGTTGAGATGGAAGAGTTGAATTATAGTTGGCCTAGTGTGTGGTCACACCAAATACCTTGATAATTACAGCAATATTGGATGGTATTGCTTATTTCAATGATAAGAATCAGTTCCGTTTCTTTACGATGTGTATTCATAGATTTTCTAACTCTAGCTCAGATACTCATTTGGAGTTCAGACACACAAGCCATCATAAGACTTGGCAGAGATAGAACAGTAGAAAAATAGCAGTTTCACATGATCACCCATTGGTATGTCTACCAAAGAACTTAATAATCACCAGCAAATTGCCAAGTGCTTCTGGATATCCTGGGCCAAGATTGTAGTGGTTGATGAAAACTTATGTAGGGCCATAGAGGACACCATAACTTTTATTGTTATCAGCTTTGGAGCCTGAAATATCTTGGCATGAGCAATTTTTCAAAATTGTGGGTTCTGCTTCATAAAAAGCACTATTATCCTGCTCTTGAGAACAGTGGGATTTGTGTGTTCAAGTCCACATTGCCACTCATAAATAATTCAAAGTAATCATTAATAAATAAATAAGGGAAAACCTTAGTACCATTACATGTGACCACATCTGGGTCCATTCTAATTGGAAATGGAGTGGGACATTTCCATGAATTTCCCAAATCCCTTCATAGCCTGTGAGCAGATTTGAACTCATTAAAGAACCAAGAATCAATAAGAACATTGAAATTTTTGGTCTTCTCTTTCCCTATAATGTGTATTATCATGGTTTCCTGGGAATATGACATAAGAATATTTCATAACCTTAAATGGTAATAAAAAGGGGGGAAGAAACTGAACATGCTATAATTTTGTTAATTTGTCTAAACTTCTAAAAGGTAAAGTTTTAAGAAAGAAGTTGCAATCAATTTGATGATTACCATTTTTAATATGCATGTGAGGAGAAAAAGCATTCTCAAATGCTATTTACTAAAGAGCACAGAAGTACTAACGAAGACAGAAGTACCCATAAAATGTAGTAAAACAGAACTCAATATTATAATTTATTTTATGAAAATCTAGAATGAATGAAATCAAAGGATCTAAACAGAAAGAAATGGCAGAGTGGGAAGTGCTAATTCCCCTGATGTGATCAACTCAGTCTCTGTGCGTATGTGGAAATATCACACCCTACATCATCCATAGGTAGAATTATTACAAGTTAATAATAAAAAAAGACCTCACATGGAATACAGGAAACAAAGAGAACATCAAGAATTAATCCAAGTCATCACTGTCACAGAATCAGAACGATCACAACTCCTTAAGTGAGAAAGGAACTAAGACGACTTGATTTTATCTTTACTAACTTTAATACAGACAAAAAGCAAACCAGAAATTGGGCAAACTCATTAGCATATTTGGAGTGTTTTAAAGAAAAAAAGCTCAAGTGATTTCACGATGCATGAGATTACTGTTGATATTTATTATTTCAACTCCTTCAGGTTTGAAAACAAGATGATTTATCTTTACAGGAACCATCTGGACTCAGCAGATTCTATCCTTGATTTATTTTGAGGGACATCGTAACAGAACTGAAAACATCACAACAGCCCTTAGAGCTCCCTTCGTTGAATACAATAATCACAATGTGGACCATAGCAAAAGACCATCTCCTCGCTTCTTCACTTCCCATCTACAGTATAATTTAGTACCCAAAGGTCTGAAGAATCAAAAAGCTAAAGTAAGTCATACAGATTAATTAACCATTTTGGGGACAGAAAAACTAAATCCCCTTATCCACATACTTTCAAATGTTATAATTATTCTATGCTTAGGATGTTGTCTTGCACATTATATGAAGTTACAAATATATGTATACTCTTGAGCTATTGCACATATAATTTGCAGTATAATTCTATAGTTTATCACAAAATGTCTTTCACATTGGCCATAAAATTCTTTTTTATGGTTTCATAGGATTTTATTTTATGGTTCACAGTATTTAATATGTATTTAATCAACAAGGTAAGTTGCAGCAAATGTGTATATTATTTTTAATAAACATTCTTATGAAGGTTCACATGTTTTTATTCTTGTGCCATGTTTCACTGAAGATGGAATTTTCAGATTAAAATAGCCAACTATCTTAAGTGTTGGCAGTTATTACCTCCTTTTCTTCTATAATGTATCAATTTACTCTTTAGTAAATAGCATTTGAGAATACTTTTTCTCCTCACATGCATATTAAAATTGGTAATCATCAAATATGACTAATATCCTAGAATAAAAACAATTTGTTCTTGAGTACATTGCAAACCTTTTGATTTTAATGAGATTACCTTTTATATTTTTATAGGACCTTAAATAACTTTTAAATATCCATTGGCCCATTTTTCTCTAATTTGTCTTATTTACTGTTTTGTGGAACAATTTCCATAAGGCAGTGTTTTCCCAATCAATGGATTACCTTTAAAAATTGTTGAAAGCTTTTAATTTTATGTAACTGATCTGTTAACGTTACTTTCATGACTTGTAGCTTTGGTGCTTTAGTAAGGAAACACTTTCCCACTGCAAAGATTATGCAAATACTCTCAAGCTTTTACCTAATTAACTTCATTTTTTTGTTCTTATTTATGATTATAAGTTATATTTCATACAACACATGATGAAGCACATAAATATTACATGATATTTATCCAACAGTTTTACCAATTGATCTAACACAATTTCTTGAAAGATTTGCTTTAAAAAATTTCCACTATTTTGAAATCTACATATTGACATACTGAATCTCTATTGTTCCTCTCTTCCTACTGTCCATTCTTCATTCCAAAAATAGATACTTCTGTTTGATATGTGATAATTTTTCGTTGGTTTACATATTTTAACTAATAATGCAAATTATCTCATCCACCTTAAAAAATATTTTAAACCCACAATGATTTTTAAATGTGGATTTTTAATTTAATAGAAACAGGGATTAGTTCTGAGCCAGCTAGCATTACAATATTCCAGCATTCGTCCATCTTCATTCTGTGGCTCTATTTTATCAAGTCTACTTATTTTCATGTCTTCCGTATGTACCTTATCTTGTTCTCAGTGTATTTTTACCCACTATGTGTAGATCTTAAATGGCTGAGAAAAGTATAGTATATTTTCCCATGATCTTATCAATTTACTCCAATTCTATGGTTTCATATTTCATTTTCATTTATTCTGGAATGATGAAAATTTTGTATTCTCTCCTGTTTAGAGTTTTCAGAATACAAGGTGTTTTCAATTTCACTGAGTGCTATCCTCTGAAGAAGTTACTTCTTTTAGGAATCATAATTTAGTATTTCCTACTTTGTGATTAATGCTTTCATTTTAATTATCCTTTTCATGTTTTGTTTGCATTTCTCTTTCTACTTCTTGAATTAAGTATTTAGTATATCTACTTCCAAATATATATTTTTGAATTTGAACATTTTAAAAGGATACATATCCTTTTTAGTATGGGTATGGATACAATTTTGTTAATGCTTTAGATACTCTGTCATATCAGCTTTATTTTTCTAATTGATTCTGCTCTTTTGATATTGTTTTTATATTTGTAAGAGTTTATATAAATACCTATCATCAGATAATGGTACTTTAAGAGTTCTGATTTTGGGCCAGGCATGGTGCAAGAAGATTGTGGGTTTCAAGCCAGCCTCAGCAAAAAGTGAGATGCTAAGCAACTCAGTGAGATCCTGTTTCTAAATAAAATATAAAATCGGGCTTGGGATGTGACTCAGTGGCCGAGTGCTCCTGAGTTCAATCCCAGTACAGAGTTCTAATTTTAGGGACTTATTATTGTCAATCATACAATCAGTTTTTTCATGTGTAATGTGTTCCACAACTACATAAGAAAAAGAGATAACTTCTGTGTGCAGCGGGGTGCAGTGGTGCACTCCTATAATTCCAGAGCTTCAGGAGGCTGAGATAGGAGGTTCCCAAATACAAGCCAGCCTCAGCAATTTAGTGAGGCCATGAGCAACTTAGTGAGACTCTGTCTCAAAATAAAATATAATATTTTATGCCTTGTTCTGTTTTCTTTCCCTGTCCCACCCCGGGATTTTTGCCAAATGCTTTTGTTTGTTCTAGTTTTTTAATGCTATTTTCACTACTGCATAGTTTTACAAGTTGTGTTGGTAGTTCTATCAGATCTCTGCCTTCTCTTCATTGAATAATTAGGTTACTCTAATACTCTGCTATAACTACATGCTGCTAAGAATGTTCTTGAGTGTGTAACCTGGGCACTTCTGCAGCAGCTTCCCTAGATTATACATCCAAGAAAGGAACTGCAAAGCCACAATGCAAGGATGTTCAACTTTATGGGGTGAGGCTGTATATTGTTAAGAAAGCACGTGTATCCGGTCATACTGATATCAGTAATTCATGCGTTCTTAGTTTCTTATTTTATCCCTAGTAATTTTACATATCAGACTTTTAATTTTTTATCAATATGACAGTTGTAATCTCAAACTAATTTTAATTTGCATGTCCATACTCAGTTATGAGATTAAACGTTTTTTTTTTTTTTTAAACAGAGGTCTAAACTTCATTTTCTATTTCACTTTTTCCAGTACTACACATCAAATATCAGATAATATCAAGGATGTTCAATTAATACAGTCTATGTAAACTAATTTAAAATATTTAACATCTTTATAAATAATTAATTCCACTTTTTAGAAATTTGTCTTACATTCTTGCACACATGTGAACCATCATATAAATGATGGTATTAATTGAATTGAATTGAATTAATACCAAAAAGAATAAATTCATAACCACCTAAATTTCCAAGACTATATGAAAATAATTATGATTCAATATGGTAATAAAATATTATGTAGCTGTTAAAAATTTGTAATAATAACCAAGGATTGCTAAAATTATTTTGTACTTCTCCTTGTAGGTTCTTTATGTCTACAGAAATCCTAAAGATATTTTGGTCTCTTTTTTTTTATTTTACAAATTGGCTAGCTATATTAGAACCTTCAGATACACTTGACCATTTCATGGAAAAGTTTCTAGATGGAAAAGGTAACTAAGACTTTACTTATCAAGCAACATGTTTATGAAACAATGCTGCCAAAGGCCAAATTCCCTAATTTAGGAAAAATGTTTTAGAGAGACAGGGAAGGACAATTGTAGACCATGGATGTTTGTGAGTAATTACTATTGTACATCAACTTAACCACACATGGCTTTTCTATCCTTGCCAGGACCATTGGGGGTTGTCAAATTTGTGAAGCCTATTGTTTAGGAAATATTTTAACCAGACCATAAGAGGTGCAAGAATATTCTAGCAATTTCATCTAACTAGAAATGTAGGTAGAGTCACACATTCCTGAATTGTTAAGAACCAGGAGGAGTTTCTGTGCTATGTCATGGACCTGCGGTAGGCTGTCAAGGAAGCTATGGAATTTTCATTCCACTTCTGAGGAGGATGGATAGATAAGAGATTGGAGAGTGGCATCAGGATCTCTCTCCTTTAAAGATTGTGTTCAGGTTCTGTATCATTGTAGATGGCTAATGTTATTATCCAGAGATCTTAAGGAACGGAAAAAATGAAAACATGTTTTCAGTGAAGGAAGCAGGTAAAAAAATTACCTTAAAAATTTATCTTCAAACTTAGACCCTTGGGTTTTATTTCTGTATTATTGCTTTCTTTCAATATATAGAACAGTTTTGCATAGGGAGGTTTCTATGAAAATCATGTGATTGTTTCCCAATACAGTACCCATTTAAAAACAGTAATATAGATGTCAGTTGGTAGGAAATTTTTATTTCTGAATAGCTATTGTTATTCAAAAGGAGGAGGAGGAGGAGGAGTTGTTCAATAAGTGCAACATCTTCATCTATATTTTCACTTCTTTTTTTCCACAGTGGAAGCAAACTGTTGGTTTGATCATATAAGAGGCTGGTATGAACACAGAAATGACTTCAATATTATGTTCATGTGCTATGAAGATATGAAGAAGGTGGAATAAGAAGGCTATTTTAAAATATATGTATATATTCTCCTAAGCCCTGTATTCTCTTGGTTTCTTCAAAACACATTCTTCTAGTCATTTTCATATCTAACTATTCCTTAGACTTTTAATGGTGCAGGGAAGAGGGTGGCGTTCCTAATTTCCTGCCTATCCCTTATTAACAGGTCTTCCTCAGGGCTGTGTTCTCACTATCCACAGTCATTATCCACAGTCACATTGCTATATCCACCACATATGGCAATGAAGGCATCTGACCCCTTCCATGATGTATCTTTCTGAATGTTTTTATTTTCCCTGTCCCTAGTTCCCAGTTCTGTATTTCTCTTTTCATCTGGGTTTAACTTTCTAGGAAATTTATTCACTAATATCTCCATTTCGATTAATGAGCTTAGGTCTATTTTAAGTCTGAAATCTCATAGAATTAATCCATCTTTCCTATGAACAGCTATTGCATATAGTGTTTCTGGTTTGGTTTTATCCCCATTGCACTTTTTAATTGTGGTAAAATATCCATAACTAAAATATACCATTTTAACTATCTTTTCAAAGTTATTTCACATGATCTTTATTTTATTTATTTATTTATTTTTTTCGTTATTTGTTTGGTTGGTTGGTTTGGTTTGGTTGCTACTGGGGATTGAACCCAGGGATTCTCTACCACTGAGTTACATTACCTGCACTTTTTGATAATGGATTTCAGTATGGCATGTTCATGTATACATATAACATATTTTGATCAATTCCACACTCTCCCGTATGCTCCCTTATTTCTCTTCTCACCTCCCCGACTCCTTTCTTCTTCTCTAATAGTCTCTTCTACATTCATGCCTTCCTTTTCTTCCCTCTAAATCCCACATAAGAGAGAAAAAATGTGATACTTCTATTTCTGAGTCTGGCTTAGTTTGCTTAAAGTGATGATCTCCAGTTCTGTTTGTTTTTCTGAAAATGACATTATTTTGTTCTTTAAGAATGAATAGTATTCCATTCTGTGCATATACCACATTTTTTCTTTATTCATTTATATGCTGATGGATACGTAGGCTGTTTTTCTATATTGAATATTGTGACTCTTGCTGCTATGAACATGAACATGCATGTATCACTCTATGCTAAATTTAATGCTTCTGGATAAATTCAAAGGAGTGGTAGAGCTGGGTCGTATGGTAGTTCCATTTTTAGTCTTTTGAGGAACTTCCATACTGATTTTCATAATGTCTGTACCAATTTGCAGTCCCACCAACAGTACATAAGGGTTCATTTCCCCTCTCACATTCTTACCAGCATTTATTGGGGTTTTTTGTTTGTTTGTTTGTTTGTTTGGTTTGGTTTGGTTGGTACTAGGGATTAAAACCAGGGGTACTCTACCACTGAGTTACACTTCTTGCACTTTAATTTTTTTTTTTTTAATATTGGGACAGGGTCTCACTAAGTTGGTGAGGCTGGCGTTGAACTTAAGATCCTCCTTCCTCAGGCTCCTGTGTTACTGGTGCATTCTGACTGGAGTGAAATGGAATTTCAGTGTGGCTTTGATAAAGGGATAAAGATGTTGAACATTTTTTATGTAATGGTTGGCCATTTGTACTTCTTTTTGAAATGTCTGTTTTGTTCATTTGCTGATTTATTGAATGTGTTGTTTGGGTGGGGGTTGTTGTTCTTTGTGAGTCTGTGCGTGTGTGTTATTTTTAGTTCTTTATATTTTCTGGATCTTAATTATCTGTCAGAAGTGTAGCTGCCAATGATATTCTCTCCTTCTGTTGGCTCTCTCTTCAGGCTGCTAATTGTTGCCACTGCTGTGCATAAGCTTTTTATTTGATGCAACACCATTTGTCTATTTTTGCTTTTATTTCTTGAACTTTAGGATTCCTATTTAAGAAGTCATTGACAGTGCCTGCATGTTGGAATTTTTCACCTACACTTGATTGTTTTGTGTGTTTACCTGTATGTAACTCATGTATCCTTCACATACTGAATAATCTTTCATAACTATGACTCTTCCAGGACCTCAGAAGTTCAGTGCTTAAAATCTGCAAGTTTCTTGCAAAATCACTGAGTGAAGAAGATTTGGATTCTGTTGTGAGACAGGCTGAATTTCAAAACATGAAGTGTGATCCACTAGCAAATTATAAAAATATTATAAAATATAAAGTTGGAATTAGAAATGATGAGGGAAATTTCCTGCGCAAAGGTAATTCTCAGGGGTTTATAGTAGCAAAAATATTGAGAGTTCTTTTGGGTCTTTGTAACTTATGAGAAAATGTCAGTGCTTCCAATGTGTCTCTTCCAGTGATAATGATATTTGAGACCAGAGAAGATCAAGCATCCTAACTGAAAGTAGGCCTGGAGTATTTTTCAGGGAACCTAGCTGTATTTTAGTATGCAGTCTGACAATTTAACTTGTTTAACAAATATTTCCTTCTTTTCTTATAGGTCACATGACCTACTCTTTTTAAATTTTGTTATTGTCTTATGTGAAAGCAATGGATATATTGAACCAGTAGAACAATAACCCTTTTTTCCTTTATTTCTCCTAAATATTCCAAGTAAACTTAATGCATGTTTTCTTAAGGGAGAGGATATTTGGAATATTATTTCCTGAAAGTCAGAGTGCTTCCTCACAAAAAGTAGTGCAATATCTTCATACTATTATCTGCTATGAATTTAATTTAATTACTTCAAAAATAATTAAGATCTCTATTTTGGTAGAATATATTATATGCCAGGAGTTGTTAAGAATGGATATATTTCCCTCTTAAGTTCACAGTTTTTAATTTAAACTTTAACTTAGAACATTCTAAACCATAATTTGGCTTCTATTTTATTCATATTTTATTTTGTAACATTCATAATTTAACAGTATTATGATAAATGTTGATTTGTAAGCAATTATTTAAATATTTTATATACATTAACTTGGATATTTAGTTTTTATATTTTTAAAATTAATCAACTTATTTATTCTAATTTGTTATATATGACAGCAGAATGCATTACAGTTCATATTCCAAATATAGAGCACAATTTTTCATACCTCGAGTGGTATACAAAGTATATTCACACCATTCATGTCTTCATACATGTACTTAGGGTAATGATGTCCATCTCATTCCACCATCTTTCCTACCCCCATGCCCCCTCCCTTTCTCTCCCACCCCTCTGCCCTATCTAGAATTTGTGTAATCCTTCCTTGCTCCCCCTCCCAACCCCACTATGAATCAGCCTCCTTAAAATCAGAGAAAACATTCAGCATTTGTTTTTTGGGGGGTTAGCTAACTTCACCTAGCATTACATTCTCCAGCTCCATCCATTTACTTGCAAATGCCATGATTTTGTTCTCTTTTTTTTTTTTTTTGCTGAGTAATATTCCATTGTGTAGACATACCACATTTTCTTTATCCATTGATCTACTGAAGGGCATCTCCGTTGGTTCCACAGTTTAGCTATTGTGAATTGTGCTGCTATAAATATTGATGGGGCTGTGTCCCTGTAGTATACTGTTTTTAAGTCCATTGAGTGTAGACTGAGGAGTGGGATAACTGGGTCAAAAGGTGGTTCCATTCCCAGTTTTCCAAGGAATCTCCATACTGTTTTCCAAATTGGCTGAACCAATTTGCAGTCCCACCAGCAATGTATAAGTGTGCCCTTTCTCCCACATCCTCACCCAACACTTATTGTTGTTTGTATGTATTCATTTTTTTTAGAACCGAAAGAAGCTTTTAATGCTGAAAAATACAATAACTGAAATTTAAAATTTTTTTATTAGTTGCTCAAGACAATACAATGATCTTGACATATCATACATTTGATTCAAATGGGGTATGAATTCTTATTTTTCCACGTGTACAGATTGCAGGATCACATTGGTTATATAGCCACGTTTATACATACAGCCATACTAGTGTCTGTTGTATTCTGCTGCCCTTCCTATCCCCCCTCCCTCCCCTCCTCTCCCATCACCTCTCTCTACCCCCATCTACTGTGACACATTTCTCTCTCTTTTTTCTTTCCCCTCACACCATCATTACATATATTTTGTATAACAATGAGGGTCTCCTTCCATCTTCCGTGAAATTCCCCTTCTCCCTCCCATTCCCTCCCACCTCTCGTCCCTGTTTAGTGGTAATCTTCTTCTCATGCTCTTCCTCCCTACTCTGTTTTGAGTCACCCCCCTTATATCAAAGAAGACATTTGGCATTTGTTTTTTAGGGATTGGCTAAATTCACTTAGCAAAATCTGCTCTAATGCCATCCATTTCCTTGCAAATGCCATGATTTTGTTATTTTTTAGTGCTGAGTAATATTCCACTGTGTATAAATGCCACATTTTTTAATCCATTCATCTATTGAAGGGCATCTAGGTTGGTTCCACAGTCTAGCTATTGTGAATTGTGCTGCTATGAACATTGATGTAGCTGTGTCCCTGTAGTATGCTCTTTTAAGGTCTTTTGGGTATAGTCCAAGAAGAGAAATAGCTGGGTCAAATGGTGGTTCCATTCCCAACTTTCCAAGGAATCTCCATACTGCTTTCCAAATTGGCTGAACCAATTTGCAGTCCCACCAGCAATGTACAAGTGTACCTTTTTCTCCACATCCTCACCAGCACTTGTTATTGTTTGACTTCATAATGGCTGCCATTCTTACTGGAGTGAGATGGTATCTTAGAGTGATCTTAATTTGTATTTCTCTGATTGATAGAGATGGTGAGCATATTTTTGTGTAATTGTTAATTGATTGTATATCCTCCTCTGAGAAGTGTCTGTTCAGATCCTTGCCCATTTGTTGATTGGGTTATTTGATTTCTTATTGTTTAATTTTTTTAGTTCTTTGTATACTCTGGAGATTAAAGCTCTATCTGAAGTGGGAGGGGTAAAAATTTGTTCCCAGGATGTAGGCCCCCTATTTACCTCTCTTATTATTTCTCTTGCTGAGAAAAAAACTTTTTAGTTTGAATACGTCACATTTGTTGATTCTTGATTTTAACTCTTGTGCTATAGGTGTCCTATTAAGGAATTTGGAGCCCAACCCCACGAGGTGGAGATTAGGGCCAACTTTTTCTTCTATTAGACACAGAGTCTCTGGTTTTATTCCTAGCTCCTGATCCATTTTGAGTTATCTTTTGTGCATGGCGAGAGAAAGGGATTCAATTTCATTCTTGTTGCATATGTTCAGTTCTCCCAGCACCATTTGTTGAAGATGCTATCCTTTCTCCATTGCATGGTTTTAGCACCTTTGTCTAATATAAGGTAGTTGTAATTTTGTGAATTGGTCTCTGCATCCTCTATTCTATACCATTGGTCTACCTGCCTGTTTTGGTACCAGTACCATGCTGTTTTTATTACTATTGCTCTGTAGTATAGTTTTAAGTCTGGTATCGCTATGCCACCTGTTTCACTCTTCCTGCTTAGAATTGCTTTTGCTATTCTGAGTCTCTTATTTTTCCAGATGAATTTCATGATTGC
The DNA here is from genome assembly GCF_047511675.1 of Marmota flaviventris. Taxonomy (NCBI): domain Eukaryota; kingdom Metazoa; phylum Chordata; class Mammalia; order Rodentia; family Sciuridae; genus Marmota; species Marmota flaviventris. The sequence continues at coordinate 47,410,650 of NC_092503.1, read as the reverse complement.
TTTTTCTATTTCTGCGAGGAATGCCATTGGGATTTTGATTGGCATGGCATTAAACCTATAGAGTACTTTTGGTAATATGGCCATTTTAATGATATTAATTCTTCCTATCCATGAACAAGGTATATCTTTCCATCTTCTAAGGTCTTCTTCTATTTCTCTCTTTAAGGTTCTGAAGTTTTCATTGTATAGGTCTTTAACCTCTTTTGTTAGGTTGATTCCCAAGTTGTTTTTTTTTTGAGGATATTGTAAATGGGGTGATTGTCCTCATTTCTATTTCATAGGATTTGTCACTGATATACAGGAATGCCTTTGATGTATGGGTGTTGGTTATATGTCATGCCACTTTGCTGAATTCATTTACTAGTTCTAGAAGTTTCCTGGTAGAACCTTTTGGGTCTGCTAGTTATAGGATCATGTCATGTGCAAATAGTGCTAATTTAAGTTCTTCTTTTCCTATCTTTATGCCTTAATTTCTTTCATCTGTCTTTTTGCTCTGGCCAGTGTTTCGAGAAATATGTTGAATAGAAGTGGTGAGAGAGGGCATCCCTGTCTTGTTCCAGATTTTAGAGGGAATGCCTTCATTTTTTCTCCATTTAGAATAATGCTTGCCTGAGGCTTAGCATCAACAGCTTTTACAATGTTGAGGTAAGTTCCTATTATCCCTAGTTTTTCTAGTGTTTTGAACATAAAGGGATATTGTATTTTGTCAAATGCTTTTTCCGTGTCTATCGAGATGATCATATGGTTCTTATCTTAAAGTCTATTGATGTGGTGAATTACATTTATTGATTTCCATATATTGAACCAGCCTTGCATCCCAGGTATGAATTCTACTTGATCATAGTGCAAGATCTTTTTGAGATTTTTTTTATCCAATTTGCCAGAATTTTATTGAGGATTTTTGCATCTAGGTTCATTAGAGATATTGGTCTGTAGTTTTCTTTCTTTGAAGTGTCTTTGTCTGTTTTTTCCTAAACCAGGGTGATGTTGGCCTCATAGAATGAATTTGGAAGTACACCCTCTTTTTCTATTTCCTGAAATAGCTTGAAAAGTATTGGTATTAGTTCTTCTTTAAAAGTTTTGTAAAACTCTGCTGTATACCCATCCGGTCCTGGGCTTTTCTTGGTTGGTAGTCTTTTGTTGGCTTCTTCTATTTCCTCACTTGATATTGGTCTGTTTAAGTTGTTTATATCCTCCTGACTCAATCTGGGCAGATCATATGACTTAAGAAATTTATCGATGCCTTCACTATCTTCTATTTTATCAGAGTATAAGGTTTCAAAATAATTTCTAATTAATCTGTATTTCTGTAGTGTCTGTTGTGGTATTGCCTTTTTCATCTCGTATGCTAGTAATTTGAGTTCTCTCTTCTTTGTTAGCATGGCTAAGGGTCTGTCAATCTTATTTATTTTTTCAAAGAACCAACTTTTAGTTTTGTCAATTGTTTCTTTTGTTTCAATTTCATTAATTTCAGTTCTGATTTTAATTATTTCTTGCCTTTTACTACATTTGTTGTTGTTTTGTTCTTCTTTTTCTAGGGTTTTGAGATGAAGTGTGAGATCATTTGTTTGTTGGTTTTTTCTTTTTTTAAGGAATGAACTCCAAGCAATGAATTTTCCTCTTAGAACTATTTTCATTGTGTCCCATAGATTCTGATATGTTGTGTCTGTGTTTTCATTTATCTCTAAGAATTTTTTAATTTCCTCCTTGATGTCTTCTGTAACCCATTGATCATTCAGTAACATATTGTTCATTCTCCAAGTGATATAGGATTTTTCCTTCCTTCTTTTATCGTTGATTTCCAGTTTCATTCCATTATGATCAGATAAGATCCTAGAACAACATATTTCAAATGCTTAAAGATAATGGGTGCCAACCAAGAATATTGTATCCAGCAAAATTAAGCTTCAGGTTTGACAATGAAATAAAAACCTTCCATGATAAACAAAAGATGCAGGAAGCAATCCCTGTAAGGCGGCTCTCCCTCCTCAGTCGGGTGACTCTCCAATCCTGGTCATTAGGCTTGCTCCTGGTCTATAGCCCCCTTGCTTCTCCTGCCAGCCAGGCCCTACTTGGGGCAGTTCTCCACAGATCTAGCTACACACACTCTGGGCCTGCAGTTTCCTGGATGCCCTGCTCTCTTGAACGACTAGGCACTCTCTCTGTTTGCCATTCACCCAGACCTCATGGTTTTGGAGCGTGAAAGTTGTGAACCAGCAGCCTATTCTGTCGGATTCCCTCCAATAGTCAGGCCCCTGCCAGCTGGTGAGAAAGGTTTCCGTTTTCGCTGCTGATGGGAGTGGGAGTTGGATGTCAGGTGCCTTTTCTGTTTCCCTTGGCTCTGATAATTATGCCCACAGAGAGCTGGGGAGAGATTTTTTTGAGTTTTCCCAGCTGTATGGAGGGGGGGGGGGGGCTGAGGGTCACACACCTGTTCTCACTGAATTCGCTGCCATGCGATCTTTTCCGCCGAACTCTGATGATGTCAATTCTCTGATATGGTGGTCGCTGGTTTCCTTGCAGGGTGTTCGGTGGGGAGGATGGGTCTGGGCCATTTCTCTCCTAAGTCCCAGCTTCAGATCTTGGTCTGGTGGCCTGTGGAGGCATGGTTGGCAGCTCTTCACAGGATCCCAAGTTCCATTTCTCTGCTCCCATACCTCCACGATCGGGGTGGCTCAGAATCTGAGCCACCCTGAAGCCTCTGAGATATTCAAATGCTTCCCTTAGGTTTCACTGTAGCCCAACTTCACTGAATGTTCCTGATAAGACAGCATCCAGCCATTCTGAACTCCCTTACTGTAAGCGCAGCGGTGCAGGTCATGGTAGTGCTACCTCCCTATCCGCCACCATGTTGCTAGTCTCCTGTATGTATTCTTAATAGCTGCCATTCTGACTGGAATGAGATGAAATCTAAGAGAAGTTTTGATTTGCATTTCTCTAATCACTAGCGATGATGAACGTTTTTTCATATATTTGTCGATTGATTGTATATCCTCTTCTGAGAAGTGTCTGTTCAGTTCCTTGTCCCATTTATTGATTAGGTTGCTTTGGGGGCTTAAGTTTTTTGGGTTCTTTATATCTCCTAGATATTGGTGCTCTATCTGATGTATGTGTGGTAAAAATTCTGCTCCCATTCTGTAGACTTTCTCTTCACCTCACTGATTGTTTCTTTTGCTGAGAAAAATCTTTTCAGTTTGAATCCATCTAATTTATTGATTCTTGATTTTATTTTGTGTGCTTTACAAGTCTTGTTAAGGAATGATTTGGGCCTACTTTTTCTTCTATTAGTTGCAGGGTCTCTGGTTTAATTCCTACATCCTTGATCTACTTTGAGTTGAGTTTTGTGCATGGTGACAAATGAGGGCTTAATTTCATTTTGCTGCATATGGATTTCCAGTTTTCCTAGCACAATTTGTTGAAGAGGCTATCTTTTCTCCAATATATGATTTTGGTGCCTTTATCTAGTATGAGATAACTATGTTAATGTGGGTTTGTCTTTGTGTCCTCTATTTTGAACCATTGGTCTACAAGTCTATTTTGGTACCAATTCCATGCTATTTTTGTTACTATTGCTCTGTAGTATAATGTAAGGTCTGATATAATGATGTCACCTGCTTCACTCTTCTTGCTAAGGATTGCTTTGGCTATTCTGGGTCTCTTATTTTTCCAGATGAATTTCATGATTGCTTTTTCTATTGCTATGAGGAATGCCATTGGGATTTTGATTGGGATTGCATTAAGTCTGCGTAGTGCTTTTGGAAGTATGGTCATTTAGACAATAACAATTCTGCCTATCCAAGAACAAGGAAGATCTTTCCATCTTCTAAAGTCTTCTTTAATTTCTTTCTTTAGAGTTCTGTAGTTTTCATTGTAGAGGTCTTTCACCTCTTTTGTTAAGTTGATTCCAAAGTTTTTTGCCTTTTTTTTTAGGCTATTGTAAATGTCATTTCTCTTTCAGAGGATTTATCACTGATGTTCAGAAATGCCTTTCACTTATTGTTGTTTGTATGTATTCTTAATAGCTGCCATTCTGACTGAAATGAGATGAAATCTAAGAGGAGTTTTGATTTGCATTTCTGCTACTTTACTGAATTCATTAGTTCAACAAGTTTCTGGTGGAATTGTTCGGATCCTCTATGTAGAGAATCATGTCATTGGCAAATAGTGATATTTTGAGTTCTTACTTTCCTACTTGCATCCCTTTAATTTTATCTAATTATCTGGCTAGAGTTTCAAGGGCTGTGTTGAATAGAAGTGGTAAAAAAGGGCATCCCTGTCTTGTTCCAGTTTTTAGAGGGAATGCTTTCAATTTTTCTCCATTTAGAATGATGTTGGCCTTGGGCTTAGCATAGATAACTTTTACAATCTTGAGACATGTTCCTGTTATCATGTTTTGAACATGAAGGGGTGCTATATTTTGTTGAGTGCTTTTTCTGCACCTATTGAGATTATCATCTTTTCTTATCTTTAAGTCTATTGATGTGATGAATTACATTTATTGATTTCCATATGTTGAACCAACCTTTCATCCCTGGGATGAACCACATTTGATCAGGGTGCACTATCTTTTTAATATATTTCTGTATTTGATTTTTCCAGAATTTTATTGAGAGTTTTTGCATCTATAATCATTAGAGATATTGATCTGAAGTTTTCTTTCCTTGATGTGGCTTTGTCTCATTTTGGAATCAGGGTGATATTGGCCTCATTGAATGAGTTTGTAACTGTTCCCTCTTTTTCTATTTCATGGAATAATTTGAGGAGTATTGGTATTAGTTCTTTGAAGGTCTTATAGAATTCAGTGGTGAATACATATGGTCCTGGATATTTATTTTTTTAAAAAATCATGGTCTTTTTCTCTTGTGATGAAAAAATTATCAGCTCTCACTCCTCATTCCTACAATAAAAGAGATACAATGCAATTCTCATGTCCATAATAGCTTGCTATCCATTCCACATGTCAACAATTTATACAAGCATATCTGGAAGGTAAAGAGGCCAAGTTACTATTTTTTATTTAAAAAATGGTATAATAATGTTGCTGCCTATGCAACATTTCTTCCATTTTCCAAACATCCCAGTGAGAGGATTGGGAAAAGACAAGCAAACACAAATATAGAGAAAGCAAGACCCAGTGGATCAACTAAATTCCTAATAAGAGAGAGTCTGACACTGAAATTTGTGAGCACAACAGTCTAATTAGAGTTTATCAACTTGTGCCCGTATCTCTTCTACCTCTGGGCACCTGGTGTTTGAACTCAAAGCCAGGAACCAATAAATGCTGTGAGCTGCACAGAATCCCCTTTGAACAGAGCATCACCAGTGACTAAGCAATTTCTATTGGTGCTTTTCCACCAAGAGTTCTCAGAAGGGCATACTTCTGCCTTGGGATAATTCAAAGAAACCTGTAATTCATTCACCACTCCTTACATAATAATGGTTTTTTATCTTCTATCAAGCTAAACTGCAATAGTGGTAGGTCTGTAGCCTAAGTGACATTGACTTCTTTAGTTGATGATCATTGGGTTTCCATTTTTATAATGTAAAAATGAAGAAATATGTATCTTCTAGGTTTTCATTGAAAATCATATTACATTAGATAATTGTAACTTGCTAAGTATGATGTCGGTCATATAGTCAAAATATTTTTTAAAATCCTAATATATTCATATCTTTTAGATTTTTTTCTTCCTAAAGAATGGATAAGATTAAGTGGTGAAAGTCTAATATGGGGAACTGAAATTTAAATTTACTGAACTGTTGTGTTCCTAAGGGTCTTTTTAGATTCATTCCTAAGGAATGATAAGGTATCCAACCCCATGGAGAAGTTAAAAATTTATCTTGGATTGGAGAAGATATTATGATGGATTGGGATAACCTTTGCCATGAGAGTGTTCCTTATTCATAAGTGTTCTCTTTATGTGTTTATTCTATTAGGTACCATTGGAGATTGGAAACATCATTTGACTGTGGTACAGAATGAAAGATTTGATAGAATATTCAAGAGGAACATGAGAGATTTTCCACTGAAGTTCATCTGGGATATAAATGAGGAGTAGAATTGTAACCAAGTATAAAATAATTATATAAAAATGTATTAATCAGAGAGTGAAATTTAACTTATACACTAACTTTCTACCTATCATTTAATTATTAATTCTAAAGCTATTGAATAGAATGAGTAAACTATGCTTAGATTAGTTGCCATTAATTTGATGAATGCTTTGACATATCAAAGCTTAAATTGATTTGGGAGGTAGACTACCTGGATCACCTGCTTGAAAACAGGAAAATAGAAAGCATAAAACATGACTTGTTTCTGAAAGTCTTCAGGGAGTATTTGATAGTGTGTATTTTGTCTTTATCTATAATGAAGTTAAGGATCAACTAAACATTAACAAGTCTATCTCCCACCCACATCCCACGTGGGCAGTAGAAATGGGTTTCCTCAGTGGAATGGGCTGGCTCTGGAATAAAGGCTTAGGAAAATAGATTGATGAAAAAGAAAACACAGAACACAGGAAATATTTTTTAAAGAGGAAGGACAGGATGGGCTAACCCATCATACCCTTCAAGCTTCCACACTAAAAAGAGCAAAATGGAACTCTTGATTGCTTTATTTATATTGGGGAACTTCAAAGGCTTTCCATGGAATGTTCTTTGCTGAAAAAAGTACAAGATGGGCTATACAGTTTCTAATGGATTATGCTCATTTGCAGAGCTACTGAGGGATCTTCCTAGTAGACTGGAGATAAAGATCATGTGCCTTGGGCAATCTATAGGTTGGAGGAGTCACAGATAGTTCCCAAGGAAAAACTGAAATCTCCCTGGCTTTCATACTGAGTGAAGACCTGCAAGTAATACATGGGTGGCTTCCTGCATCTATTGTTCTTGCAATTAAGCTTCAATTCTTTGGTTTCAAAAGTTTTGTGGGGTCTAGGGTTGTGGCTCAGTGGTAGAGCACTTGTCTCAAATATGTGAGGCACTAGATTTGATCCCCAGCACCCCATACAAATAAATAAAGGTATTGTGTCCACATACATCTAAAAATATTTGTTTTTTAAAAAATTTTTGTGAATATTGAAATGTAATAGTAAGCAGAATATTTGAAGAAGTCATGCTGCAATCCATGCAGCAACAACAAAGGTTCTCAAGTAAGGGCAATGGGAGACAAAGAAAAACACAAAGACTTTTTTTAAACAAAGCTGGGGCCAGGTGGGACACTGCCCTCTGATGGAGGAACTAGCTCAGAACTAGCTCAGCATGTTTATTTTATCAGGTCTCATTATCAGGAAGTTAAACCACAGAAGTTCTGTAATTGTTCAAGGCTTTTGAGTTATTAAATGGCTTCTGTGTGCACTAAAACATAACAGAGCTAGAAACATTTTTGTAACTATCCTGCTGTACCCAGAATACTTATTTCACTGGAACATCTGATAACTATTAGTGTCAGAGCAAGATATCAAAGCCGTGCACATCCTTGCCTTTTGGCAAGGAGTGTTTCCCAGGTCTGACTTTTGCCACAGGAACAGCCAATAACCAGGGCTCATCCACTCCTCAAAGTGGACTAGTTATTTACTGGTTCAGCCATTATGTATTTGTATGAAAACGAAGGTTATAACCATAGTGTGTCATTCATTAAATCTATGCAACATAAAATTTAATAAATATTTAAGATGAAATTACTTTAAATACCTAGAAAACTACTGGTGAGTATGTTTATAATTCTCAAAATGAGAAAAACATAAAGCATAAAAGCAGTAAAAGAAACCAAAAAGGAAAAGATTAATGAATTTAAAATCATAAACATTTAAGAGTAGCACCATTCATAACGGACACCAAATGGGAACAAACTATGTTACTCTGCTGCGCTCCTCCCCTGACTCAGGCAATGGCAAGGCCCTACTGAGGTGGATGGCACAAGGCGTCCATCCTCTGGAGGAGCACAGTATGTTTCTCAGAATGGCTGGTATGTTTTTGTATTCCTTTAATAAGTATAGTTGAGACTTCTCATATGACCATTAAGTATGAAGGAAAAAACATGACTTTCCCAATTAATGCAACTACTTCTAAAGAATAAATCTGTTTGCTCTAAATGCAAAGATTCATCTGTGGAACGTAAATTGTTAATGTTTAATGAAAAAAACCCTGTAGGAAAAACAGTCAAGGAAGTTTTTGAGAAATTAAATTAAAATCTAGAGAAGAAGACTTAATGTTAAGAAGACAGATTAGCGCTTAGTACTGGGCAACTTGTTCTTGTTCCTGTGCACAATGGTTTGTGCTCTTGCTCTTGTTTGATTAAAATTAGTAGCCTCTCTTTTCAAGTTAACCACTTGCTATAACCATGGCGCCAATTCTAGTCAGTAAGTCAAGAAAGAATAGTCAAGGTATAGGCCAATAGTATGGGACATTCCTATTATTAAAAGCTAACTAAGCAGAAACAGCTCAAAGCAAAACGCGAATTGAAAGTAAAAATGCTTGCTTATGCCTAAGCCAAGATACATTCTTCTTATCTAATTGTAGCTATGTAATATTTTGTTTCTTTGAATAATAATTCCTGTTTTGTAACCACAAAGTACTGTGAGCCTGCCAAAATGAAAAGTATATATGATTAACTTCATAAGTAAAGATTGGGACTCAGCACCTTCACTTTGGTGTCTGTGTTGTTTCTCCACCCCCCTTTCGCAGACTCCTCACCATCTGTTTGTCTCCTGAGATCCCCTGTTGGAGCTGGACTCCGACATTACTCAGATTTATGATATTGACAAAAAAAAAAAACACCTTAGATAATCAACCCATAAAGAGGAAAGTTTTATTTTAGTTCATGATTTCAATGGTTTCAGTCATGATGTCTTAGCCCAGTGCTTATGGACCTGTAGCGAGGCTTTACATTATGGTGGGGAACATGTAGAGCAAAGTTGTTCATCTCAAGGCAGTTGGAAAGTATACAGAGAAGAAGAGGAAGAGGCCAGGGTCCTAATATTCCTCTCAAGTACAAGCCACCATGACCTAACTTTAGTGCACTAGGCCCTACATCTTAAAAGTGCCACTATCTCTGAATATCATTAAGGGATGGGGAATAAGCCTTGAAACATTAGTCCCTGGTGGACACTTATCAAAGCCATTAAACAATGCAACATCTGTGTATACTCCAAAAAAGTAAATTATCACATTTCAAATGATGAAACTAAATATCGGTCATGATGAGTGAATTACAAATACTTGGAAGACATTAAAGAATTACAGAAACATATATTCAGTAGAAGAAAACCCTGACACAAATTTCAAGTTTCATTACATAAGACTCAAAAACACATGAAACTAATCTATGGTTTCAGAAGTCAGGAGAATATTTACCTTTAGGGGACAGTGTGGTAACTAGACAGATAAATAAGAGAACTCCTGAAATGTTAGGAATATTCTTTTCCTTGCTCAGTGCTAGACATTTTATGATTATTCATCTAACTTCATAGGTATGATTTGTGTGGTTTTCTGTATTTTTGTAATACTTTTATAACATTTACAAAATAATTCATAATTATGAAAAATTTCTAAAGAACAGGAAAAGACTTTGCAATCATTAAGTGGTCAAAACATTAATTCATAGTTGGTAAAGTTTAAAAACTGGAATATTCAATGTTGAAGAGAGTGGAGGGAAATAAATATTCTCATATATTTTTGTGGATATGAAAATCACTTCATTACTTTAGAACAAAAGCAAAAGTATCAAATAACCATATTCTATGATCCTGTGATTTCATTTCTCAGAAACTTCTAAACTACTATTTCATTAACTCAATTTTCTGTAACAATTTTTCTTTCACTACATTTTTTTTATTGTTTCAGCTATAGAATACTTTTACATATCCAATACAATTGGATTACTTTTAATTTGGAGATAAAACATCTACTTATATCTCCATGGAGAACTGTCACCAGCTGGCCAGGCTAGCAACAAAAAAACCACACAAACACAGAAGTACCCTTTTGGGGGTCAGAGGCGTCTCTGAGACCTCAGCTCCTATGTTGGGGGGAAATAGGAGAAAGGGAGGCAAGAGGCAAGAGATAGAGCACACCTGAAACCCCCCTATGTATTGAGGAAAAGCCGTTCATAGAATATTCCACCCAAATAAGACAAGGGATTGGGTGGAGGCTTGCGTGGTGATGTCTTGTGGTCCCGCAGGTTGATTGACATCTTGGGAAGCCACACCCATCTCAGGTGCTGTATTGGATCACAGGTAGAGCAAGAGGAAAGTCATACATTCTGTGGCACAGCCCAAGAAGCACAGAACGCCAGTCCAGTCCCCTTATAAGCTCAAATGCACATAGCTCACACACACAGTCCATGGATGGCTCGCTATAGGGAATATAAATCTTTCATTTTTGAAACTCTTAGTACAGCTTTGTTAGTCAAATATTTTGTTTAAAAAAAGAATAATTTATGTCTAACTAGTTTATGTGAAAACATGGTAGCTCATTAAAATGATTCATAGAATATTAGAAAAGGATTTTTCTTGAACTTATGAAGAACTAGAACCAGGCAGTAAGAAACAGTCAGTGATTCACATAGTTTTCAGCTTTTGCTTTCCTTGTCTATCGGCCCTTACAAAAATGGGGCTTGATGAAACTTATCAAGACATACCTCCCATAGTGAGTACTCTCAGGTAGGGCCAGACCACTGCTTCAGGCAGGAGGATGAACCCATGGGAATTTCATCTTGAGCTACTCCAGGAGTCAAAACTCCACTTTTTGGCCTGTTTCTCATTCATCTCAGTACAAAGAGGTTTGTATTGATCTAACTCAAGCCACACCACTAGGGCTCCAATGCACAGTTTGCTGTACATGAGCTACATAAGTGTTAATCTTCTGATGGTCAAATCAGCGCATGATCATCATCTACTTTGGTTTGGCCTCAGTCTGCATTAATATCAATATTTCAAGAGCATGTTTATTTTTCTTTTAGGTAATGAGGAACCCTCTTTCTTTCCAGATAGCACTATTGGCTTATACTATCATGACAACATATTGTGAGTGTAAATGTTTACCTTCTTTTCTTGGAAAGCCTGAGAATTCTTAATCATTTTTGTTCTGCCGGTTCTGGAAATTGAACCCAATGACTCATAAGCATGAGGTAAGCAATTTACCACTGAGCTACCTTCTCAGTCCCAGTCTGAGAGCTCTTGGTGGAGCAATTAGCTTGACTTTCTAGACTGATGTTCCCAGTGGAAATGCCTCAGCTTCCAATGTCTATTGCTCTGGATCACTGTATCTAGTCATCCACTGGCCATTGTCCATGAAGCTGCTCCAATTGATAAAGAAGTCCCAGTCTGGTTCTGTGGCGTATTTCTCTTTCTGTAAGCTTATTGGTTTTGTTTTTTAATGGAAGTGGCCTTTTATATTCTTTCCTTAACTGTGGGAGGTCAACCTTACACATGACTGAGTTACACTCCCTGGCTGGGTGCTGAGGCGCTCAGTCGCAGAAATGTGGCACCCTTCTTGGGTTTGAGGGTCGGTGTCTCATGCATGGGTGTGTCTTGCTACAGCCCCATGGGTGAAGCTATGCTCACCTGTTCCTTCATAATCTAACCCCTTGCCCTGTTTAGGATAGAATCTTCCATGGAAGTGCCTTGTGTGTGTCCCCTTCTCTTACTGTGTCCTTGGATGTGGCCTACCAGGTGTCAATCAACCTGCTGACAGTGGACTTCATGAAGATACTCAGCCCCCTGAAACCTGAGCCCTTGCCTCATTTGAATAGCTTCTCCTCAATAAAAGGGATTAGCGCGTGCTCTCACTCTCTCTCTTTCTGCGTACCCTTAAGGTCAGAGGAGCCATCACAGTGACACCAAAGGAAAAGGTATTTGTGTCTCTTGTGTGGTTATTTTGTGCAGCCCAGTTAGCCCAGTTTAACTAGAGTGACCCCTGAGCCTTTTAGTTGTGAGAACAGAAACCCGGCACTTAACTCTTTTGAGAATCCTTTTTCATGAGTTGACAAATCCAACCTGTTAGAGTAAATAATCTTCAAGATTGCTCAGGGTTGTTGAATTTAAGGTGGACATGGATTTAAGGTTGAAATTTGGGTTCTCTAGTGGAATGGCCTAGTATTTCCCCATCAGTTAGTCAGTAGCCACCCTTTGTTTTAGTAAATCCAGGACTTGGTGAGGAACAAACAGCACTGGATTATTCTAGAGTGAACTTCTCAACCTCTTGTAGTGATTCATAAGATATGAATTGTCTGATTGCAGGAAAAAGAACTATCTTTTTGTTGTATGGTCAAGCTGCTTTGACAAATAAGGTAATGGTCATGATATATCTTTCAATGTCTGTAAGAGAATTCCACAGGTGGTTCCTTGCACATATAATCCAAAATCCTTTTGTAAATCAAGCAAGCTTAAAGTAGGGGTGGTTATGAGGCTTTGTTTTAATGTCTCAAAAGTGGATTGGCACTCTTGGATCCAAAGCAAATACTCTATTACTGTTCCTATAAAGGTCTCATATAGGTGGTTAGCTATTAGTCAAGTTAGTGATCCAAATACATGAGAATTTTGTCATTCCTGGAACCCATATACTGTCTCCCATTCCTGGGTTCTCTAAGGCTCAAAATAACCTGCATATGATCTGATATCAAACTTCAGGTTCCTTAGTAAATCTGTGATCCCAGAGAGGTGACTTATCATTTAGGTAGTTTAATACAGTAATGGTGTTTGGAAAGCAATGTTTACCATCAGGGTTAGCTATAAACAGGTCATCCATACATTGCAAAAAAATTTACTTGATTCAGCCATAATCCTGGCATGTCTTTTGCTAAACTCGCATTAAATAGAATAGGAGAGTTTTAAATCCCAGAGGTAGTCCAGCAATATTGGGTGGTAACTTTGGAATTTGGGGTCCTGTTGCTCTAAAGCATGCAATAATTGGGACTTCCTTTTCAGTGAGATGGAGAAGAATGTATCCTTTAAGTCCAGAATTGTGAACTCTCCATGGTTATCTGACATCACACTCAGTAGGAATAGAGATTTGATATTGTGGTGTAAACATTCTGGGAAATATCATTTATAGCTCTCAAGTCTTGAACAAATTGGTAATTGTAAGTGGGTTTACTAGCGGAGGGATAGAGGTATTATAGGGAATCTGGCAAAACCAACTAAATCTGTGGTTTAAAAATTTGTCTAGAAGAGGCTGGATACATATAAATATCTCTCCTAAGGGGATGTTCTTTCTTCATGGGGCAGGTTACAACCTCTTGGGGTAAAATCTAGATTGGGGTATCATTGAGAACCCTTCCCAGGGTCCTTTTGACCCAATGGCTTGACTGATTTTTTTTTCACAGATCTCCAGCAGAATGGATTCAGTTTCTTTTCTCTCTCTCTCTCTCTCTCTCTCTCTCTCTCTCTCTCTCTCTCTCTCTCTCTCTCTCTCTCTCTCTCTTTCTCTCTCTTAACCTAGTTGGCAAGTAAAAGCTGAAACCAGGGCACATTTTCTTGTGGCACTTGCAAATGAAGCCATTGCTTTTGGGGCAAGAAGGTTATCTGTACATTTAATTTACACAAAATTTCTCATCTCAGGAGAAGGATTGAACAATCTGACATATACCAAAATCTCTGTTTTAGTTTTTGTTCTTCCTGGTTGCATGTAAGGGATTATAGCAATGGGTGTCACTGAGCCTTGTCACTCCTATCACTGACTGATATGGTGTTATTAATTTTTAGTTGGGTTCCTACTGTCAATTATACCCCAGGGCTTCTGTGGGGTGTTTATTTTTTAATAAGATTATTGATTTTGTTATTTAATGGAAATGGCCCTTTATATTCTTTTCCTTAACTTTCTTGAGAATCTTTTTTCAAGGGTTGACAAAAAACCTATATTGGTTTTGATTTCTGCTCTTCTCAATCATTCCATACCTTAAAGGCAACATCACTAGCTGTGAGGGATTCAGGCCAATTTCCCCACTTACCTGCTGAAGGTTCATTCTTATGTCCAGGACACTCTGCTCATTGAAGGTCACATTGACCATATGGAGATTTTAAGGACTCACTCTCTCTGCAGAAACCAACAAGACCAAACTCTAGCATCTGGATTCCTTATGAACTGACATAATGTGGATGACACCAAGATGGACTGCCAGGTTGAGCAATAGATGAGCATCCTAGGACAATGACTATAGTAGCTTCTGAGTGTCTGAGTGGCTGATCATGGTAGAACAACTTCTAGCCCCCCTCCCATGTATAAGTAGGATGCCAGAATGTCTTTTTCAAAGGACATTTTTCTTTTACAGTGGGTATGGTTTTGCCAATTCCTGCGATGCTTCAACTTATCTCCTATGGTCTCCATGCAAAGTGCTTAGCATCTTTTTAGTGGTTGTAATCTTTCAACAGTCACAACTTCCTTGACCTCAGTTTAAAGGCACTATTCTGTTCCAAATGAAGGCTTTTAAAATCTTTTTGCTGTACTTCCTGCTCCAATTCTCAAAGTAAAGCTAGTTAAAATCTGATATCAACATTCATGCGATTGTCTGAGTGCTGTGCTGCCTTGAAATTTACTCCATCAGTTTAATTAGTCCACCACATTTAAATTCAGCCTCAAAGAAAGTCTCAGGATGTGATCAAAGTGTAGAAACGTTTTTTGAAAGAATAAAATACAAGTGACCTCTAGTCCAGTTCTCACTAGAATCCTCATTCCCTACGAGACCTTATGAGCACAGTGTTTACTGTCTGCATCCCTATTGGCATTATGGACTTTTGAGCTTCCACCATAATTATGCATTTAGCTCCACTGACAACATTCTAAATCTTATGTAGCCTGTATCTCAAACTTTTCCAAACTTCTGCAGACTGTTTCCAAAGGCTTCTGAATCACATGGTCAGGTTCATTTAGCAAAGACACTACTCTCAGTACCAATTTCTGTGTTGGCTAGGTTTTCATTGCTGTGACCAAAATACCTAACGAGAGCAACTGAAAGGAGTAAATATTTACTTTGGCTTGTAGCTTTAGAGTCTCAGTCCACAGTAAGTTAACTACATTGCTCTGGATCCAAGATGGGACAGAAGTGTGATGGAATAATTCTATTCTGATTATGATGGTCAGAAATCAGAGAAGGCAAGGAGAATGGAGTGCAGGGAAGATTAATCCTTCCAGAGCATGACTCTGGCGTGCCCCTTTCCAGAATGACCCTTCAGTATACAGTTTCCAAGTAGTCCATTAATCCTAGAATGTACTGATTAGTTTGCAGCTTTCATAACCTAATTATTTACCTATGAATATGACAGCATTAACACAGGAGCTTTGGGAGCAAGTCATATCCAAACTATTATAGTATATATTACCAAATTGTGTAAGCAAACATTTATTTGAGAGAAAAAAAATGGAAAAAGGTTTTCTTGAGGAGAAAGAGAAAATGACAGATAAGAGGAACCCATGATTTAATACCAGCTCTCTGAGTATGAATAAAAACAGACTTTCTGTAGCAGCAAACTGGAGAAGAAAAACTGGGAAAATGCCTGTAGGCAACCCACAGAGCTAGCACCCAGGTGAAAACCAAAAATATCTTCTATCATAGAAAATTAGTGACAGCATCAGGTGGCAGCTGCATCCAGCATGTGGTGGCTCAATGTGGATGGGAAGCTCCCCTATAGGACAAAAGAAATTCTCCCACTGAGATTATGAAAAACAAATGCCATTGTCCAGTAAATTTGCAATCTGAGCAGAAAATAGAGTCACAAGCAGAGAGATGAAATAGCAGAGGAAAAAACCCTGGCACCCTCCATCAGAGGCAGTTGAAAGTAGAAAGTAAAGACAGCTTTAAATGACACATTTTTGGATTCTTCTAATGAATTAGGAATTCCTGTAGCTTTCATTTTTCATACATAACTTTATTTCTCACCTCCCCCACCCAGTTTCTTTTCTTTTCCTTTTTTTTTTTAATTAGGCTTATTTTTAAGACACCAGTTTTTTGAATACTCAAAAAAAAAAAAAAAATAGACACAGGCTTAAATTTTCAATGGATTGTCTGAGTGTTCATGCTGGGACAGGTTGGGCACAAGAATGGGTCTGTGACACAGTTTGGGGAGATGATGAGGAAGGTGAAAGGAGCTGTAACTATTGTTCTAGCAGTCTGAAGAGCAGAGAAGAGTGAAGAGCATTTTCATTTGAAATTGGCAGTCTGAGATCTGGGATAAGGAACACAGCTGAAAGGGTGTGGGAATTGGCACAGCATTAACACAGGAGCTTTGGGAACAAAGCACCAGATGGAAACCACTGATCCCTGCATAGCCTCCCTGAAGGCAGAAGGGTCTCATGCATACACTGATGCATCCTACACAATCTCCCCCAGCACATGAACTGAGGCTCTTGAAATGAGGTATGTGGGGAAAAAAAAAAAAAAAAAACCAAGATGTTCTACAAGTGGAGTAGGTGAGAGGCCCAGCAAGCATCCTTGCCAGAGTTGCACTTCCAACCACAGACACAATAACAAAGCTTTCTGAGGGATAAGTCTCCTTTAAAGAAGACAATACTCCACCACCTGAGCTGCCAGTCAAGGAGAGGGTGGATCCTAGCATACCTACTCTCTTAAAAAGCTTGGCAGGTTTGAGTCAGAACTGAAAAGAAACAAACAGCATTATATCTGGTAACATAAACTTTCTTATGGTTAAGATACACTACAATTGAAATCTCAAAAAGAAAGGTTCTACTTAAAATACATTAGCAAGAAGAAATAGGAATCCATATATGATAGGTATTCCACTTACTGCATGCTATTAACCAATTCCAGTGTCTAGAAATGTTTTGTGGCGATATTACCAAAAGTTCTCTATAGGTTTAATGCAATGCCAATCAAAATCCCAAAAGCATTTCTTGTAGAAATAGAGAAAGCAATCATGAAATTCAACTGGAAAAATAAAAGACCCAGAATAGCAAAAGCAATTCTAAGCAGGAAGTGTGAATCAGGCGGTATAGCGATAACAGCCTTCAAACTATACTACAGAGCAATAGTAACAAAAACAGCATGGTACTGGTACCAAAACAGGCGGGTAGACCAATGGTACAGAATAGAGGACACAGAGACCAATCCACAAAATTACAACTATCTTATATTTGACAAAGGTGCTAAAAGCAAGCAATGGAGAAAGGATAGCATCTTCAACAAATGTTGCTGGGAAAACTGGAAATCCATATGCAACAAAATGAATCTGAATCCCTTTCTCTCACCATGCACAAAAGTTAACTCAATATGGATCAAGGAGCTTGATATCAAAACAGAGACTCTGCATCTGATGAAGAAAATGTTGGCTCTAATCTACATATTGTGGGGTCTGGCTCCATATTCCTTAATAGGACACCCATAGCACAAGAGTTAATAACAAGAATCAACAAATGGGACTTACTCAAACTAAAAAGTTTTTCTCTCAGCAAGAGAAACAATAAGAGAGGTAAATAGGGATCCTACATCCTGGAAACAAATTTTTACTCTTCACACTTCAGATAGAGCCCTAATATCCAGAGTATACAAAGAACCCAAAAAATTAAACAATAAGAAAACAAATAACCCCATCAACCAATGGGCCAAGGACCTGAAAAGACACTTCTCAGAGGAGGACATACAATCAATCAACAAGTACACGAAAAAATGCTCATTATCTCTAGCAGTCAGAGAAATGCAAATTAAAACCACTCTAAGATACCATCTCACTCCAGTAAGAATGGCAGCCATTATGAAGTCACACAACAACAAGTGCTGGCGAGGATGTGGGGAAAAGGGTACACTTGTACATTGCTGGTGGGAATGCACATTGTTGCGGCCAATTTGGAAAGCTGTATGGAGATTCCTCGGAAAGCTGGGAATGGAACCATCATTTGACCCAGCTATTCCCCTTCTCGGACTATTCCCCAAAGACCTTAAAAGAGCATAGAATAGGGATACAGCTACATCGATGTTCATAGCAGCACAATTCACAATAGCTAGGCTGTGGAACCAAACTAGATGCCCATCAATAGATGAATGGATTTTTAAAAGTGGCATTTATACACAATGGAGTATTACTCAGCACTAAAAAATGACAAAATCATGGCATTTGCAGGGAAATGGATGGCACTAGAGCAGATTATGCTAAGTGAAGCTAGCCAATCCCTAAAAAACAAATGCCAAATGTCTTCATTGATATAAGGAGGGCAACTAAGAACAGAGCAGGGAGGAATAGCATGAGAAGAAGATTACCATTAAACAGGGATGAGAGGTGGGAGGGAAAGGGAGAGATAAGGAAAATTGCATGTAAATGGAAGGAGACCCTCATTGTTACACAAAATTACATATAAGAGGAAGTGAGGGGAAAGGGAAAAAAACAAGAGAGAGCAATGAATTACAGTAGATGGGGTAGAGAGAGAAGATGTAAAGGGAGAGGAGGGGATGGGGGAGAGTAGAGGATAGGAAGGGCAGCAGAATAAAACAGACACTAGTACAGCAGTATGTAAAAACGTGGATGTGTAACCGATGTGATTCTGCAATCTGTATACGGGGTAAAAATAAGAGTTCATAATCCACTTGAATCAAATGTACGAAATATGATATGTCAAGAGCTTTGTAATGTTTTGAACAGCTAATAATAAAAAAAATGCTAATTAGAAATTAGAAAATGAAGCAAGAAAGATGGTGGTGAGGGGAGTGCATTGCCCCCCGTGTGCTGCTTCACTGTGTGGGAGTATGACAAGTCAGGATGGCTAAAGGCTATCTTGTTAGGAATTTCCAGCAATAGTGGGGTGCTCTGGAACCTGGAGGAAGGATTTCCATCGCACGAGGTTCGGCTACGGGGACTCAAACGCGAGAGGTTTGTCGCACGGAGGGTAACACTGCTTATTCAGCAAATCGCCCCGCGGCTAGAGTCTGCAGCGTGCACTGGGAAACGAAGAGATAGCGACGCAGGGATACAGAGCTGCAGTTTCTGCCAGCCGTGAAAGCACCGTACTCAGGGCTGAATTCTGGGTTTGAGACGGGGGAAGGAAGCGGTCCATCTCTGTTCTCCACACCGGTCAGACCACAGAGGAGGCCAGTGGCCACCATGTTGGAAAGCTGACGTCACTATCCCTGTTTTCGACTGACCTCAGCTCATTCAGCCATAGAACAGGTAATTTCAGGCTGCCATTCACCTGCGGCTTGCAGACAGATTGCTCGGGCTCAGTGCCTGGGTGCTTCTTAGAACCTGCTCTTATCAGAGCGAGCACCGAGCGCGGGGCGGCCGAGTTCCGGCTCCCGGAACCGCCCTGGCCCTGGGCTGGGGAGCCTGCGGAGGCTGCTTCTTGGACCCTGCTCTTATCAGAGCATACATCGAGCGCGGGGCGGCCGAGTTCCGGCTCCCGGAACTGCCCTGGCCCAGGGCTAGGAGCCCACGGAAACTGCTTCTTGGTCCGGGTCCTGCTGAGGGCCGGTCAGGACTCACCCGTTGCTTTGGTTGCCCGGCAAGGGGAACGAAACGCTGCCATTCGCATAGGATACCAACATGGCAGAGATCTGATGTCATCAGAAAGCGGTGGAGGAGAGAACTTCATCAATACCAGCGGCGACAGAAACAGTTGGTCTCCTGGTGGGGGGGTGAGGCACAGACACCCGAGTCTCCTCGATTTGTCGTCGAGCCAGAGGGGAGGAGCCGGGCCGCCGCCAGCACCTGGAGCAGGCCCAGCAGCTCGCCAGCGTGGTGACTGCGTGACCCCAATTGGAGAGGGGGTGGAGCGGAGCCGCCACCGGCGCCCGCAAGGTGGGCAGACCCGCGACCCAGTGGTACACGGGTGTGGTAGGAGGGGCAGGGCAGAGCCGCCGCCCGCGCTTGCAAGGTAAGCAGACCTGTGACAGACTGGCGGGTCAGGCCCAGTGGCCTGCCAGCGTGGTACACACGTCACCCCAACTGGAGTAGGGGCAGAGCAGATCCTTCGCCCACGTCCGGATCAGGCCCTGCCGGTGTGGTGGTCACATGACCAGAATTGGAGTGGGGGTGGAGCGGAACCGCCACCCGTGCCCGCAGGGTGAGCAGACCTGTGACCAACCTGCAGATCAGGCCCAGCGGTCTGCAGTCGTGGTAGGAGGGGCAGGGCAGATCCACCGCCCGCGCCTGCAAGGTAGGCAGACCTGCGACAGACCGGCGGATCAGGCCCAGGAGCCCGCCGGCGTGGTACACACACCACCCTAATTGTAGTAGGGGCAGAGCAGAGTCACCGCCCATACCAGGAACAGGCCCAGCGACCTGCAGGCGGGGTAGTCACGACACCCCAATTGGAGTAGGGGCAGAGCAGAGCCACCACCCGTGCCCTAAAGGTGGGCAGATCTGCGACCGACCAGCGGGACAGGCCCAGTGGCCTGCCGGTACGACAGACACGTCACCCCATTTGGAGTAGGGGCAGAGTAGAGCCGCCGCCCGCGCCTGCAGGGTAGGCAAACCTGCAACCGACCGGCGGATCAGGCCCAGTGGCCTGCCGGCGTGGTACACTCGTCACCCCAATTGGAGTAGGGGCAGAACAGAGCCGCTGCCAGCGCCCAGAACAGGCCCAGTGACCTGCAAGCATGGTAGTCACGACACCCCAATTGGAATAAGGAGAGAGCAGAGCCGCCGCCCGCGACTGCAGGAAAGATACGCAAGCAGTATGAAAAGACAAGGAAAGAAAGGACCACAAGCAATGCAGGTCAACGCAACTTTAGAAGAGGTAACAGCTGCAGCAGATGGAATGTCAGATAAAGAATTCAGGATATACATGCTTCAGATGATCTGGAGTATCAAGGAAGACATTAGACAGCAAAATCAGACAATGAAAGATCACTTCGACAATGAATTACGCAAACAAATCCAGGAAGCAAAGGATCAACTATACAGGGAGATAGAGGTTATAAAAAACAAACAAACACAAATCCTAGAAATGCAGGAAGCAATAAACCAACTTAAAAACTCAATTGAGAATACTACCAGCAGAGTAGAACACTTAGAAGATAGAACATCAGACAATGAAGACAAAGTATTTCAACTGGAAAAGAACATAGACAGCTCAGCAAGACTGTTAAGAAGCCATGAGCAGAACATCCAAGAAATATGGGATAACATTAAGAGACCAAACTTAAGAGTCATTGGGATACAGGAAGGTACAGAGCTCCAAACCAAAGGAATTAGCAGTCTTTTCAATGAAATAATATGAGAAAACTTCCCAGACTTGAAGAATGAGACAGAATCCCAAATCCTAGAAGCCTACAGGACGCCGAATGTGCAAAATCATAAGAGATCCACACCTAGACACATTATAATGAAGATGCCCAACGTACACAATAAGGAGGGAATTTTAAAAGCTACAAGAGAAAGGAAGCAGATTACATTTAGGGGTAAACCAATCAGGATAACAGCTGATCTTTCAACACAGACTCTGAAAGCTAGAAGATCCTGGAATAACATATTTCAAACACTGAAAGAAAATGGGTTCCAACCAAGAATTGTGTATCCAGCGAAATTAAGCTTCAGGATGGAAGATGAAATTAAAACCTTCCACGATAAACAAAAGTTTAAAGAATTTGCAGCTAGAAAACCATCTCTTCAAAACATCCTCGCCAAAACATTACAGGAAGAGGAAATGGAAAATAACAATTAAAACCAACAGTGGGAGGTAGGACAGTAAAGGGGGGGAAAATAATCAAAGAGGAAAACAAACCATGTTTAGTAACAGAAATAAACAAATATGGCTGGAAGAACAACCCATATCTAAATAATAACCCTAAATGTTAATGGCTTAAACTCACCAATTAAGAGACACAGGCTAGTAGAATGGATCACAAAACAAGACCCAACAATATGCCGCCTACAGGAGACGCATTTGATAGGAAAAGACATACATAGGCTGAAGGTGAAAGGTTGGGAAAAATCATATCACTCATATGGACTTTGGAAACAAGCAGGAGTGTCCATACTCATATCAAATAAAATAGATTTCAAGCCAAAGTTAATCAAAAGAGATAAAGAGGGACACTACATACTGCTTAAGGGATTCATCCCTGGGATGCAAGGCTGGTTCAATATACGGAAATCAATAAATGTTATTCACCACATCAATAGACTTAAAAATAAGAACCATATGATCATCTCGATAGATGCGGAAAAAGCATTCGACAAAGTACAGCATCCCTTTATGTTCAAAGCTCTAGAAAAACTAGGGATAACAGGAACATACCTCAATATTGTAAAAGCAATCTATGCTAAGCCTCAGGCTAGCATCATTCTGAATGGAGCAAAATTGAAGGCATTCCCTCTAAAATCTGGAACAAGACAGGGATGCCCTCTCTCACCACTTCTGTTCAACATAGTTCTCGAAACACTGGCCAGAGCAATTAGACGGACGAAAGAAATTAAAGGCATCAAAATAGGAAAAGAAGAACTTAAACTATCACTATTTGCAGATGATATGATTCTATACCTAGCAGACCCAAAAGACTCTACAAAGAAACTATTAGAGCTAATAAATGAATTCAGCAAAGTGGCAGGATATAAAATCAACACGCATAAATCAAAGGCATTCCTGTATATCAGTGACAAATCCTCTGAAATGGAAATGAGGACAACCACTCCATTCACAATATCTTCAAAAAAAAATAAAATAAAATACTTGGGAATCAACCTAACAAAAGAGGTGAAAGACTTATACAATGAAAACTACAGAACCCTAAAGAGAGAAATAGAAGAAGATCTTAGAAGATGGAAAAATATACCCTGTTCATGGATAGGCAGAACTAACATCATCAAAATGGCGATATTACCAAAAGTTCTCTATAGGTTTAATGCAATGCCAATCAAAATCCCAACGGCATTTCTTGTAGAAATAGAGAAAGCAATCATGAAATTCATATGGAAAAATAAAAGACCCAGAATAGCAAAAACAATGCTAAGCAGGAAGTGTGAATCAGGCGGTATAGCAATACCAGACTTCAAACTATACTACAGAGCAATAGTAACAAAAACAGCATGGTACTGGTACCAAAACAGGTGGGTGGACCAATGGTACAGAATAGAGGACACAGAAACCAATCCATAAAACTACAACTATCTTATATTTGATAAAGGGGCTAAAAGCATGCAATGGAGGAAGGATAGCATCTTCAACAAATGGTGCTGGGAAAACTGGAAATCCATATGCAACAAAATGAAACTGAATCCCTTTCTCTCGCCATGCACAAAAGTTAATTCAAAATGGATCAAGGAGCTTGATATCAAATCAGAGACACGCCGTCTGATAGAAGAAAAAGTTGGCTACGATCTACATTCGGTGGGGTCGGGCTCCAAATTCCTCAATAGGACACCCATAGCACAAAAGTTAATAACTAGAATCAACAAATGGGACTTACTCAAACTAAAAAGTTTTTTCTCAGCTAAAGAAACAATAAGAGAGGTAAATAGGGAGCCTACACCCTGGGAACAAATCTTTACTCCTCACACTTCAGATAGAGCCCTAATATCCAGAGTATACAAAGAACTCAAAAAAGTAGACAATAAGAGAACAAACAACCCAATCAACAAATGGGCCAAGGACCTGAACAGACACTTCTCAGAGGAGGACATACAGTCAATTGACAAGTACATGAAAAAATGCTCACCATCTCTAGCAGTCAGAGAAATGCAAATCAAAACCACCCTAAGATACCATCTCACCCCAGTAAGATTGGCAGCCATTATGAAGTCAAACAACAAGTGCTGGCGAGGATGTGGGGAAAAGGGTACACTTGTACATTGCTGGTGGGACTGCAAATTGGTGCAGCCAATTTGGAAAGCAGTATGGAGATTTCTTGGAAAGCTGGGAATGGAGCCACCATTTGACCCAGCTATTCCCCTTCTTGGTCTATTCCCTAAAGACCTAAAAAGAGCATGCTACAGGGACACTGCTACATCGATGTTCATAGCAGCACAATTCACAATAGCAAGACTGTGGAACCAACCTAGATGCCCTTCAATAGACGAATGGATAAAAAAAATGTGGCATTTATACACAATGGAGTATTACTCTGCATTAAAAAATGACAAAATCATAGAATTTGCAGGGAAATGGATGGCATTAGAGCAGATTATGCTAAGTGAAGCTAGCCAATCACTAAAAAACAAATGCCAAATGTCTTCTTTGATATAAGGAGAGTAACTAAGATCAGAGTAGGGACGAAGAGCAGGAGAAGAAGATTAACATTTAACAGGGATGAGAGGTGGGAGGGAAAGGGAGAGAGAAGGGAAATTGCATGGAAATGGAATGAGACCCTCAGGGTTATACAGTGGAGGGGGTAGAGAGAGAGGAGGGGAGGGGAGGGGAGAGGTGGGGAGGGGGGATGGTGGAGGATGGGAAAGGCAGCGGAGCACAACAGATACTAGTATGGCAACATGTAAATCAATGGATGTGTAACTGATGTGATTCTGCAATCTGTGTATGGGGTGAAGGTGGGAGTTCATAACCCACATGAATCAAAGTGTGGAATATGATATGTCAAGAAATTTGTAATGTTTTGAACAACCAACAATAAAAAATTAAAAAAAAGAAAAGAGAAAAAAAAAAGAAATTAGAAAATGAATAATAAGGAAAAAAAGACTTTTACAACCCCCCCCCCAAAAAAAAATAATGTGCTAACCTGTTAATATGTAAAAATTTCATGTTTTTATATATCAACTAAAAATAAAGTTAAAAATGGGAAAAGAAAATAAAATAAAAGATGCATAAGCACGTAGAAGAAGCAGTCTGCGGCTAAAATAGCAGTGAGGAGCCATGTGGTACTGAGTTCAGTGAAGACTTGACCTCGCATCTTCAAGAATGATTCCCAGGCCTGGGGATGTAGCTCAGTGGTAGAGTGCTTACCTAGTACGTGTGAGGTTCTGAATTCAATCCCTAGTACTGCCAAAAAATAAAAAATTCCTCTCTCCACTTCTTGTTGTTTTTAAGGATCAGTTGTATACATTTTCTCCAGGTATTGATATGGCTTTCCACTTTTGTTATTTCAGACTATAGGCAAAACCTAGTGATAAAATAAATATTACCTGATTAGTTCTAATATCATTTACAAGTCCTTTCATGTAGGTATTCAGTTTGCTCTTGGTGTTATTTTGGGAATTAAATCAAGATTCAGCTTTTCAAAACAGAGCACACAGACTCCCAGGATGAGCAAAGCCATGACTAATGGTATATGAAGCAATAATTAGCATGTCTTGAATTATCTGTTTTTTTTCTAGGATTTCGGCAAATCTTTGTTTAGTTTTTCTACTTGAGCCAAGTTAAATTTTACCAGGTTAAAAATAAAAACTATATTCATTACAATGTACTCTAGTAATTCCTGTCATGGAGTAAGCAGCTAGTAATGTTGAATGAATGAATTATGGAATAGAATGCAAAATGATGTACTTCAAAAGATAAAACATGAGACTTCAAAGAAATTTCATTTTTGCCAACTACATCTTTGGACAGTAGTAGATTCCACATTACTTGATGTACTTTTGCCAGTGGGGCTCTCCTGGGTAAAAGGCTGAACAGGTTGTAATCTAAGGCAGCAGCACATCATTAAATAGTTATGTGGACATTGCCTGCTTGGGATAGAACCAAGGAGAGTGATCAGTCACATCTCAATGGAAAGAATGAGTTTATTGATGGTATTGTCACAAACTCAAGATACATGTGCCAAGAAGGAAAGAGATGCAATGTTGGATTCCAGACAAAGAAAATTATTGTGGGTTTTCAGTATTTGTGTGCTTGCACTTTGTTAGGTGTGTTGAAGTACAAATGAAAAGCAGGGGAACTGCCTCAATATATGGTGTTTGTCTTTTGAAGAATACACATGTCAGATGGTAAAAGTCGGAGACAATATGTGATTTGGTGTCAAAATGAATCACACACTTTAATAACTGTAGCGAGTGGTTTTTGAGAACATTGAATGGTAAGTAAACTTTTTCAGAAGAGAAGACATGAAAAGTAAGAATTTGTGTAACTGTATATATGTGAACAACAACAATTAGCTGTTTTAAGAACTGTGTCAAAGTGACATTTAAAAATACTGTCAAAAATGTATATTGTTAGGTTTTCAGGTTTCATTTTAAGTGGATTCATGTGAACTTTTGATGAAGTTACTTGTGTCAGAAGGTGGCTGATGGGTCATTCTGTTGGTTAAACTCATAATTGTTGGTTCAAGTCATCAAAAGACTTAAAAAATGGTCTATGATGATTTAATCTTACATCTAAACTTATTTTGCATTATCCTTTCTAAGTGACTGAACCTCAACCCAGTTTTCATTTTTTGGTCCAACTTTTAAAAATTTCATTTTCACAAGCACTATGGAAAGTAAGAAAGATACACACAAATTTATTTTGTTGTTGCTGATTGGGAATGTTCACTTTGAAACATCTGTTGACTAAGCTGACTTATTGAGCCAGTAAGGTGAGCAACTGATTCAGTTAACACTTGAGTGCTACTGGGTGCCAGCTGTCCTTTGTGGTAATGTGAATGTTCTTTCCCTCCTCACTGAGAAAAGAAGTAAAATAATGCAGTTTGGCCCCTTGTTTTCTGACCAGCACTTTATCCACTTGTAGCCACACCAAAATATAGGTTAGGTTCTGTAATAACCACTTTCAAAGACACTCCCCAATACACCACAAGTGAGCACACCAACATAAATGGTATTGTTTAGAGTCCTGAACCACCAAGTTAAGTGGCATTTCATTGTTTCTCAATTCTCTGATTGCAGCTAAATATTTTAGGTATATTAAGCCAACTGAGAAGAGAGCACTGGGTGGAAAAGGAGATAGGAAGGGTAAGAGAAACAGACTGATTCATACTCTAGGAAAAGTGTAGTCTCTGAAAGAGGCTAATGAGAAAAAGGGTTGTTTTCAAAGAAGTAAGAGAATTGTTTCCCATAGTTAACCAAATCTTTTCATTTCCTTAAACATTTAATTGATGTTTTAAAATAATTGTTTTGTTTTCCTGCCTATTGGCTTTTTCTATGAGGCATTTGCTCATCCTAAGCATACTTAAGAATTTGCTCTTCTACTTCCACCTCATCTCTACATTTGCAACAATTTTTCTTTGAAAGAACACTCTGGCTAGTTTTTCTGACTTTCTTTACTTGCACAGAGGTGAAGAGTATTTACTTTTGGAGATGTTTTATTGTTGAACCATTTTTATATGAAAGATGCACCCTGGGATTCATTGAAAATAAGTTGGAAACAAAGTATCTTTAGTTCTCCCCCTTTTTAAAGATAAATTATTTAACCCCCCCCCAAAAGCAGGAGGCAGGGGTGGGCCATAAACTATCTCATGATGCACTTATATGCCAATACTAAAATGAATTTTTATAGCAATAACAAAATCAGTGATTAGAAAATGGGAAACAATAGCTTTGATGAAGTTCATATTTTAAGTAAAATCATATTTGCCACTACTCTCTTTCCTTCCTATTATTAACTAATTTTATGGGATTTTGTTTGGGATAGGAAGTCTGCACATTTGTTTATATTGTGGGAAGGTTGGTGTTTTTCTGTCTATCTTCATTGGAAATCAATTGGTAATGAACTTGCATACTTTGAGCCAGTGCTGAGGGGCTTTAGCACAAGAGAAAACAAGAAATAAGAGTGAAGATTTAGTATTTAAAAAATTAATATGTTACTTCACCAGTTATGTTGGCACATTTCTTAGTGTGCAAATGTATGGTACAGTTGTTTAGAATGAGGGATTGAAATAGTCATGCACAAGTAGTGTGAATTTGAAGAAAATTCACTGAACCTGTCTGATCCTTGTCTCATCTGTAAGGGTGGGGATAATAATATTTAATGATTCATTTTTAGAAATGGAAAATAGTTGAGTTATTGGTTAGTTACAGTAAAGCTTTTCACTGGGCTTTGCCTATAAATGTTTCCTGCTGCATCTTATTCCACAAGCCCTACACAATTGAATTCCATTGCTGTATATGTCTCCATCTTCCTTTGTTATTATATCATCAAAATATCTAAACCCAGAAAAAGTCAAAAGTTTATTTAGCAGTGTGTATCTCCTTTAGTTTGCACAATGTTGCTCTGGGTTCCCACCTGTGGCAGCCAACCTGCCTCAAGTTAGAATAATTCTGAAGAGTAGAATAGGGAGCTCCTTATCTCCCTATTTGATCAACTGTGGCCTCTACTGCAACTGCATTTCAGTTCAGCTTCTCCCTTGCTCAGTCATGCTTGCTCTACTCCCACAAAAATATTGTTCCTTGGAGTTCTTCCCAGCCTATATACAAATCCGTCTCTTCCCTGGGAGAACTCAAACTAAGGCATCTTATACAATGATTTAAATTAAAGAATCATGGTGACTCAATGGCAGATGGTAGTAGATCAGACCCGGCTGAGAGCAGAATTTGGTCAGGAGGGTCTTGAGCTAGTGCCTAAGCTAATTCCCACTGACCCCAGGTTGTGCTAAGAAGAGTGGTTCTGGGTGGGCAGTGGAATATGTGGGAGCATTTTTGAGTGTTTGGATACACCAAAGTGGGTAGGAGCCAGTGATACTAGACATTTTCTGATATGTATAGTCCCACAAGACAAAAAGCTCTTCCAAATGCTGCACAAATTTCTGATGTTTCTCTAGACATTTATGACAGTGGAAAAACATGTATAAAATTGAGTGTAGAACTTCATTCCATTTTACATATAAACTCAAAGTTTGTTTTGTAAACTTTTAATATCCATTGAGGGTTTTAAGAGTGTAATTGCCATAAAAATGGAGGAAAGATTACACTTTTTTGTGTTCAGAAATGTATCAAGAGCTTATCAACATTTAACAAAATAGCATTATTGATTCCAAGGCTTTATATTATACATGAATTGTCAAGACAATGTATATATTTTATACATTTGTAGTTCTTGAATTATAGTGATTCTTCTTATAAGTGTAATAATTTGCACCTTATTATGTTAGTAGTACTTGCATATTTCACATATAAATATATGTGAATCAATTTTATTACACTCGTGTTTCTGCTTTTTAGTTATGGTATTGAGTTTTTTCCAAATTGCATATATATATATTTAGGTCATGCTATCTGTAGATTTTATCTCAGGAGAGTAAAGGAATTAGAACTTTTTGAAAAGTGTAAATGAAATCACAATAAAATACTTCAGACTCACTAGAATGATTACAAATTAAAGACAAATAATCTCAATAGGGTGGGAATGTGGAGCAATTGAAACTCTCACAAATGATTCTGGAAGTGTAAAATGGTATAATCATTTTGGAAAACAGGAGTTTCCTATAAGTAAACAATTCATTTTCTCTAGGACTTGGTGATTTTATTCTTAGGTATTTATGCAAGAGACTTAATGTCTGTCCAAAAACAAGATCTTGTTCAAGACTATTCATAGCAATTTTATTCACGAAAATCCTGAACTAGAAACAACCTAAGCTATCAATGGGTAACTGAACAATTTGTGTTATTTTCATACAAAATTCTACTCAGCAATTACAAAAGAACACCTCCTGGTATACATTAGAAAACAGAAGAGTCTCAATTTTTTTAGCAAAAGATGATTTTTATCCTTTATATGAAGTTTCAGGAAGCAAAACCTATGTTAAGAAAACTGAAATAATGCTTGTCTCCGATATGGAAACTGACTGGAAACGATTTGAGTTGGTGGAAATGTATATATTTTATAAAATCCATAATCCATGTGTTAATATATGTATTTAGTAGTATGTCTATTATACTTCCATTAAAACAGAGTATTGTGGGGAAAATAAAATTGGGAAATACTAGAGATAAGGACTTAACAGGGTGTGAATCATTGTTCTAGGACATAAAGAATTTCCACCAAGCTCCTGTCAAAGGATGAAGAAGGGCTTGGGGTAGGGTAAGGAAGTGACTCAGTGAAGACTTTTGAGATCTTAGACAAGGCAAGGTCCACTGTTCCCAATTGTAGTTGCCAATTTTACTTGAGAGATACCTTTGTTGGATGCCTAGGTGGAAGAAGACACATCTTAGTGAAGGTCAGCAAAGATCAAGGAGACAGAACACAAAATGTGGACACTAAGCTTCCATGTCCTGTGTCATTTATGGAAGGAGAAATAGAAAGGGAAGATTCATTGACAGGACAACAACCCTGACAGGGTGTTTAAATTGCCTGGATATTTACTTGAAGTCACTCTTTAACACTGATGGTGATTTGTGAGATTCAGTCTGTAGGTTGAATTTATTTTTTTAAATGATGATAATGGAGATTTAAGGATAAAATGGGTAGAAAATAACAACTACCCCACTGCTGAGTCATAGAGCTATATAATCCTTACCAAGTTGTAGGAGATTGAGAGAATAATTAAAGCGCTGGGCTTAAATTTGTATCAGTGCTGGAAGGTGCCTCCTAGGGAGCAAATCACTCAGCTAGTGAGTGAGCAGAGCCCAGCACTATTGAAGAGTCCCGTGAACACGGAAATCTTGTAGGTCCTGCAGTTACACTTCAACAATATTCATTATTTATCAAAGACAGGAACTGTGTTGAAGTAAATGCCATAAATTTATTTTTTAATATTGTTTATGATGAAAAAATAAGCACATCTTCAGTTCCTCTGACATGGTTGTGAATGAGAAAAATGAGACTAATGTGACTTTCACTCTCAATTATCATATGAGGCCAATACATTATCATCAAATAAGAAATCTTTTTGTTCATTTTTCTAAGTATAAAATGTACTCATAATAACTGTACACTGGATATATAATTAATG